>NW_019154107.1:16400870-16551770 GCF_002288905.1 Enhydra lutris kenyoni | reverse complement strand
ACACACACACACACACACACACACACACACACACACACACACACACACACGCAAGTGGGGAATTTAAAGCAAGTGGCCCAAACCAAGATCTCTAAAACAAAGGAGCTGCATGGGTGGCCTGGCTGCTTATCTGGTCCTATGACTGGCAATGTGTTTATTCAAGATAAGTGTGGTTGAAACTGAGGCCTCTGCAACCAAAGCTTAAGCCAGGCACTTGCGTTACAAAAAAGGGAAAACCAACGGTCAGGGCTTATGCTTACAAACGTATACACAAACCATACATATATTCTTAGGAGAAAAGTGCTGTATTCCGTTTTGGCTGGGACAGTCCCAGTTTGCCCTGTTGCTGCCATGTGATCGTTCACGGTGCTCTCCTCTACCTTCTGTGGTAGGCTGACTGATGATAACCCCTCTCCATGACAGCCACATCATACTACCCAGAACCTGTAAATGCTACCTTAGATAGCGAGGGGGAAAAAGAACTTTGCTTACATAGTTAAGGTAAGGATTTTGAGATGGGGAGCCTATCCTGATTATCAGGGTGAGACCTCAGTGGGATCACATGTACCTTTATGAGATAGGCACAGAGAAAAATAGGACAAACACAGAGGAGGAGAAGGTGATACGACCATGGAGGCGGAGATGGGAGTGAGGTGGTCACACAACGAGGAATGTTGACAACCACCAGAAGCTGGAAAAGGCAAGGAACAGATTCTCCATTAAAGACGGTGGAGTGGAGGGAGCAGGGCTCTGCTGACACCTTGATTTGAGCACAGTGAAACTGAGGTAGGACTTTTGGCCCTCCAGACTGTGGGAGAACAAATTTCTGGCTTTTTAAGCAAACCAAGTTTATGGTAATTTGTTACAACAAGAAACTAACACACTGTCAAAAGTGCCACATTTTGGAAGGTAAATTCTATGTTCGCTCTATCTCCATCTCAGCTAGTTCACAATTTCTTGGCTGTCCTTTTATCCCATTCTACCCATTTCCCTTCACTCTCAGCTAATGAATCTAGTATCTATTTAAGCACTAAATGGACGTGTTCAGATAACAAATTTCTCAATGTCTGGCCTCCAGTTTACCCATGATTTGCATGAATATTAACCTTCACCTACTTGTTGCTTCTCTCAGAGGGAATGTTAACCTCACATTTGTGCTATTTGGAGGCAAATTTGACATCTTCAGATTACTGAAATGTTCTTTCCTAAGTAACCATGAGGCAGGAAGCCTGGACAGTGGTCACAATCCACTCAAGAAGGCAGGTTGCAGAGGAAGCAATTATCTGTGAGATAGACACAGAAAGCCGCTGACCCACACAGCACCCGTTGTGTGAATCCTGGTAGGTGCAGGCCAGCACTAGGGTGTGTGCTTATGGCCCCTATGCAGCAAGCCGTCTTCACGACCGGATGCAAGAGCCCTAGATAGACAGCAGTATCATAGAAGACAAAGAAGGAAAAGTGTTTGTTAATAGGTTTGGAATTCAAAGAAGAGAGGTTGAATTTGAATCACTGATAAACATAGATATAGAACATGAGGTGGGAATAGCTGATTTCGAAATTCCTAATGGATATTTGCTCTGAACTTCAGGCACTATAGAACTTTCTTCAGGATGAGTGGGCACCAAACCTTCTAACGCAGTATTTTCCCAATGTTTCTGCTTAATTCTTCCACTTGCCTTATCTCATTTCCTCAACTGCCCAGATTTCTGTGTGGGAATCATAACTTGGCAAAAGCTATAATCTCTTCCTGATAGGAAACATTCAGATTTCACTTTTTTTTTTAGATTGTCTAAATGCAAATCCATTAGCTAATTTTAACTAATTTTTCAACTTTATGCCGTGTAGATGCAGCTTAAATGTAAATTTCCTAAATTGGAAAAATACAATTAAAGTAAGAAAATTAAATATAAGACAGACATATCCTTCTTTTTTTCTTTCAAAATTTTTATATGCTACTCCCCAAGGTTTAGTTGAAAATTCTGAGAAGGAGCATGAAATTAGTTTCCTTAATGAAACAAGATGTCCTGTTTAAGCAAAATAATTCCTCCTATTCAAAAGAACATATTTAGTTAAGGAATGATAGAGAGTGTTAAAGTTTGGGGAGGATGAAAAACAAAACCAGCCCTGCAAAAGACACTACTTCAAGAATAATATATAATCTTTATTACTCTGTTGATAGATAGTTATGACAATATATGAACAATTGTTTTGAGTTGATAACACTATTCTATCAGTTCCAAAATGTATAAATTATATCACGTAGTTTCTTGATGTAATGCACACACCAATAAAAAACAGATCAAAACCAAACAATTTTTCATAGGGAAATGAAAAGGAATGAAGAAATAGAGGTAACTAAACATGCTTTCTCAACGCCACTGAAAACATTTCTATTAGATTTTAAACCTGTTGATCGGCAAGCTATTTTTGCTATCGTTTCCCTTGGAGATGGATACGCACAACGCATAATCCAGTTCATTTCTCATATGCAACAACACTTACAAGTGAGTAAAAACAAACGGGCTTCTAATCTCATGACACTTGGAAAACAGCATGTGGAAAAGAAATTAGAGTATGGATTTGGCAGTAAAATAAAATGACAGAAGTGGATTCCCTCATCTATTCTTCTTCAGCTTGAGGGAGATCTAAATTAAGAAGGTGGTAGAGGGGCACCTGGGTGGCTCAGTGGGTTAAAGCCTCTGCCTTCGGCTCGGGTCGTGATCTCAGGGTCCTGGGATTGAGCCCCGCATCGGACTCTCTGCTCAGCGGGGAGCCTGTTTCCCCCCCACCACCACCTCTGCCTGCCTCTCTGCCTACTTGTAATCTCTGTCTGTCAAATAAATAAATAAAAATCTCAAAAAAATAAAGAAGGTGGTAGAGAGGGTAAATTGAGCCAACCATAAACACAGCAACCTATTTCAAAAGCATTTCATTCTTAAACGTGCTAGTGATTCATTTATCCATCTATTCCTTCAGCATTTTTCCATAACTTGTAAATTTTCAAAGTTGGCCTTTGAGACAAGTTACTGACAACAAGCTCAATCTCTTTCAATTTAGGAAAATCAAGTCTACTCAAAGTGCCCTGTACTTAAAATTTTGCATTTTGAAAGGTAGCAAGCTGTTATAAAAAATGAAATCTCTTCTCTATGGTAATGGAGTTAGAAGCCTCCAATGCAACAGTGCTAATAATAAGATTTTGAAAGCAATTTTAACCCACAAAGTCAAGCAATGACCTGTAGGATTGATTTTACTTCACTGAGGATGTATTAATGTGTTATTTCTTTGGGTTTCAGCAGTAACAGATTTATTTCACTATAAAAACAAAACAATGAAGTCAACTCTAGTTTTTTTTTAAGATTTATCTATTTTTATTTTAGAGAGAGAGAGCACACATGTGCAAGTGGAGGAGGAGTGGGGGCAAAGGGAGAGGGAGAGAAGCAGATTCCCCTCTGAGCATGGAGCCCCAGGCTCCATCTCAGGACACTGATATCATGACCTGAGCCAAAATCAAGAGTCAGTCACTTAATCAACTGAGGCACCCAGGCACCCCTCAACTCTGGTTTTAAATGAGAAAATTATTTCATGCCTATCTATTTTTTTTTTTTTTTAGAATTAGACCTTGGAAACTACTTTAATGTATTAGGCTAATGCTCTGCAGCTCTTAACTATATATTAATCTAAATGCATTGTTTTAATCTATTATTATATGAAAATGCTCCTTACGCAAATTCAGCATGTATATAAATTCCACTTTCTAAGTTGACATTAAGACATTATTTAGCCTTGGGGCGCCTGAGTGGCTCAGTTAAGCGTCTGCCTTGGGCTCAGGTCATGATCCCAGGGTTCTTGAATTGAGCCCCACATTGGGCTCCCTGCTCAGCGGGGAGTCTGATTCTCCCTCTCTCTCTCTGCCTGCTGCTCCCCCTGTTTGTGCTTATGCTCTCTCTCAAATAAATAAATAAAATCTTTTTTTTAAAAAGACATTATTTAGCCTTTTCATAATAAGAACAGAAGTTGATCATGGTACTATTCAAGAAAATAGTTTTTTATATTGATAAATATTAACTACAAAAGAGAAAAACAAAACATGCTAGCATGTGAGTTTATATCTTTAGAGAATAGATATAATCCACCAAGTTCTCAATTAAACACTATTTCTCTGGGGTGCCTGAGTGGCTCAGTTGGTTAAGCATTTGCCTTTGGCTCAGGTCGTGATCCCAGGGTCCTGGGATCAAGCCCTGCATTAGGCTCCCAGCTCGGTGGGGAGCCTGCTATCCCTCTCCCCACTTGTGCTCTCTCCCCACCTGTGCACAAGTGGGAAAGGAAGGAAGGAAGGAAGGAAGGAAGGAAGGAAAGAAAGAAAGAAAGAAAGAAAAAGAAAGAATCATTAAGTAATTGGTATAGAATGGAGAGTGGCTACCTTCAAAATTGAATGATTTTAATGAGACAATCAAGATAACAATCATATGTATGGTACTGGGGGTAAGGCCCTGTTTTTGCCCCATCTCGCCTCCATCACTCACTGTTTCATTCTCAAACCCTTCTGGATCCTAAAAATTTCTACAAATTATGTTTAGCCCTATCACTACTGTTTTTATCTTACAAGTTTTGAAATTTTATGAAGTAGGACTGTTCTCTTCCATAGTTGCTGCTGTCTAGTATGTGATGTACCAATATGTGATGAGCAGGCTTCATTATTTATTAAATAATTTATTAAGATCATGCCTCTCCTGAAAATTAATTCATTGCTCTACCAAATAAATTTCATATAAATGACATTTTAGGCTAAGTGGGACTGGGGTGAAGTTCCTTACTCAACCTACTATATATGGAGCCTACAATTGTTGATGCTTTTAAATAGTTAGCAGCCCTCAGGATGCATGGGTGGCTTAGTTGGTTAAACATCTGCCTTTGGCTCAGGTCATGGTCCCAGGGTACTGGGATCAAGTCCTTCATCAGGCCCCTTGCTCGGCAGGGAGCCTGCTTCTCCTTCTGCCTGCCATTCCCCCTACTTGTGCTCTCTGTCTCTGACAAATAAATAAATATGATCTTTTAAAAAATAGCAGCTTTCATGACAGTTCGAAGTTTGTTGAAGGAGGAAATGGTGGAAGAAATGTCAAGGATAAATGTCTAACTCTTCTCTATACAATAAAACATAGGTCTGGAAGACCGGGGATAGATTACATGACAATGTCTTTAGGACCATTTGCAACTAAAAATTTATATTAAATATAATTGTTTTATCAAATCAACTTATTTTATATACAGATACAGACATATACTGCTCTCCTGATACATATTTTGTGCAGTTGTTCCCTGTGAGGCATCAGAAAGTAAAAATCCAAATGAGCTACACTGAAAGAAATGATCCACCATACTCTGTATAATAAACTCCATCTCTTTACCAAAGCACAGAAGAGAACTGATATTTTGAAAAAAACAGAGGTACGACTTGGACAGTGTCATTCAGCGTAGGTGTAAACACGCTAACCACTGAGCAGAAGAAACTACTAAAACCTACATGGCTTTTATTGTATTGCAGAATAAAAAGGCAGGGCCTATGTTCTTCACTTGATGTATTCTCTTCTTTTCTAATGCCATTGAAGTGTAATAGAATAGCTATTGTTGGGCTATTTTCTGCCTGTAATAGAATCTTTGATTTATAAAGGCGCTGAATCATGCATTAGTCTTATTTCTCAGTATAAACACAGGAGTCATTTCAACCAGAACTGAAGGGCTGCAGCCATGATAGAACACGGCAACTGTTTAACATCACACAATATAATCATGCATATGAAAGAGCAGCAAGGATTTCACTTTATTGATTTAATTTCGGAACATTTGCACATTACAACAGCAATCATACCAAGACATTTTCATTTTAAGGGGCACCACTGGTCCACGTTTAATGAGATTCTATCCACAATAGAATTTAAGGGTCATACAATTTCAGAGTTAGAAAATTCTTTAGAGAATCTATTTCCCTCCCCCTCAATTTCTATAGTAAGACACCAAGGCCCAAAAGAGGTTAAATGATTTGACCAAGATAACATGGCTAGTAAATAGCTCTGACTAGAGCCCAATTCTGAGCCCTTTGATCTTTTTATATAGCACAATCATTGAAGAGAAAAAATATGTCGATTCTTCTTATGTTCCACACAAAATCTGGTATTTAAAATACACATTAGGAACCAGTTATTCTTAGCAATTATGTGCCATGAAACAGAATGAATGGCAATCATTCAGTGTGCCTTTGTCTCACCGAAAATTCCTATAGATTTTCTAGGTTTGAATACTTGACTACATGAGGAAATTCAATATGTAAAAGTGGATACCGGGAGGGACACAGTGAACATTTGTTCTAAGTAGAATTTCTTTAAGTAATTTTCTTAATTTCCTGGGTCTTTTCTTTTATTTATTAACTATTACTTATTAACTTTTCTAGTATTCTAATCTCACATGATCTTAGACTCCTCAACTTCCTGAAATCTGATGGAGAACAAGAAAGAAACATTTTTAAAAAGGCAAAAAAAAAAGCGGTTGAAGAAAATTGTAGCAGAATGACCAAGTACTCCTATTTTCCCAAGCATTCCATAACAAGTGACATAACTGATAGTAGCCAAGATCAAGTGAAAGGAGTATATTTTATCTTAATTAGTTGTTTCAGTTAAAGACTATTCATGCCCAGTTTTGACATTAACACTAGAGACACCAAGCCCATGACATTTTTTTTAATTTTATTTATTTATTTGCCAGAGAGAGAGAGAGAGGGAGAGAACAAGCAGGGGGAGCAGCAGGCAGAGGGAGAAGCAGACTCCCTGCTGAACAAGGAGCCCAACACTGTTGTCGATCCCAGGGTCCTAGGATCATGACCTGAGCTGAAGGCAGATGCTCAACCAACTGAGCCACGCAGGCATCCCAAGCCTATGCCATTTTTAACTGCAATAGGTGAGAGATCCAGGCTGCCTGGAACCCAAGCTAGTGGCACAGTAAGCACCTAGCAAATCAAGAATTACCAAACACAGAGAAAAGGTTAAATGACTGAAAGTCATCTCTACACCCAATCTGGGGCTCGAACTCATGACCCCAAGATCAAGAGTTGCATGTTCTACCAACTGAGCCAGCCAGGCATCCCAAAATCATTTTAAATGCAGAAGACACTGCTACTTGAAAGTACCCATATAAACCATAAATGTTCATTATTAAAGCATTGTTTTTAACAAACTGAAAACTACATGAATATACATTAATAGATATGTGACTTAAGGAATAACTTCACATTGATACTTTGAAATAGTACACTTCTATTATATCGAGTGTAGTAGATCCAGATGTATTGACTTGAAGGTATATCCTCGACATAGAAGTAAATTTTAAATGCACAATAATATTGTATACTATCATGATAATTTCATAAAATCTGTTTTTTTACATCTCCAACCATGTAAGTGTATATTTGTTTTTATACATGTGCATAAAGAAGGAAGCAGGATGAAAGAAAACCCATTAGATTCCAAACAGTGGTAATACTGCAGGAGTGGAACTAGAGTGTGGTAGAGGGAGAGACCACTGATTTCATTTTATACATTCTGATAATATCTATATAATGAGCATACGTAGCTTATTCAGTTAAATCACTGTTTTTTTTTTTTAAACTGGGGTTCAAAATAACAAGTTTCTAGAAACACATACTATTTCCTTATAAAGACCCAAACAAAACACTTAGCAGTTCCTATATAGACTACTAAAATGCAAATACTTAACAAAGATATATACATGAACATATGGCCAAGAAGAAGGAACAGTGAATTGAAAGACAATGGTATTCTCTAGAAGACAATAGTCTTAAACTTTGGTTCTCACTCTCCTCTTTACAACTGCAGTCTCAAGCAAGCTTTAAACAAGGTTTCCTTCACGGAGTCTCTGTAAAATGCAGGGCAAACACTGAGTAAAGAGAGTTATACTTCTCTTTTGAGATCCCTTTGAACTGAAATCCAAGATATTTGATAAAACAGGGATGAAATGTGAAATTACGTGATATTATCACATGGCAAAAGGCTTAGGAATCCTGTGTAAGAGAAGATCAGTATAAGCTGGTCTGACTTAAGCAAGTTAACCATAGACGAAGGAGATTTAACTGGGCTTCGAACTTTGCACCACTAGATTTCACATTGAAAAATCCAAGAAACTGATTTCATATTGCCAGATCCAGTAGATAGCTTGCTGGATTTTGATACTCTGTTGGGCACCAATTACCACATTTTTTGATAAAAGTATCAAGTACTTTCAATTTCATGGAGAAATTCTCATTTCCTCCTGTTCTTCATCCTAACTCCTTTTTGAAGTCTATAATTAATTTATCTTTCCTTGTCTCCTGTCTCACCTTTCATATCCTAAGGGCCCTATCCAGACCATTGCTCTGTTCATTCTACATGATAGGCCTGCATGATTTCAACCCCCTTTCCCTTCCTTTTAACTAACATTTAAATTCAATGGCCTTTGGTTCTTTTTTTTTTTAATTTTTATTTATTTTTTTAAATTTCTTCTCATTGTTCCAGAATTCATTGTTTATGCATCACACCCCATGCTCCATGCAATACGTATTATGGCCCTTGGTTCTTAATCTCACCCCAGAGCTTCATAATTATATATCCAACTCTTCGTTGCAAACATCCACTTAAAAATTCCATAAAAACCTCAAACTCGGGGTCCTTCTTCTTCACTCCACAGCCCTGAGACCTGCATGTATTCTTTTACTCCATTTCTCAGAGAATATACCATTTATAAAGTTAGCCAAACCAGAAATATGTTCTTCCTAAATTTCTTTTTCCTCCATACCTTTGAAAATATTCAAAATACATCCCCCATTCATTTCCCCTTTCGTTCTCTGAAAACACCCTAAGGACCACTGTAGCATTTGTGTGTTAAAGAGTCCAATGATTCAAAGACTGCTTGAGATTTCTCTTACAAAATAAAGACTGGAATTATCTATAACAGCGCTTCTCAACAAGATTTTAGCCCCAGGGGACATTTGACAATATCAGAAGATGTTTTCAGTTGTCACAATGGGGAGGGAGGGCTTCCTAGTTGGTAGAGGCCAGGGATACTACGAAACATACTACAATGCATAGGACAGTCCTGCCACAACAAAATCTCTTCCACCAAAATGTCAGTAGTACCTCAACTGAGAAACTCCAACTTAGAGTTTTATATTCCAGTTGGAGAACTCTTAAGACACATTACAGATTGAGGGCGCCTGGGTGTCTCAATGGGTTAAGACTCTGCCTTCGGCTCAGGTCATGATCTCAGGGTCCTGGGATTGAGCCCTACCTCGGGCTCTCTGCTCAGCAGGGAGCCTGCTTCCTCCTCTCTCTGCCTGCCTCTCTGCCTACTTGTGATCTCGCTCTGTCAAATGAATAAATAAATAAAATCTTTTAAAAAAAAAGACACATTACAGATTGGATTGTAGGACCAGTGTATAGCCACTCTCTAAGAACACAGCCCAATATTCTTATGTGACTAATTAAGTCACAGAGATAATTTATTTTGAATCACTATTAGTAATATTACAGTGGACACGTCCTTAAGTGGCCCTCAGTGAGTCATGTCTTTATATAATCGTTCTTCTTGAGATTCATGGAACCTGTGACTTACTCCTAGCCAATAGAATACAGCAAAGGTTATGAAATAAGCACCCTCTTGATTAAACCACATAAAACTCCCTCTTAGCACACGGGAGCAAGAGAGAGTCTCTTGCTGGTCCTTGAAGAAGCAAGCTATGTTTTCAGAGGGCCATTTAGCAAGGAATGCAGGGGTCTCTAGGAACTGAGAGTTCATCCAAAAGACTGCAAGAAAGCAAAAACCTCAGTCCTATAATTATAAGGAACCGTAAGGAACTGAATTCTGCGAACAGCCACAGGAGTCTGGAAGAGAATGCCGAACTACAGAGGAGAACACCAGCCAGCTGACACCTTGACGGCAGCCTTATGAGACTCGAGGCAGAGAACCCAGCTACGCCATGCCAGGACTCCTGACCCACAGAGACTATGAGATAATAAATGTATTTTGTTTTAAGCCATTACATTAATGACCTTTTATTATGCCATAATAGATAACTAATACAAATGCCATTAAGGAAAAAAAGAAGCAAAGAGAAACAGGAAAAGTGAACACAAATGCCTTGGGTGAATAAAGTATGACAATGTCTTAAGTTTTATTCTCTTCTGGCCATTGATTTATTTCAAATCCTTTTCTTTTTTGATATTTGAGAGACTGCACTAATGTACACATTAATCTAAATACACACCTTAAGATACTCTCAAGGTTTGTTTTCGCTTCAAAACGCTAGCTTTGAGATGGTTGTGGTGAAGAGAATTTTGGCTGACGGTCTGAAATTAAATATAATACTTCACCAGATGGATGGTCGAGTGTGATTTCGTGTATATGATATGGACATGATATGGATTTCTCTGTTTTTAGCTTTGTTTAGTAATTTAGATTTGATGACCATTTACTGTAGCTATCTTCAGTGCATACTATTAAATTTCAAATGGACATGATGGCTCTTTGGTGCAGAGTAGATAAAAAAAAACACACAGTCAAAATTGCTGGTAACAGCAGAAGATGAGAAATATGCGGTGTAACAAACTACAGAGGAAACGTAAAGGATACAAAGCTAACCTGTGATTATTTTAGCATTTTGCAATAGCCACATCCATTAAGGTGACTACATTATATTAAGTATTAGAAGATTTCTTCAAATCTGAAATACTTTCCGATTTTTAGATATAATAAAATTTTCTTTTTTCTCACAGATCTTGACCCTTTAAGGCAGAGATCATCAAAGTATGACCCAGGGGCCAAATCCAGCTTAGTGCTTGTTTTCGGATAGTCCATAAGCTAAGAATGGCTTTTACATGTTTAAATGGTTGAACACAATGAAAAGAAGAATAGTAGCTAATGGCCTGAAAACTGTGATCTTCAAATGCCAGTGAGGATAGATAAAGGGTTATTGGAACCCAGCCACACACGATTTACATATTGTCTGTGGCTGTTTCGAGCTACACCAATAGAGAAAACTAATTGAGACAGAGAAGTAGCCTGCAAAACTTAAAATATCTCTCTCCCTTTTTAGAAAAAGTTTGCTGATCCTTTCTCTAAAATTTGTTGTGTTTTGAAAACCACCCTAGAAAGAAGGAATGCATGCATATATTGTATTTAGTATTGGTAATGTATATATTTGTATGTGTGCATATCTATAATCCTATTTTTGCTTTATTCCACTTCTCTGATATTTTGTTCAGTTTCAATTAAACATCACATTCCATAAATACAGTATATGATTCTTTAGTATAGCTCCATTCTTCAGGACTCTAGGGTGTAGGCTTCAAGTTTGGGTTCCATTATTTTTTTCTTTATCTCCCTTTTCTATGGATGTTTCACGCCTCATCCTGACTGCACAAAGCCTCAAGGACATTCTTGAGACACACACAGCCCTGCATCCACATTGCACTATTTGGAAAAGTTTCACACCATCTGGGTGACTTCTTTACAAACGCCCTGCAGGGGCAAGGAGTTGTAAATCATTGCTTGGCATTTCCAGAGGGTTAACAAAAGGGATGCAAATTCTACTAGTATGGACAGGCCGGTACCCATCATCCCTGTTTGGAGAGTTTGATAGCGTGATGTCTCTATAAAATGGAAACAGGCCCAAAAGGAAGATAAAGATGCCAGTAGTAAAGGTTAGAAAACTCTAGTAAAATTACTCTAAGAAACATACAGGCATCATGGCTGCTTTTGACTTGTAAAAAAAGGGAGAGCAATGAATTAATGTATTGTTTACTGCTGTGGGCAAAAGGCCTCTATGCTTGTGACAGAAAGATTTTGAAACATACTTAAGATTTGTCTGATATTTATCTTCTCAGACTTCGCCAATATGTGGAATTCATTTGTAATTTGGCTTGTTAAATAAGAAGACATGACAAAATATGTTTTAAGATGTGTTTTTGTAGGTAAGCTTTAAATTTTTATTCCTTCTTCTAAATACAACCTTAATTTTAAAAGCAATACAAAAACAAATTCTTTTTTTTAATTCCAGTACAGTTAACATACAGTGTAATTTAGCAGAGTTTATTTTTTTTAAGATTGATTTTATTTATTTATTTATTTATTTATTTGGCACAGAGAGAGACAGAGATCACAAGTAGGCAGAGCAGCAGGCAGAGACAGAGGGGGAAGCAGCCTCCTTGTTGAGCAGAGAGCCTGAACATACAGTGTAATTTTAATTTCAGGTGTAAAATACAGTGATTTGGCACTTCCATATATTACCTGGTGCTCAACACAACAAGTGCCCTCCTTATTCCCCATCACCTGTTTCATCCATCCCCCCACTCACCTCCCCTCTGGTAACCCTCAATGTGTTCTCTAGAGTTAAGAGTCTGTTTTGTGATTTGTCTTTTTTTCCCCTTTGTTTGTTGGTTTCTTAAATTCCACATATGGGTGAAATCATATAGTATTTGTCTTTCTCTGACTGACTTATTTCACTTAGCCTTACACTCTCCAGCTCCATCCATGTTGTTGCAAATTGCAAGATTTCATTCTTTTTTATGTCTGAGTAATATTACATTATATATAATAATATATATCACATTATATAAGTGAGATATATATAAGTGAGAAATATATCTCCCTATATCTGTATCTATATCTATATCTATATCTATATCTATATGCGTGCCATTAAGGAAAAAAGAAGCAAAGAGAAAAGACATCACATTTTATATATATATATCTCACTTCTTCTTTATCCATTCATCTATTGATGGACACTTGAGCTACCTCCATATTTTGGCTATTGTAAATAATGCTGCAATAAACATAGAGGTGCATATATCTTTTCAAATTAGTGCTTTCATTTTCTTTGGGTAAATACCCATGAGTGGAATTCCTGGATTCTAAGGTAATTCTATTTTTTTTTTTTTTTTGAGGAAGCTCCACACTGTTTTCCGGAGTTGCTGTACTAGTCTGCATTCCCACCAACAGTGCAAGAGGGTTTCCCTTACTGCACATCCTCACAAAAGCTTGTTGTTTCCTGTGTTGTTGATTTTGGCCATTCTCACAGGTGTGAGGTGGTATCTCACTGTGGTTCTGGTTTGCATTTCCCTGATGATGAGTGATGTTGAGCATCTTTTCATGTGTCTATTGGTCACCTGTATGTATTCTTTCGAGAAATGTCTGTTGATGTCTTCTGCCCGTTTTTAAATTGGGTTATTTGTGTTTTGGGTGTTGAGTGGTATCAGCTCCTTATATCTTTTGGACAATTTCCCTTTGTCAGATGTCATTTGTAAATATCTTCTCCCATTCTGTAGGTTGTCCTTTAGTTTTGCTGTTTGCTTCACTGTTGTCGCATCCTCTCTATTGGGCTCCAGCCAAGGGTGCACTGGAGGGCACAGATCTGAAGGAGAGTGGGGGTAGGAAGACGTTGTGCCCTTAGCAAGTTAGGTAACCCATATCGTGCTGCACTGGTTCCTGTAGATGTCAATTTGTCTAGGCTGGAGGGCCGGGGAAGGAAATGGCACCCACCAGTTCTTTCATTCTTGGAGAAGTCTCCCAACAATCTCCAGCCCTCCAGCAGATGCTCTGAAATTAGTAAACAAATCTCCCTCCCCTAAACCTCAGGCATTTTTCAAACTGCTGTTTGTATTCTTTGTCTGTGGGGCTCTTCATTGTGCCATCTTTTTAAGGGCAGCAACTCAAGTTTCCTCTTGTCCTCCTGATTCTCCCATAGCCAAGCCAACCGATTTTTGAAGTTCCAGGTATTAAGTCCCACTGATTGTAAGAACTCATGATATTAAGGTTTTCATGCAGGTGCCCAGTGCCTGGGGCTCTTGGGGTGGGATCTGTTCCTTCCCCTTTTCATGTTCTTGGCTTTCCGCCCTCCCACTGACAGCCTCCCTGGGTCTGGGTCCATTTAGCTCCCAACGGCATCTCCATTGTCCTACCCTCTTCAGTGTAACCTCTTCTCTACATTAAGCTGTGAAGAGTCTGTTCTACACATCTTCAGGTTGTTCTCTGGGTTATTTATACTGATGTGGGTCTTATCTAGTTGTAACTGTGGAATGAGGTGAATTTAGGGTCCTCCTACTCCACCATCTTCCCTGGAAGATCTGTCACAAACCAATTCTTATATGAATGGAATACATTATGTAGAAACTTCATACTAGGCCTCTATTCTAACCTCTCTGGCCCAACAGAAGAAAGTCCTCATCAATATTCCTATTAATACTTATTGGAAAAGAGAAAAGATTGGAGTCCTGTTATGGAATGGTGTTAGCTGTGCCTCTGGGCCAGAAACCCAGTATTCAATCTTACTTAGCCCAGCAAGATCTTCCCTATCACCTTCCTATGGAAGGTATTGGAGGGGAATAGAATATGAAGAAATCCTTTATTGTTCAACGGGGCTTTGTTCCTAAACCTCACACAGAACACTATAAGATGATCTAGGTCACTTGTCAGGGTCCATAGTCCTGTTGTCTGGAGGAGAGAAACTTAGAGCTTAGAATCATAGCAGGTTGAGTGGCCTTCTGGCTTCCATAGGCCCACAGTCAAAAGTTTTTGTTTACTATTTCAACTAGACAAAAGGCAACACCCAATTTTCAAGTTAAATCCTGGCCCTCCAGCCTCACTCCTATGAACAAGAAAAGACATGTCAATGGAGAAAAAAAAAGAGCTGCTCAGATGAGGCCAAACCATATGGATGGAGAGAGAGTGGAGACAGGACAGAAATGTCAAGGTCATTTGAGCAGGCCCTTTACACACTCAGAGCACTAAGTCCAATGAAGGACTGGCCTACCAGATGAGGATCATAACATTTTCTTGAGGAAATAATAATGAGGAAAAGAAAGCCTGAGTTAATCTGAAAATCTCTCCTCTTAATAATCTAAGTTGTATCTCTCTTTCCTTTGTAACTGCCTCTCAATGATTTCTTCTAGCCCCACACTCTGGATGTAAACAGATAAAGCCAACTGAATAGTTGTTCAAGAAGTGGCTGGAAGGGGCACCTGGGTGGCTCAGTGGGTTAAGCCTCTGTCTTCGGCTCAGGTCATGGTCTCAGGGTCCTGGGATCGAGCCCCACATCGGGCTCTCTGCTCAGCAGAGAGCCTGCTTCCCTTCCTCTCTCTCTCTGCCTGCCTCTCTGCCTACTTGTGATCTCTGTCTGTAAAAAAAAGAAAAAAAAAACTTAAAAAAAAAAAAAGAAGTGGCTGGAATTGCAGGATTTACTCTCTCATCCCTCCTGTGGAAAACTTCATCACTACTCCCTCCCCATGCACATATACAAAGAGGTAGCAAAAGGTAACAACATGTAAATGCACAGGGAACCCTGACTTTAGGAAACCACGATGTTTTAAAGGGGGCTGCTACTGAGCCTGCCCAGCCTTTACTCTTGAAGGAGATACTCTTTTCTTTAACTTCAGACTGAAAAAAAAAATCTGCTTTCTGTTCCCTGCCCCAGAGGGAGGCACTTTTTATCTTACAAGGGTGCTTTGTTGCTGGAGAAACAGCCTTGAAATGTAGTCCAAAACAAAAGCTGATATAAGATGTGCAAAATGTGGGAAATTCATGGATGCCTATCTCCCCAAGTGTATGTATGTATGCATACACACACACACACACACGCACGCACAATATTTGTACTCTTCATACTCATAGAAGTTAATTTTTGCATATATTGGATCAATTTTAATATATTTTGTGACATGCTTTTGCCATGGGCATCTTTCCTTGTTAGCATACCTTATTCTTTTTAGCAACTACATAGTATTCCATAATACTTAAATGCATGATTTATTAAGAGTTTGGAGTTATTTCCCTATGAATGAACTTCTAGTTATTTCCCTAAGTCTTACTACTGCAAAAAAAAAAAAAAAAAAAAAAAAAAAAAAAAATTCTGGGGGGACACCTGGGTGGCTCAGTTGGTTAAGCAGCTGCCTTCGGCTCAGGTCATGATCCCAGCGTCCTGGGATCGAGTCCCACATCGGGCTCCTTGCTCGGCAGGGAGCCTGCTTCTCCCTCTGCCTCTGCCTGCCTCTCTGTCTGCCTGTGCTCGCTCACTCTCTCTCCCTCTGTCTCTGACAAATAAATAAATAAAATCTTTAAAAAAAAAAAAATTCTGGGAAAAATTGTCTTTAGAGAGCCTTTTTATCTTTGTGCATACGTCTGAGTATTTCTGAAGAAAAAATAAAGAGAAATGGAATTACTTGATCAAAAACACATGTAGTGAAAAATTTGAAGGATATATACAAGTTGCCTGTGTCAACCTATATTCCTTCAACAATATTTGAGAATATCTAAGTCCTGTTAGCCTATGTGTGCTTAAATACTTATATGTCCCTACTAAGGATAAACCTATGGAAGGGCATGATTTAAAATGATCATTGGCTAGTACTTTGGGTTTTAATGCAATTTTGTCCTCTCTATTAAATTTATCCTTATACAAACCCTGGGAGCTGGGTATTATTAGTTCCAATTTTAGATGAGCAAAGTGAAGCATTTCAGTAAATGAGGAAGCTATGGAAAAGAGAGATGTAATCAGAACTTCCGTTGCTAATTTCTTATATTTTATATTCAGTGCTGCTGGCTTCCCCTGACACAAATAAGGTATGTGCAGTCCAGGAGGTCATACATCAAAGAGAATGCAAGAACTTCCTACTGGAGCATTTCTAGAATGTATTTCATCCCCAAAGGCAACTTTACTATATAGCTTCATCACATTTTCCAAAATTGAGTTTCATAGCAATGGACTTGCAACCAGGGACTCATATTGAACCTGAAGTCAACTAAAACTTCAGGTTCATTTTGTGCTGTAGTTGTGGTTATTATTGTTGCTTTAACATAATCTACCACTGATCAAAGTTTCCCCACATGTTTATATATGCCATTGATTTTTTTATCCTGACTGAAGAACTTCATATGTATTGTTGCAAGATATAAATGCACCATATTGCTGTTAGCTCATATTTCCAATGGGTCAAGATCTTTTTGACACTTGACTCTGTCATCCTTCATATTAGCTGACCCTCCCAATTTTGCATCATCCATGAATTTAACAAATATACATCCATTCTATGAATTAAGTCAACTCACTAAAATGTTGAACGGGATACATCCAAACTCAAGCACACATCTGTTCTACCAGCATCTTGTCCGAAGGTGGACATCATTCTGTTTATAACCCTGTCTTGCTTTTCATTGGGAGAGCCATAGCCCTGAATTGAAATTAGTCTGATGTCACCAGCATGGGGTATATGAGATGACTGTGGCAGGAAGAGACACTAATGGAATGGAGAAAGCTGCTATTTTTCACATAGATCTATAGTTAAATAGGCCTCATGGGAAAGGTAGCAGAGAAGGACAGCATATAAATTGAATTAAATTCTCATAAAATGAGATGCCCTTAATTTATTTTTTCCTGAGCATCAGTGTAATGAATAATTAAAAATGCCCTTTCTCTTCTCAGATTTGCAGAAAGCAGTGAATTTCTCATATCCACTAGGCAGCTTTATTAGCTACTATTGTTCCTTTTTTCAAAGAGGTCATCAGCCTGCTGAATTGTTTCTTTTTTTTTTTTGGCAATTATGTTTCAATGCTTATGTTTGCATGATTATGTTCAAAGCTCTCATGTCTAATAAATGCATTGAATGTAGAAAAAAGGCAGAAGGATAACATCGGATATGAAGGAAGATACTTTAAATGCCCATATGTAATTGTGATCTTGATTAAAGACCAGTCAAGAAGAACTTTAGGTATAAAACAATTTTCTTTCATTTTTACTTAGAACTTTCCTATTTTCAAGATGAAGAAGAAATTTTTTTTCTCAGTTAAATTGCCATTGGGAAATTTGCTCTAGTGAGAGGACCCAACTTATGTTTTTAAATATTATAATTAAGTTAATTCCTTAGTAGTTGTAGCAAAACAGTGATCAAATCTGGAACACACCCAAGCTTGAGAGGATAAATTCATGACAAGTATATCCCCAAGGCCCTGCAGGATACTGCTTAGGTAAGATGCAGAAGATAAGGCAGTCCCAAACCTTTTGGTGAAGGAGGACGAAACACGGCCAGAAGAGAGGCCGGTGAAGCCCACAGGTATTACTGACATGGCTAATCCTCAAAGCCAGGATCTGCTCAAGAGGGCAACGTTTAAGTTACTGCTCTTTGGGGACTTCACTGCATGGTCCTATTGTGTGCCTAAAATGCTGTTCACAATAGAAAACACAATCATTGATCATCTCACCAAATTTATTCATATTTCAAGATGAACATCAATGTGACCAGTCTTCTTGTCCATCATGATCAAGTCTAGTATTGAAATAGCAGTGGGGTTGGGGTGCCTGGGTGGCTCAGTGGGTTAAGCCTCTGCCTTCGGCTCAGGTCATGATCTCAGGGTCCTGGGATCGAGCCCCACATCGGGCCCTCTGTTCAGCAGGAAGCCTGCTTGCCTTCCTCTCTCTCTGCCTGCCTCTCTGCCTACTTGTGATCTCTGTCAGATAAATAAATAAAATCTTTAAAAAAAAAAAAAAAAGAAAGAAAGAAATAGCAGTGGGGCACAAACCACTGCTATTTTTCTTGACTGCAAGAAGTAAATATCAAATATAACCCATCCTAGATATTTTTTCCTTGTATTTCACTTTCTTCTTTGAGTCAGTTTTTATTTCTCCCTCTCTTTCTTGTTTGAAATGACTAATTCTATGAAGTAACTACTTAGTCTAATAGGATGACTGCCAAAAATATTGCAAACAGTAGGAGAGAAATAACTATGCCTAATAGGTTATTTTGTGTGTGTGGAGTAAATGGAACAAGTAACAATAATGTGCATAACATTCATTACCTGTGGATTTATAAACATCTATCACAAATTCATCAGTACTACAGGGCTAAAGGGCACTTTAGGTATTCTTCTCCTCTTCTACAGTACTTAAACCTTTCTAACATATGTGACCTTTATAGTTATAGAAATTTCTTGCTTCTTTTCCAGATTTTAATTCTGTGAAGATGGCTGTGGTTTCATTGATCACTGAATCCCCAACAGGTTTGACAGTGCCTGGCAAATAATAGGCATTCAATGAATATTTGTTAATCAAATCTTCTCTATGTAAGGTAAAGGAACTAAAACCCTGAAAGATTGATGTGAGTTTCAGGGGCTTACACAGCTACTCAGCAGGGAAACAGAGCTGAAGCCATGAATCTTCCAGTAAAAATCTTGTATTATTAACTATTTTGCGTTTGAATCTTGCCTTGTTTCCTTTATTTGCCTGGAGGACACAAACCATGGGTTGAACTTCTAGAACATTGCCTTTGTTCCACCATGTGCTTAATTCCAGTACAAATGCCTGGCTCAGATACTGCTCCACAGGCGGTCTTTAAAAAAAAACATGGTGGGGCGCCTGAGTGGCTTAGCTGCTTAAGCATCTAACTCTTGATTTTGGCTCAGGTCATGATTTAAGAGTTGTGAAATCAAGCACTGCGTTGGGTTCCGCAACAGGCGTGGAGCCTGCTTAAGATCCTCTCTCTCTCCCAGGGAGGCAAATCATAAGGGACTCTTAACTCTAAGGAACAAACTGAGGGTTGCTGGAGGGGAGGTCAGTGGGGGGATGGGGTAATCGGGTGCTGGGCATTACGGAGGGCACTTGATGGAATGAGCACTGGGTGTTGTATGTGACTGATGGATCACTAAATCTACCTCTGAAACTAAAAAAATTTTAAAAAGGTTCAAATTACCATTGGGTTACCTGGCTTAAGGGGCAATGTACTGTAATCAGTAGGGGACTTGTTTCCCATTTTATCTTACAATGTTGTATAGCACATTTATGCGGCTGTGTTTTGATTAAATCATATTCCCATGAGTCATTAAAAAAAAAATCTCTCTCTCCCTTTCCCTCTGCCTCTTCCCCCAATCCTCTCTCTCTCTCTTCCTCTCTCTCTCTCTCTTTAAAAGCAAACAAACAAAAACACATATGGACTACTTTATTTTAAAAATTGTGTTGTTAAAAAATGCTTTATGAAAAAAATGTTTTATGGTCAAACCCAGCTGCTACATTTTAAATTGTTGACCCACTATTTTTCCTTGCCAAAAATCTCCCAGATTCCTATAAATCTCACGGCAATGTAGAGAACATGGGACAAAAATTTCTGTCTATTGTTTGGTAATTCTTCCAAAAGAAAATCTATGCCTTTGAGTGCCCACTTTAGATACTTTGCAGCTCTTAGAAATTCGGTGAGGTAAACCTTATACAGTAAAGGTATCATGCAACACTATATATCACTCTCCACCTTCTCAAGAGGGAGAAAAGTACAAAGGTAAACCACATGAACCTAAGGAGCAAAGTGAACCACACCAATCTGCTAGATTTGATATAATCAAGAGGAGAATCATCCATTTCCTTTACTATACATAACACTTCTGAGAATAGCATCACTCTAAAATGCTAATCTTACTCAGTGCTCTCAGGCTTTGCCCTCATCCCCTGTAGGGGCAATTCTCTCAGACAGTGGCCACTAGTTCAGTCACCAGTAGGCAAAGGCATAAAACTGATAAACATAAATCCCTCCACCCTTAGCCAGGGAAACAATAAATAAATTCAACAGATATGTAATGAGCAGGATGCCCAGACAGTATTCTAAGCTCCCCAAGCAGGCATTTCAGTCCAAATATGTACCAGCGTGTCCCCAGCAGACAAAAAGCAGACAAAAAACCAAGATAAAACATGTAGGCCCCCCAAATTCAACCAGAGGCTTAATACTCAGTAGTCATATCAATCTGTTCAGGTCAAACATGAGTACTCTCTGCCCTGGGAAGTCTCCTTAGGTCCAGCCAACAACTATACACCGTTGTTTAAAAAGGAAAGTTAACACAGGGGCTGGGGACACAATATAGAAAGAAAAGGCAAACATCCTTATGGCTAATGCTCCATGTTTTGTTTTTTAGGATTTGGATGTAAAATTTACTTCCTGCTTCTGAGAATTGTTTTTCAGCCATAAAGCTTTCAAAAATCTGGTACACCTAATTCAAAGCCTTTAAAATTTATGTTATAAAATTTATTATAGTGCCCTTATAAATCAGCACTTAGTACTAACAAATTATCAGAATGTGCCATATATTAAAAAGATAAGTCAGAATTAAATAGTAAAGAGAGAAGGTGTTTTCAAATCAGACAGCCAAAGCACTAACTAATGGGAACATTTGCAAACACGACAATGATTTACAGCTGGGCTCTTGGTTACAGTGTATAAATCTAGCAGAAGATTTTTGCATCTATCAACTGGGACTTTTGGTCCATTGTTTATAAATCAAGAAGTTAATGAAGAGTCAGGGATCTGTAAATCCAGACACTAAATTAGAGATTTGTAGCTTCTGATTTATAAATGTTACCTCAAGAATTACATATATAAATAAGCAGAAAAAGAAATTGCATTTAAAATCAGGTGGAAGTTAGCATTTATAAATCATGATTGTAAATAAAAAGATTACCAATATTAACTCAACCAATTCTACAACTCTGCATTTCATAAGATTGTGACAGGGATGTGTAAAGCAGAATGCCAACACTAAGCAACTTCAGTGAAATAATTAGCTCATTCTTATTCCTTTAATTTTAATAGGTTAGTTTTTTAAAAATATGGCATTGACAGTACAATATTTTTTGCTCTACCATAAAAGAACCTTAAAAAATGGCAAATCATAACCCCAAAAGTCACTGTCTTGTTATATAAGTGAACTTCAAAGATGTTCCTTTTCCCTTCAGATACATACAGAGAGAGAGAGAGAGAGAGAACATCCCAGGTAAGGACAATTGTCTCAACTTTTGGTTTGCTCCTTAACTTTACCTCCCAATGGAATCCTAGACAAGCACATGTCATTCTGGGAGCAGGTTGCTCAAGCCCTACATGGCTGCTTTCCAGAAGCCACACGCTATGACACTGAAGCACATTAGCTTGAGGGACCCTCATAGACCTCCAGTTTGTTCATTCCCAAATATTTCCTGAAAGGAGAGGGAAGACTGTCATCACAAAAGAACACAAGTAAAGCAGAATCAAGGAATAGTAAAGAGCACAGGGCTAAGGGACCCAGACAGGTGACTGACTTGGAATGAGCTTTAACTGGATAGGTTTGCCTTTCCCTAGCTGTGTTTCAGAGAGATCTCATTGCTGGATTATCTTCCTCTGAGTTACTAGGGAAGAGCTGGGCCCAATGGAGTTTCAGGGAGACTCATCATGTCAAAGCTCCACTCTATCTCGTGTCTCCACCTCCCACCCAACCCTTGAGAGTCAAGTGCCTTACTTCCAGGGATACCCTGAGGCTGACGTAAAATATCATGCCTTCCCATGCCCACTGCAGCACCTCTGTTTTCTGTCTTCTCTCTGTATTACATTAGTTAGTGTCTCACTATTCAGTAAAATCATGTATGCTCCACATTTGAATGGTGGCTAATCCGTGACCCCATGTGGACTAACAGCTTGACATGTTAATAGGACCTTTAGTACTCTTCCTTCAGGGAGGTCTGAATATGGGACTTTATCAATACAGGACTTTGTCAGTTACCTGCATCATGAAGACTAAAGACTTGAGTAGAATGTATCTACCCTAGCCATCAGGGAAATACAGATCAAAACCACAATCAGATACCACCTTACACTAGTAAGAATGATAAAAATTAACAAAAGAGGAAACAAGTGTTGGCAAGGATGTGGAGAAAGGGGAACCCTTTACACTGTTGGTGGGAATGCAAGCTGGTACAGCCACTCTGGAAAACAGTATAGAGATTCCTAAAGATGTTGAAAATAAAGCCACCCTTGACCCAGCAATTGCACTACTAGGTATTTACCCCAAAGATACAGATGTAGTAAAAAGAATGGGCACATGCACCCCAATATTCATAGCAGTAATGTCCATAACAGCCAAACAATGGAAGGAGCAGAGATGCCCTTCAACAGAGGAATGGATAAAGAATATGTGGTCCATATATACAATGGAATATTACTGAGCCATCAGAAAGGATGAATACCCACCATTTGCATCAACATGGATGGAACTGCAGGGGATTATGCTAAGTTAAGTGAGTCAAGCAGAGAAAGACAATTATCTTATGGTTTCACTCAAATGTGGAACATAAGCAATAGCATGAAGGACCATAGGGGAAGGAGGGAAATCCAAAGGGGGAGAAATCAGAGAGGGAAATGAACCTGAGAGGCTATGGACCCTGAGAAACAATCTGGGGGGTTCAGAGGGGAGGGGCTAGGGGGATGGGTAACAGGGTGGTGAGTTTTAAGGAGGGCACATGTTGTGATGAGTACTGGGTGTTTTACCCAACTAATGAATCATTGACCACTACATCAAAAACTAATGGTGTACTATATAGTGGCTAACTGAACATAATAAAAAAAAAAAAAAAGAAAGAAAGTATCCACCCTTTTCTCTTCTTTGTTTTACTGACTAGTTATTTGTCGACATGTACACCCTGGACTTCCCCACATAACTCTTGCCCAAGGTCTGAGACAATAACATCTTAAGGCAGACACAGTCTGCCAAGAGGAGTGAGGAATAGAACAGAAGACCTGAGGTTTATCCTTGCAATCTCACTCTCCACCAAGACTTCATAACATGACCCTGTTTCTCTTCACTTCAGAGAGTCCTCGCTATACAGCAATCCCAAGTTCACATTTGTGGACTATGTACTTCTGTTGACTCCCTGTCTTTCAGTTGGGCAACTATGCTACTCTTCACAGCATGACATTCTTTGGGGAAAGCACATAAAAATGTACATCAATTGTGTCCTCATCTCTGACTACAGATAAAACCACTCATCCTATTATGCCATCAGATCCCTTAGAAGCTACCTAATGTTATTTGTTAAATTTTTAAAACACAGGCTTAAGGACACAATGCATTTCAATGCTTGTTGAAAGGTATTGTGGTATAGCGTTTAAAGCAAATGTGTATTTCGTAAGTTCATTGAATGACATCAAAGAGCACAGATCCTAAACCTGAAGTCTGAAGGTAAGACTCTTTCTTCCCTTAATATTTACTGTCAAGTTTATTTAACATCAGTCCTAAAGTTAGATCTAGGGGCTCCTGGATGGCTTGGTAGGTTAAGCCTCTGCCTTCGGTTCAGGTCATGATCTCAGGGTCCTGGGATCAAGCCCCGCATCAGGCTCCCTGCTCAGTGGGGAGCCTGTTTTCCCCTCCCTCTGCCTGCCTCTCTGCCTACTTGCGATCTCTCTTTCTCTGTCTCTGTCAAACAAAGAAGTAAAATCTTTCAAATATTTTTTAAAAATAATGTCAGAACTGATATGGCATTGCAGACTCATTGTACATTTCTACATTTTGCTCAGAACTTTAGAGAGCTGACCAATAGAGTATTGAGTGTAGTAACTAAGTAGAAAACCAGAGTGAGTGGTTTGATAAGTTAGATACAAAAATTCTTCTATCATACTGATGAAGAATCTCCATTAGTTTCAATGTAAGCCAAGTAATAACTATGAGATTGTATAACACGGTATTTTGCTTCATAAGCATTCGCTTATGTTTCATCTATTTGGAAGAAAGAAGAGCCATTAGTCAGGAGACAGATACACACACACACACACACACACACACACACACATACACACACACACACCAGTATATGAACATATATTGATTCTTATAGAGAATAAAATCAGGGATTTTTTTCACTTTTCATGCTTTCATTTGCAATGTTAAATAGAACGATGCTAGCTGTAAAGTTCCAAACACTTTAATGTTTTCTCGATTGAAAGTTCTTCAACAATAAACATGTGTTACCAAAATTGTAATTATTCTAATATCATCTACCTTAAGAGGACTACCAAAGCTGTGTTGCTGATAAAATTTTATTCTCTCCAAGAAAATGCAGTACTTGTTTCTAAATTGGAGTTTACACATTTTGACCAGTCCTCAAATAAAGATCAATGTTTTTTTTTTTTTTTTTTTAGCTATCCTGGAGAAATGGGCTGATTTGTGAAATAGATAATCTATCTGCAAATTACCAGAGAGCACTTGCACACAGAGATGGAAATAAAGGCTGTGTAAGTAAATAAACAATCAAACAAATAGCAGCTAGAACTTATGACCACAAAAAGAACAACCAAATCAGGATTTGGGGTCTCCAGAAGATAGGTTCCATTTGCCCTTAGACCTACTGAAAGCTGTTCTCTGTTCTTCTTTGTGCTCAGGGAGGCTCAGTGTACACCACCCGGGTTCCTCCACACTCTGGCTTCTGTTGGGTTTGGTCAACAGAAGGTGTCCACAGGGGCTTGGAGAGCAGAAGGAAAGTAAGGTCATGGAATTTGTGGCAGTGGCTGTATCTTCGTAGAGCTACAACTTCTGCCACCAACCCTTCCCTCAGGGTTCCCTCTCTCCACCACTCACCAAAACACCTTCCTCCTTCAGGTGTGGTAAAGGCTTCTTTTGTTGCAGGTCCCTGGGTGCTTCAGTCATTCCCCTGGGGTTCCCTAATCTTTCTCATACCTCTGTAAATAGCTCTATATGAAAAGAAGTCACCTAAAGGATGTTCTTGTCAACCACCCTCCTTGTTTCATAACAGATGAAACTTGTCAAATATTGTACAGCTACTGCAAAATTGGGATTAGAATTTAGGTCTGGAGTCCCAGTCTGGGCCATGCCTTAACACAACCCTTTGCCATATTCCCAGATGGAAGAGGTCCAGAAGTCAGGGGTTAGAGTAGTAAGAGGAAAGCCTATGGCACAGCCATAATGAGAAAGTGTGAAAGGTCACAAAGAGAGAGGTTTCATCTGTGCACGTGCATTGGTGTCAACGGGGTTATAAAGAGGGCTACTACACCTGTTAGAGGTAGATCGATTGCCATCTGCTCATGAAGAAGTGCTCATGCAGATTTCACTTCCCCTTCCACAAAGGTCAGCTCACATTCCACCTTCCTTTTGAGGCCTCCTTGGAACTGAAACCACCACACAAAATTAAATTCCCATAGAATTTATTGCTTATAATGCTGTGAAGATCAAGTGAGACAATGCATATTGGAATGCCTTGTACAAAGTGATAGATTTACAGTGTTATTGATGACAACCATCAGTGAAAGATGAGAATCCTTGCTCCCTTGGCATGGTGTTTTTTGACATGAAAGGAAACGTGCAAACGATGTTACTATCTTAACCTATAATTAATATTTCTGAACTTTCTTCATAAGGTTCAGATGAAAAGGTTCAGTGAAGAATGTGTAAATAGGGACGCCTGGGTGGCTCAGTTGGTTAAGCAGCTGCCTTCGGCTCAGGTCATGATCCCAGCGTCCTGGGATCGAGTCCCACTTTGGGCTCCTTGCTTGTCAGGGAGCCTGCTTCTCCCTCTGCCTCTGCCTGCCATTCTGCCTGTGCTCGCTCTCTCTCCCTCCCTCTCTCTGACAGATAAATAAATAAAATCTTTAAAAAAAAAAAAGAATGTGTAAATAAACTTGAATTGGTTGGCATCAGAATTTTGGCTTCGATGTCTGCTTATGTCTTGATTTATATACCTTGATATATCTATCAGTGGTAGATAATTTTTTTTTTTTTACATAGCAGAGGATGAGATAGTCGCAGTAGAGTCACACAGGGACACAGTCTTTCTGACTGCCCAATTTGTAGAACATAACTAAAATCTTAGCTGAATTGTCCAATGTTGGATGGGTTTCATCATCTCCAGCAGATTTTCAACAACCGTCCAATAAAACAGCTACCACAAAAGGTGAGGATTTACTAAATCCTATTTTTCAGAGGAATCACTTGGCTCAGAGCTGGTAGAGTCAGCTGTAAGAGAGAAGGAAAACAGATCTTTCCCTGAGCTATACTTGATATAAAAGCAGCCAGAGAATACTTCGAAACTGGGCCTCACAAAGAATGTGTGGCTTCCAAAGCCTGCTAGAGGTGCCAGGACCTCTCAAAGCAATAAAACCCTAACAGTCAGCTGGAGTCAGACATCCACTTTTCCATCCGAGCTGAGGATGCCGCCAAGAGTTCAGAGAAACAGTCTGAATGGTGAAGAATGAAGCCCCAGTTGCAATGAAGTTCCATTTCCCCTCAAGAACCTCGAGAAGAACTACAAGCTGCAGAGGCAGCCAACTCGGTCCCCCCCACCCCAGTCCCCAACAGACACCTGAGGAAATTCTGCTGGTTAATATTCACTGAGCAGCAGTGGATGCAACATCCTCTTCAGGTGCTCTCAAGAAACAAGTTTCTTATGTGGAAGACACAGTTCTAGATCGCTCGCATAGTGCCCACTAGCCGCAGAACCACCCCAGGCCGGCCTGCAGAAAGCTCAGTCAGGCAGTTCACAGAAAGCCCGGAGGAGCCACAGCTGCTGTGGGCGCCATGTGTGCTCAGCTGCCACAGGCAAGCGGACAGACAGACACACCATGACCCTTGTAGACAGCCCTTTTGTTTTCATAAACCTAAATTTGCAGCACCGTCAGCATGTCTGGAAGAAAGCAGATAGGTATGTCCAGACACTTCTGACTTAGAAGAGACAGAAAGTAATTTGCTTTTATTTAAAGGACCACCAAGATGCAACGCTGATTCTGACCTAAACAATAAAAGTGGAACAGTTTGGTTCAGAGGAGGACTTTTAGGGGAGTCAGTCTTCATTTAACTCATGTTGCTGTTATGGTCAAACACTGGGAAAGAGCTCTTTGAAGTTGGGCCACAGGCGCAGGCCCTAGTCCCTGGAACACCGGCCTTAGGTTATAAATTAAGAAAACATTTGCCTTTGGAGCAACAGAGATCAAGCAAATTTTCCAGGCTGTTAGGAGACCATTTAGCCATTTGCCTGCTGACCATATGGTAACCCTTTGTCATTTTTAGAAGGGCTAGGTCAGAGACCATAGTGGCCCACCACCCAGACTAATTCTCCCCAGGAGCTTGATACCGTGAGAATACATCTCACCTCGGGGCCCAAGTTGACATCCGTAGATCTTCAAGTCAGCAAACCTATTGCCTGCACCTTTTATGTGCCACCTCTAGATTTTTGATTGGCAATAACGCTCTGAAGGGGCTATTTGGACTCTACCTGCATCTCTCCTCAGCTTGCCTGGTGGGTGAGCGCCCTCTTATACACATGTCTCTTATTGACCCGGACAGTCTGTCTTCTGGATAAGAATCTGTTTCTTTAGCGGAATGTGTATTAAACCTTTATTGATATGCAGCATTCTCAATATGAGACTTAATGCACAGAAAAATGAAATATTTGTAGAAGATAGAAAGAAAAGGAGGGAGTGAAGGAAGAGTGAAGGGAAAATTACAGAATTATAAGTAGTAATTATTGTCACCCTCTTCACATCTTCAGTATACAACAGCAATGACCTTGCTCGCTTAATAAATATTTT
The DNA here is from genome assembly GCF_002288905.1 of Enhydra lutris kenyoni. Taxonomy (NCBI): domain Eukaryota; kingdom Metazoa; phylum Chordata; class Mammalia; order Carnivora; family Mustelidae; genus Enhydra; species Enhydra lutris. Next base: position 16,523,364 of record NW_019154107.1, on the reverse strand, counting down.
CTCATGAAGGTCTCAGAGAAACTCTAAGGTATCATTATCTCTCTCCTAGTAGAGAAAACTAAGCTCAAAAGAGTTAAATTTACCTCAACTCCCAGAAAGGAAAAGTGGTAAAATCCACATCTGAAGCCAGTTTTGACTAACTCCAAGCTCTGTGTTCTTCTCTACCAAGCCCAGGAAACACAAGAGCCCAGAGAATCTGAGTATCTTACCTGATGCCATAACTAGTTAGTGGAGAAGAGTAGAAGACTCCTGATTCTAGCAGTTAAAAACTCGTTGAAGTCAAGTGATTGGAATCATATCAAGCTTAGTTAAACCAAAATTGTGCTCTGTAAGTGTTTCACAGATCATGGGAAAAAATGACCGTATTCTAGGCCTCAGGAAACACTGCAAACTACAGGTTGGAACTCTGGCTGAGAAAGACACTGGGAGCATTCATCTCACTTCTCGATTCCTCTGCACATCTGCTTCACTCCTCTTTGTAGATGAGCATTCTCTGCTTCTCAGTTTAGTGGAAAAATTGCTGTCTCACAGTGTCTGAACATAATGTCTCAGACACGCCCACAGAAAAAGCCTTAGATAGTCCAAGTCTAGGGTTTATGGAAGAGCGCGTGATTGCCGTAGACAGGTCTAGATGTCCACTCTGGTCCAAATGCTGCAGGCAGAGGGATAAAGTCATGAACTACTATGAGGACTAAGAGGGACTCACGGGGGTCTGTGATCCTGTGAATTCAAGGATAGGTTGAGTCCTAGATTAGGGAAAATAACAGTAAGGAGGAGAGATACTCAAAAGTGATCTACTTGTATTTGTTCAAGCTTCTTACTGTCCATATTGTTTTTCAACCCTGTGATTAAAGGATTATTAAACTAAATTTAGAGCTTTTTACTCTATGAACACATTTTACCTTAAGGAGCTTTGCTTATGGTGAAGAAAAATGGTTAATTTTTATTACTCTTTAGAAAAATTTTGAAAATGTATTGTTTTACAAAGGTTTTCAAAATCTTAAAATTCCAAATTCAAATTCAAAATTCTTGAAAAAGAGCAAACTACTGGTACAGGCAACACATATTATACCTTATCTAAAATAGAAAAACAAAAGCAAAACATTAAATTAAAAAAGCCTCGACACCACTAAAACTTCTGAATTATTTCTCTGGAAATTTCAGAGAGGACCAGAGTATCAAACATTAAATACATGCTAGTATTGCCCAAATGAAAACCTTAGTTCATGTAACAACTAGGCTTTCCCAGCTAATGCATAGATTTGTCTCATTTGCAAGAATAAAATTTTCTTAGTAAGAATTATAGGTTCTTTCATACATATAGTTTTCATATATTATTTTATGTGTGTGTATATTCATTTGAAAATAAAATGAATACCCACTCTTAGGTATTTTCCCAAGAGGAACGAAAACATGTTCACACAGAGCCTTATACAGGAATGTTCCTAACAGCTTTGTTCATAACACCTCAAAATGGAAATTGCCTAAATGTCTTTCCACTGGTGAACAAAAAACTAATTATGATATGCCAGACAATGGAATACTATTCAGAGTTAAAATGGAGCAAGCTACTGGTACAGGCAACAATATGAAAGCATTTCAAACGCCTTATGCTTCCTAAGTGAAGAATGCTAGGCACAAAAGGCTAACATACTGTGAGATTCTATTATAGGACAAGATTCTGGAAAAGTCAAAACTATAGGAACAGAAATCAGATCAGAGTTGGGGATTCCGAAAGGGATTGATTACAAAGGGGCATGAAGAAACTTTAGGGAAATGTTCTCTATTATGGTTATGGTGAGGGATACATGTCTGTTTATATTTGTCAAAATTCATTAAACTGTGTACCACAAAATGGTGAATTCTAATGTACCTAAGTTATACCTCAGGGACGTCTGGGTGGGTCAGTCAGTTAACCAACTGACTCTCAGCTTTGGCTCAGGTTGTGATTTTATGAGTAGTGAAATCAAGCCCCCTCAAAGGGGTCCATGCTCAGCAGGGAGTTTGCCTGGAGATTTTCTCCTTCTGCCTCTCCCCCAGTGTGTATGTTCTCTTGCACTCTTTCTCTTTCTCTCAACTAACTAAATAAATCTTCAAAAAAAATTCTACCTCAGTAAATCTGATTCTTTAAAAGATATATGTATTTATGGTAGATAATGAATACAGCATACAAATGTTCTCTTAAATCTACAAAAACAGGTTTGATTTATATAACATACACTTAAAAATTGAACGGTATTCTGTAATCTCTTGAGTATTCCTTACTTTAATTAACAATAATGCTTTTTGATGCATTGGACAGTAGTAACATTGTGTTGATCAACCCACTCAAAACCTAAGTAACATAGGAAAACATTGCAGTTTTGTTTTTCTTTATTAAAAGCCAACATGCAAATACTCACCAAACACATACATACATGCGCAGGGAGCATATCAGGAAATTCCAGAGAGCCCTGGTTTCATCTGACATTTAGATATCTAATTTATCATAGCACATTCTGAAAACTAAGTGCATTGCCATTTAATCAATGTAAGGTTACTGGGACCTTGTAAAATGGAAAAAAATCAATTCAATCATTGACTAGGTCATCCTGGCCTTTCCTTTATAGAACATTTCTTCATTTACAATTTTCAAAGGAATAGGACTCTTAGGTACTCCAGATGATGAGTTTAAAACTTAACTCAGTCTTGCAGAAAGAAGCAAGTGAAGGTAAAGAACAAAGAGAAGGAATCCAAAGATGAAGAAAATGAATTCCTATGGACAACTCCAAGGTAGGAGATGAGAATCTCATTCTTGATGAGAAACTTCAGAGTACAAAAGGTTCTTCCATTCATCGATGCTAGAAGTTGGGCCAAAACCTTTACGGCTCCCTCATGCCCTGGAGTTCAGCTGTGGTTGTTAGGCAGCTTACAGTTGTTAGCACATCCTCAGTTGCAAGACAGCTGGGACCAATGGTTCCCAGTGGAAGTGCACAGCATACAGACCTACGGGAAGTCTTTCCCTAGCCAGGTCCGGACTTCTTACAAGCACCACTGTGCTTTTCTGTAGCCCTGGGATCACCTCAAAGTCCTATTTTTCTAGTAAGTGCTGGAGCTGGCAGAATGAACCACCTGAAGGAAAGTCCTCTGGTATAACAAGAAAGAGAAGCTGGCATGGGGTTCTAGATGCTTTGTTGGAGCTACCATCTCCTAAATGTCAAGGCCCATCCAGGGAGGAGACACTCAAACAAGAAATGAGCATCAGGTATCCTCCCCTAGCTCCAGCTCCCAGAGGCCCACGTGCATGCCCGTCTCTCCAAAAGGGACAGGTTGGCAACTAAGCATAGAAACAGGAGGAAAGAACCAGATATTTGTAGCATACATGCTATAGTTGTGTTTGTTGTTCTCCCTCCAAAATGGGCCTTTTTTTTTAAAGATTTTTTTTAATTTGACAGACAGAGATCACAGTAGGCAGAGAGGCAGGCAGAGAGAGAGAGGGGAAGCAGGCTCCCCGCTGAGCAGGAAGCCCGATGCAAGGCTCGATCCCAGGACCCTGGGATCATGACCTGAGCTGAAGGCAGAGGCTTAACCCACTGAGCCACCCAGGCGCCCCCAAAATGGAGTTTTATGGTGTTCTTTGGTACAAATAATTTTTTAAAAGATTATTTTGTTGGCAAAGGATAGAGAAGTTCTCAAGTAAAATGCAGGGATAGGAGTAGTTTAAAATTGGATCTGAGAGCAGAATGCCATACTGACCTAAGGCAGTTCTGAAGATTGCCTCTCTTTTCTTTGTCCTGGGAAGTATGGTTTTCCACAAGCTATCCTAACTCCTTTTTGGTCTATTCCATTGCATTACCTGTTCTCCAACAACTGGTATTCTCTATTTATTCATTGGTTTTTATCCCTCTTGATTTTAACCTGACTTTTACCAAATTCACTATCCTCCGTAGTCAGTGTCATGTGGTGTTTAAAAGAGGCTCTGGAGTCACATAGACCTTGGGTTGAATCGTGGCCCTACCAGTCATTGCATGAGCAAGTAACTTACCTTCCTGCAAATTAAGAAGAGTGCCTGGGTCATAGAGCTATTATGAGGATGTAAAAGATAGTCCATGGAAGGTGTTAGGTAGCATCAGACACATGGTAGGGACCCTGTAAATGTTAGCTTTTTATATCCTCACTTCATCCCTTCAGTTTCTGCCTCCAGTTTCTGACCTGTAAATTATTTCTGACTCTCTGTGTTCAAATCCCTAAGAATGAAAATCAGGTTAGCATGACTGTCTTTTCAAATCACATGGCTACAAGGCTGCTCATGGATTAATGAGTCTTCAGTTGGAGATCCTCTCTAGACCCCCTCCCCAGAGCCTGGACATGAGCTTAGGTTACAAAACCTTCCTACCAAGGCAGCAGAAGCTCTGGGGTGGTAGTTTCCTGAAGTAGAGGCAGAGTTGGTCGGTACTGATCAGCATTCTAAAGTTTGTTTATATGTGTTCACAATATTGAACCATTGTCCTTTTATATCAGAAATGATGATGATAAATGCTTGTTATTGGTTTTTATGAATTTAGCTGGTAGTGTACATCTGCCTTTTACTTAAGCCTACTTACTTGGAGAACTTCTGTTGTTTGATTAAGGTAATCAGTACAATAAAAATAATTACTTCAAAGATGATTCTAGAAATACAAAATAAAACTGTTTCCATTAAACTGCCTTCACAACAATCAGTCTCTGACATGGTAGTGGGTGTGGTAAACCTGAACTCTGCCTGCCATTGCCTGTGTGGTGAGCATTTTCCTGAAGGTAAATTAGCTTCACATAGCAGGCAGGCATGCCAGAAAACATCCACATAAACCTACTAGAAAGGGGTTTGGGGAGATCAATTCAAATGAAATCATCTGTGTGGAGAGCTCTGTGAAGCTGATGAGTATGTTATTTACAGGCCAATTCTGTGAGGTTTGCTGGCTGACTAATTAGGACAATAGCTGCTCTGGCCTCTTGCCCCCCTCTGACTCAGCTGACACAATTCATCCACTCAGTTGAACAGACCAATGCTCCACCTCTTCGGACCAAAAACAACACCGTCTATTGCAGGGCATAATTTTATTGCCAAATTATTGTTGACTTTGGCACAATGATTCCTTTTGTCTTCATTCATTTCATTTTAAAACTACTAGGAGATATCTTTTTTAACTCAGGTGTTAAAGACAGCAAGACACCAGAGTCAGGTTCCATTGATTCACTCACCTATTTGTTTAGCAAGTATTTTCCAAGGACTTACTTATGCTAGAGCTTGTTTCAAGTACTTGAGATCATTCATGGACAAGACAAAAAAAAAAATCCTATCTTACTAGAGCTTACCTTCTATGAAGATAGAAAATAAACAAGATAAATAAGTAAAATGTATGGTATGATGGAGAGTGATAACAAATGGCTTTTTAAAAGAGTAGCAAAGGAAACACCTTTGTTACTTTTAAGGTAGAGGGGTAGATATAACATTCATAAGAGTAAAAATCATCCCATGAGTGTCTCCATTCTATATCCTCAAGTTCCTAAAGCAACATTGGGAAAACCGCTCACATGGACCAACCCATCTGGACCAACCCAACAAATCCCCACTGGCCTATAATCTCAGGTAGAACAGAAGTTGGGGGTCTCAAACCAGCTAAATTCTACTGAATTTAGAGGGAGGAAATTCTACTGAAGATCAGGGGAGGAGATATGTAAGGCCACAGAGCAGATAAAAGCAAGGAAGAGATTTAGAAACGTAGTAATCAAAAGAGGAAGAATTGTCAGGCAGGTAATTGAGAATAAGGCCAGACATCAGAGCAGGCAAAGCTGGAGAAAGTATCCTATTAGAAGCTCAGAGAGGGGTAGGGGTAATCGAGAACCAGATTCCCAAACAGGATCACAGTCATAGGAGACAGAAGATGGGCAAAAAGCTTGAGAAACATATTTATAACAGCTCAACAAAATTAACCTCAACTCTAAATCAACATTCACTCTCAACCAGGAGCTTTGAAACACAGCTTCTAAGGGCAGAAGTCAACTCATCCCGTCTGAGACTGTAGGTAAAAGGAAGGGAAAGTAGCTATGATAGTAATTATCAGAGACACTATTTAAAGTACTTCACAACCACTATTCCAGTGTAGTGTCCAGGAAAAATGGAGACAGGTCCTAATACTGAAGAGGGTCCCAGAAAGCAGTTCTAGAAATTCCCCCATAGTCGGTGAATAGATCATATAGTAGTGAGGAGGGAAAGTGTAAGGCAATGATGGAGGAGGTCTGAGAAGTGGCTGATGATCCACTGGTACTCAAATACCTCAATGTATTAATATAGTTTGCCTACGGCTCAGATACTAGATCTTAAATCCAGGGCAGCTAAATCCCTAGATCCTTAACCATAAGGATCGTAAATCCTTGAAACTTTAGATCTTAGCAGGGCAGCTTTAATGACAAAATATAGCTTTTCCCATTAATACCATTTTGGTCTGGTGAGGAGCACAGCATAGTTATTAGGATACCGAGAACGAGCTAAGGTACTTCAGGCTGTGTCTGTGGCAGTTCCTTAGACATGACTCCCCAGTAGCAAAATGCGGATGATGGCACCTACCTCCCAAGGGTGTTGTGACGATCAAAGGAAATGGGAAGGGCTCAGAGTAGTGACTACACATCGGAATTGTGCAGAAGTCACTGGCATATAACGTTATACTGGGAGGGACCCAGGTGAGATCTCATCCAATCCTTTGTTTTCCACGTGAGAAGCTTTATGTCCGGGGATGTTGTCACTTCCTCATGATTACCCAATAGTTTATCACGAGCTTGGAAGAGGAACCAGGTTTCCCATTCCCAGGTGAATAATGTTCTTTATTCTACTTTACACGATATCTCCTTGATTCTTTACAAATAATTCATAGTACCTTTACCCCTCTGGTGTGTTAATAAGACAGTGTTCATGTTCATAACTTTTTGCCATAGAACACATAGTAGGGAAGAGGGGAAAGTAAACTTGAAATGAGGTTGTATGCAGAAAGGATAAAACCTATAGAGATACGCCTCTTGAAGGGACTTAGAATGTGGTGTGTGGGGTTCTGACAACAACAGCACATGTTTCATAGAGGCTGTGAACTCCTTCTTTCAAGAAGGCTTAGCCCGCATGATGCTGTCTTTGCCCATTGTCCCCACACGTATTTCCCGGTTCTTCTCTGACTTGACTCTCCAGAAGCTCAGGTAGAGGAGTGTATTCTGACAGAATACAGACAGTCTTGTCTTGGGAACAGTTGGCTCTGAGTCTTCTGTGAATCTGCATTTCATAGCTGGCTGCTTCGGGAGGAAGTGTGTAAGCAACAATGTTAGGTAGATCGCCGTGGCCCCAAGAGGACTGTGCCAGATCGGCACCACTCCTGCCTGCTGGACACAGCAAACTCCTGTTTAAAGAAAGCTGCCAAATATGTCACCCTACTCCGTGCTTTTCCTCTAATTATCTATGTCAGTAAATGTTTTCGTGTGTGCAGGAAGCAAAGGAAAGGAGCATCAGGCCTGGATTTTGGCCGCCCTCCCTTTCCCTCCCTCCTGCCTAATCTGTAGATCTATAAATGAGCTGCTGCATTGATGGAAGTTGAGATATGCTTCTCTGGTTCACTGGTGTGTGTGTGTGTGTGTGTGTGTGTGTGTGTGTGTGTGTGTGTGTGTGTGTGTGTGTGTGTGTACGCGCGCGCGCGCATGCATGCGCGCGGTTTTTGCCATATACACAAACTCTTAATAGTTACTGAGGCAGCAGAACGTGTCTACCTTCCAAGAAGCAGAAGAATCAGTCACAATCTGTCAGAAAACAACTGTTTGCCAAGGAACTCTTCCAGAAGCACTAACCTTTGTTTAATATGTTATTGATTTTCTAAACTGTTAAGTATGGTTTATAATGGCAATAACCCACATGATACCACTCATTACATCAGTTAATACCTAGTTTATTAGAACATTAACTTTTGCCACAGGCAATTAACTGACAAACTGTGTGTGTGTGTGTGTGTGTGTGTGTGTGTGTAGCAGAGAGGGGCATTGTGGGGTGGAAAGAGAGAGACTTTAATGAGAGATTTCCAAGTGAACATTACTTCAATACTTTTAAATAGCCTGTGGGAGCTCAGCAGTGGAGCCCAGAATCTTCTTGTCATTACCTTTTCTTCCTAGAAGAAACAGGCCAGTACTATGCATATATGGAGCCCCCCAATGACATTAGTAAGTTAATCCACAATTAGCTATTGGAAATCATGTGCATAATTAATTAAATGTCACTTCTCATGGCAAGATGTGTGTGGGTGTGGGTGTGTGCAGGTGGATTATTTGGGAGTAGGATAACGAAGACTTCTAAACAATGTAAAACTTTAGTATTGCCCCATTATTGGTGCATGGTAAGATTCATATTTATTCCTTTACAGGGAGGTAGCATGACAAAAGGAAAGTTCTTCATATTTTATTGCATCCTAAACTTAGTATAATTTAATAATTTGAATTAAATTAAATAATTAAATTTATTTAATTTATTTATTCAAATAAATTAAATAAATTAAATTTATTTAAATAATTAAATAATTTAATTAAATAATTTAATAATTTAAACTTAGTATATTTCCATGAAATAACACTATCTACCCTATCTATACTCGTACAGCAATTTTTTCCTAAGGCTCTTTATGAAAAATGTTTACAATTCTCAGTAATCTATATATGAAAACGTATATGTGCCTAAAGAAGAAGCCTTGATATCTTTGTTTTTTTTTAAAGTTTTTACTTATTTAAGTAACCTCTACACCCAATGTGGAGCTTGAACTCACAATCCTGAGATCAAGAGCCATGTGCTCTTCCAACTGAGCCAGCCAGGTGCCCCTATAGTTTTGTTTTTTAAAAAGTTTAAAAACTGGTATTTAGAAGTTGACAAGACTTCCAGAATGGTGGAGTAAGGGGATTGGCAGATTTACACAACACACAATCACACGACTGGAAAAATTGTCAAAATAGTTACGTTCGAACATTGTTTGCAAATTAACCAAAGGCATACAACAATCTGAGAAGCTTGAAAAACTGCTGAAATTCAGGCTTCAGGTACAAATGTCAGTCTATGGCATTTTAACTGTACCTCCTCCCTTTTTTCCCCTGCCCCCAATTAAGCTCATTCTGGATGGTAGTTCTACTAAAGTGGGCAAGCCATGAGAATCAGGAGCTTTACTGACAGTAGAAGCTGATCATATCTGGCAACCCACATGCAGGGACAATCTGAAACAATAGGTACCTTGGTGGCAAACAATCAAGGAAGGCCAACATCACAGCTGTCTGAGTTGTGATAGTGGATAGAATAATTTACCATACAACCCAGGAAACTCACTCCTAAGTATCTACCCCAAAGATATAAACACACATATCCACACAGAGCTTAAACATAAATGTTCATAGCAGTATTGTATATGAGTCAAAAACTAAAGATAACCCAAATGTTCTAACTAAACTAACTAACAAAAACTAAAGATAACCCAAAAGATAACCCAATTGATACATGTATAAACAAAACTTGGTATTCACAAAAAAAACAGATTATTCAGCAACAAAAAAGTAGTTACTGCTGCATGCTACAACAAAGATGAGTCTTTGAAAAAATAACTACATGCAAGAAGCCAATACAAAAGACCATGTATTATATAATTTCACTTATATGAAATATCCAGAAAAGGTAAATCTATAGAGACAGAAAACATGTTAGTCTTTGCCAAGGACTGAGGGTAGGACAGTGGAGTGAATTTAAATGAGCAAATGGGACTATTTCAGATTGTGGTTAATGGTTCACAACTCTATAATTTACTAAAAAACAACTGTACTCTTAAAATGGGTGAATTGTATGGTATGTAAGTATACCTCAAAAAAGCTCTTAAAAGTTGGTATTTTATAGAGTATGAAAATATGAGTAAGGATGTTAGCGCTAACACAGAATAATCATTAGGTCTATTATAATAATCTAGCTTCTCTTAAAGTATGAAGCATCTTGAAAAAGCATTATTAAGATTCTAAGCAAGTTTTATAAAGCAAGTGTCTTATTGCTTCATAATATACTAAAATAGAAAATTCTAAGAGCTCCATTATTTTCCTCGGTATATCTGAAGAAATTTTCCCATTCAGAAATGGTCTCGTAAATCATAATAATAATAATTTCAAATGGTTATAAGAGAATATGTTCTGAAATTACAACATGTGTTATAATAAACTACATACCACCCCAAAAAAAACCCCTGCAGGAATTGTTCCATATTCCAGCTATAGAAAGAGAGAAAAATAATGGCTAATAATTTACTTTGGCATTAGCTTGGCACTAGACAATGCTCTGAACAAAAGAATGAATACCATTTCAGATAGTATCTACCAAGGTCCCCTGAGATTAATGTAATTGTCAATTTTTAAACTAATTGAGGAAGCTGAGACCACTGTCTTTTTGTTCCTTTATAGAGTTTCTTTGCTAGAGATTGATCAGAAGCTCAGTTTTACATTTTGTTAGAATAACAGCAACTCAATAAAATGGTCATTTTGTGCTGAAAAGATTTTTCCTAAAAAGTAGGAGGTAAAATGATGGCCAATATGCTTTCTCTCTCTTTAAATTTAAAATGTCAGGAAGGCCATTTCCACCTATGAAAGTTCCATCACAGATATGTGGGTGCATGTACATATATGCATATATGCATATACACATATAATATATGCAGATACTTAAGTAAATAATATTACCCAGTGTCAATAGAGATTTGGGAAATTTGATAATACTGTGTGTTGCTAGTGACATTGCCAAATAGAAAGGAATCTGTCAGTGTGCATCTTGAAACATGAAAATCTTCATGCCTGTGACTAGTAATTCAGTTTCAGAGAGTCTATCCAAATCTCCTGATAGTTGGGCACTGCTTGAATCAGTGCAGCCTCTTTTGGGTCCAGAGTATGTATGTGGACATGAGAAAGAACAACCAGACTCAAAGAACCTTAAATATTTGCTCATTTCAGAGAGCCTGTCTACATCATGATAAAAGAATTAACAAAGGCTAAAGGCATAAATCTCTTTTCCCCTCTGACGCATTTTCCACAAAGCCCTCCCAATTGTTTCATCATTGTGTCAATCCATAACCCATATGAATTAATAGAGATATTAGCAAAAGATCTTGGCAGAATTGAGTCTAGAATTGTAACCCTTGAGGCTAACGTAGAAACATTGTCATTTCAGGTCCCCTTTGGTAAGGTTTTATTGTTTTAAGGCTTTGGGCACCTTGTGACCTGCAGTCTGTGCCAATGAGCATGTGCAGAGCCTTCCTTTGGGTCCCTAAGTTTCTGATAGCTTTGTACCAAGCATACCATTTATGTCACAGGATGATAAATGCAGTTCTTCCTGTAGGCTCAGAAAGAGGCCACAAAGGCTGAGAAGAGAACAATAGTTGCCTGGTAACCACTCGATCTAAGCCAAGGGGCTGGCTCATCTATGCAGGATTTGCAAAGAGGGTGGCCCAATGCTGAGTGTTACACAATTAACAGATCACCTATCTCCTTTCAGATAAGAGGGTGAGATTAAAAAGTCAAGACAGTTAATTTCATTTTTGTTGGCTTGTTTTGGTATTATTTTGCTTTATAGTTCTTACTCAAGTATTACATTCAAAAGAGAAGTGCATTTATTGTTAAGCGTTCAGCTCAATAAAATCTTATGAAACTAAACTTGTGCAGAACGCTAGCACCAGATCAGGGAACAGAATATTACCAGTGCCACGGATTCCTTCTTCCAGCTTCTTCCAGCCAATCTCCTCACCATTGTTGACTGTTATCATAACATAGAGTAACTTGACCTATGTTGAGGATTTTATATAGTGTCACACAGTATATATACTTTTGTGCCTGGATTCATCTGCTCAATATTGTGTTTTTGATATATTTGTGTGTGTTGTTGTGTATGTATGTAGAACATAAAGCTTCTATGAATATACTTTTGTCAAACATATGCTTGCTTGTCTGCTAGATATATGCCTCAAGAGTGGAATTGCTAGGTCACAGAGATTAGATATGTTCGGCTAGAGTATATAATGCCAAAGCATTTTCTAGTTATTACACCAATTTATACTTCTACCAGTAGTATATGAGAGTTCCAGGGGCTCCCCATCTTTACTAACACTTGGTATTTTCTTTTTCATTTTGGAGGGTAGTGGTGAGAGGATTTATTTCAAGAAATATTTAATTGTGCTGTGCTTCACCTTCCCTCAACTCAAGTGATAGGAGCTTTGAGATCGATAAGAAAATCTTTAAGTGTGTTTGCAAGAGCTCAAGGAACAAGAGGAAAAGCTCTGACTTCTGCCTACTAGTTCTAAAGGCAAGCTCTCTGGCTGGTACTGTCCCTCACTCTGCTGGCAGAGTGGAGAGGGTTGTCCCGGGAGCCAGCTCCTCTTCCAACAAAGGTTGAGCAGAGGAGCAGTTTCCCGGAGACCAAATATGAACTTGGAAAAAGGGATCCAATCTGGGTTTATCAATATTAACTCTGACCTAGACAACCGATTGGAGATACGTAGGGACCCCAGTTATAAAGAGCTGAAAGCCCAGAGGCCAAGGGTGAATTTGGATATAGCCAGCCAGTCAAAAAGCATTCCTCCCACCAAGGAGTTGCAGTGGGAGGTCTCCAACAGGAAAATTGCTAAGAACCCTGTAAATGTACCCCTTGGGAAGGAAAGACTATCGCCAAAGTGCCCCAACACCAGATTCCAACTGGTCTAGCCACTTAAGCTCATGTCCTTTTCACCATCGCCCTAGGGTCAGCCATATACTAATCAACAAACAGTGAAGATAAGACACTATTATTTCTGTCCTTTCCTGTTATGGGCTTCCAATACTCAAGAAGCTCTGTGCTCAGGAGGGAGAAAACTTGAACTCTGAATCAAAGTTTGGCAATTGAAATACCACTACTATACCACTAGACTGGAGTTGAGTCATTATGAGATGATATTGAACTTGTCAGTGCTTTAAAGAGATTAATTTTTTTATTATTGTTTAGGAGGGACTGGAAAAACTAGAAGTCATGTCAGAAATTTCATCCAGGGGAAGGGAGAAAACTGGCCCACAGTAAGATTGAAAAGGAGGATGAGAAAGAATATGAAAAAATTTCATACTATAGAGGTGATTAACTTAGTGTCTAAAAAATAAAAAAACTCTGATAATCTCAGTGTTACTTTACCCTATGATATTCAGTTGTTCACAGATACAGTTTATAGGCATGCCATAAGTAGCAAACTATTTGAAGTTTACACGAAAGTTGCTGTAGCACATGTAGAAACAAATCAACTTCAATGACTATCTAATCATGTGCCTCAGAAAAGGTAAAATCATTCAACAGAAGATGTAAGATTGATATGTCTGAGTGACCATAGTCTCTACTTCTCAGTGGATAGTGATAACTTCACGCCTATGCATTAACCTTCTAGTGCTCTGAAGACAGGTCCACTGACTTGTCCTGACAGCTCCTGGGACAGTAACAGTTCTGCTCCAATTGTAACAGCAACATCTGTGACCAACACTCAGGCTAGTGAAGTTTCTGTACCACAAGTAAATGTGAGTGAAATTTCAGGGTGTACGTCAAGTATAAACATGTCTCAAAGTGCCACACAACCAACCATTTCTCCATGACCGAAGCCTACTGTTCCTAGAGTCCAGTCTTCAACATGCCTTGTAAACCAACCACCTAGACCTTCAGGAATATAGCAGCAAAATAACCTATTCCTGTAGTAGGAGTCAAGAGGACATCCTCACCAAATAAAATAGAGTGTCTCAAGAAAACCAAACAGAAGGGAATAAAACAAGTAAAGAAGCTAACAGTCTTGTTTTGAATGAACATGAGAAAACAGAAATAAATGAACAACTTTATATGAGGAAAATTACAACTCAACTAGAAACTAAGGGGCTTCTCTGTTGGCCCCTCACAAAGCACCTAGTATGGACCTTTCCAATACACTTGCTCAGTCTGCAAATCCCATTCTCACTATCAAAGTTTCAATAAAACTGAGATTTACCTGTCAACAACTTCAGGGATCCATAAACAGTATCTGCCAACTCAATCTCTTGTCTTCAAGTGCTAAAAAATGGAGAATAAAAATAAAGTAGAATAGAGTGGATAAGGTTAACATGACTGAAAGAAATGGTTTAGATTTACTTGGTGACCTCACTTCCTGGGATAATCCACATTTGTTCAGAAGTCCTAATTAGTAAGTGCAGAGGTAGGAGTGCTATTATTAATTTGCTAACAACAGTACATGAAGCATGTCAGATATTGATAAACTTACTCTTTCTTCATCTGGACAAATAAAACGGATTTTTCCAAACATGTTTTATGAATCCTCCATTGGGCTTATTCTATCATATTTGCACTTTTCATGCTTAATTGCAATGACTCAAACTCTTCCTCTTTTTAAAAATTTTTAAAAGATTTTATTTATTTGATAGACAGAGATCACAAGTAGGTAGAAAGGCAGGTGGAGGGGGGTGGGGCGGGAAGCAGGCTCCTTGCAGAGCAGAGAGCCCAATGCAGGGTTAGATCGCAGGACCCTGAGATCATGACCTGAGCTGAAGGCAGAGGCTTAACCCACTGAGCCACCCAGGCACCCCATCTTTTTAAAATTTTTTAAAAGATTTTATTTATTTGAGGCAGAGAGAGAGATAGCACAAGCAGGGGGAGGGGCAGAGGGAGAGGGAGAAGCACATTCCCCGCCAAGCAGGAGCCCGGTGTGGGGCTCAATCCCAGGACCCTGAGACCATGACCTGAGATCATGACTTAAGTTGAAGGCAGACACTTAACCACTGAGCCACCCAGGTGCCCCTTCCTCTATCTGTCTAAATTAATGTTCCAACGTTGGAGTATAGTCTTAACACCCTTAGGAGATATACTGAGGCTTTCTTTTCACCATTAGTTTATGCTATCTAGTAGACACTATTTCTTCTCCCCACATTTTCATTCTCTGTAGTCACTTTGCCTTCCCTCCCACTCTCTAAGAAAATATTGTTACACTAACAGGTATAATGTAGTATCTGGTGTTTTGTGTAGCTATGGATTTAGATTGAAACTGTCCAGCATGGATTTCAGTTTTGTCATTTTGTGACACACACAATGGGGAAAATTCAGCTTATTAAACATTTTGCAGAATTGCACCCAAACTTTGCCAAGCAGGAAAGTTGGACATTTTCTTTGTAGTGACTTTTTGATTCTAGTTTTCATAACCTAGAGATCAGACTGTTGCTTTCACATGATATATGTAATATCTCATGAGTGGATTTTGAGTTTGTTTTGCCTTGAAATATCTAGACTCCTTTTATTTTTTTTAAGACCTATATTGTAAACAGAATTAAAAACACATTTTTAACATAACAAACTTAGAGAATGAAGGGAAGAAAGAAAGAAAAAAAAGAAAGAGACAGCAGGAAGGAGAGGGGAGAAAGGGAGGAAGAAACAGGAGCAACAACCAATACCAAGCTTACGGAGAAAAATTCAGGGATGAATATGCTAAATGTTCAGGATTAAAGAAACTGGGATTGTGAATATATTTAACTATGCTCAGTATTTCTAATTTTCTGTGACAAAAGTATAATTTTTTAATGTTAAGAACATAAAAATGACAGCTTGGAGCTGTTAATTTAGAACATTAGAGAGCTAGAGATTTAGATTTTATTATAAATGGTTAGGTAAATTTAATGATAGGCTTTATTATCTATACATTTAGGAGTTATCTTGGGAAATCATTTATAATACTTCTACTAGATATATTTTGATATAGGTAATATATACTGTATATATGCATGCATAGATATGTGTATATCTCTATCTCCGTCTATTGAGTGTGTATGTATGTATATGTGCAATTAAAAACCATTTTATTGTCTAGCTCATTACGTACATATAATACTTTTTAAGTTACAGTTACAAAACGTTATAACAGATATAGATCCTGGAAAACTGTAAAGCATTAGGAACCAAATAGTTTTTTTTTGTTTGTTTTCATGTGGTTTCAATGGGCTTATGGTCTATTTTATGGCAGAGATGACAGAGTGTTAACAGAATTATTAAATAATTCCTAGACAACATTTCTAACATCAATATCTGAAGCTTGTTTTTAATAAGTTATACTTGTAGCCCTGGGTCAACTATATGATGTCCTTAAGCTTAACAACCCTAAGCTCTTTGTTAGAAACACAGTCTAGGGCCTTTAAAAAAATCTAGATAATATTGGTCTCAAATCCTTGTAGACAGTCCAATGTCCCATCAAGGAGTTTTGTAAATTCCTGGTAGGGATGTTAGAGAAGAGGGAGAGCTCCAGCTCCGGCTGTCTGCCTTAAGTTAATTCTTATCCTCTACTCTGTGTCTCAGGAGTGTTCCTTTTCCTCCATCCTAAGGGAAAACTTAATATGAGACATATACTCTACTCCATGAGGCCCCAAGCCAAAAGTGAATAGAATATGATTCTAAACAGCATTCAATTGAATAATGTATAAACATGGTATATCAAGTAAATTTAAATTGCATGTTGGATATGCTTATCCTTCAAATCCATTGATCACTTTGGTATAGGAGATTTCTCCCATATTCCATGGTCCCAAATAGCACTCTGTCCTCTTGACATTCCCTGAATTCCTCTACTCATCAATTAAACCATATTCCCCTAATGACACTATTTTCTTACTCCATTATAGAAAACATTTCAGAGATTAATATCAGTATCTATAGCAACCATTTATAACCACCTGAATAAGAAAAATAGCAAAACAAAGCCATATGGACAGGAGATCCTCAGAAGGGGAGAAATATATATTTATTTTTAACAGATCCATTGACTGAATTTATCCTGTCCATTTAAAGGAGAGTTGAGACAGCATTAATTCATCTGTTTTGAGAAATGCTGGCACTGCGCTCGGTTCTAAGGATACTGTGTTGAGTGAAACAGATAAAGCCCATGCACAGACATATTGACTTGTCTGGAGGAAACACACTATCACATAAGTAGGCACAGAGAAGAGCCATGAGGAGTGCTGTATAAAGTGTAAATTCGTATTGCTAAAGTATACAAGGAACCTAATTTCAACTGAAGACTCAAGGAAGGCCTCTCTGAAAAGTAATAATGTACAGCATGTCCTCAAGGATGAGAAGAAGCCAAGTATCGAAAGGGCAGGGAGAAAGATGAACAAAGTCCTTAAGGTAAGACCTTTGAGTGTTGGAGGGAATGAAAGGAGGCCCAGAGGGGAGTAGCACAGACAGGGCATTGGCACGGCAATGGAGTGCAAAGAGCATGTAGAGGAAGGCAAAGGTCAGCTCCCAAAGGATTCAAAATAGTATTTTAGGTATAATGGAAAATCCTTGAAAAGTTCTGGGGAGGAGTTTAGCATGATCCACTTGACATTTTAGGAGATGACTCTAGTTTATGAAGAATAGATCCAAGAACAAAAGGGGATGGCATTTATTTTCATAAATCTATAAGATGTTATGATTGGGGACATATCATACAAATTATATCTAAGACCTTTTTTGGAAAGAGTCTATGTAAACATACATAGCCATTTCTTTAGAGACTAAAGTCTAAAAAATGAAATGGCTCTCCATTTGGATTTGGATGGCCAGATTGTTTTATCATCTGATGCAGCACTACTTGGGCAACTTAGTATTTCAGCACTGTGTGAGCTAAAACTATGTTGAAGTTAAATGTTTAGATGAGGATTCTCTATCTCTTTCATTTCTGGGTAGGGACAGGAAAGTAGAGCTTCAACTTAGTCTTCTTTGCTATTTTATCTATCTACCTATCTAGATGCCTAAATAAATAAATAGGTAGGTAGGTAGATATAGATGCAGGTAATAAAAAGCTCTCATTTACTGAGAACCTACTCTGAGTTGGGCTTCTTGTATACATCACCTCTAATGCTGACAAGATTGTGCTTATTTTACAGATGAAAGAATGGAGATTCAGAAATGTTAATTCACTTGCCCAAAGCCACACAGCTATTACGTAGCCCTGCTAGTAGTAGACCTACATAGACCTACTACTAATGTGTACGGTTCCAAAATCTATTAACTTCTCCCTCTATTCTGCTGCTTCCACATGCATTATTCTTTCTGAGCAGAGAAAGTAAATCCAGCAGAGGAAAGAACTGTTGAACTTCCCCTTTCATCCCTCTGACAACACAAATATTTCCTCCCTAAAGTGATTTTAAATGGAAATTGGAGAGCTAATATTTATTATGTAACAGTACATAATTTAAAGGAATAAACAGTTACCTGGTTCACTTGAATTTTATTTGACTTATTCCTTCAGACAGACACTCACTGCTTTTAGTGTGGCTGACAGAATACATATGGAAATAAGGAATCATCGGTTTGTGATAGTGATATGTGGTCGGCATCCTCCCTCACTTCACCCAGATCACGGGCAAATGTGTGTTCTCAAAGATGCACAGAGTCATACGGAAGCGAGAAAAACAAAAACCAGTACTGAAGGCCCTGTTGTCTAAATAAAAGAGTAGTATCACAAAACCAAGAGGCAGCACGGCTTCATTGATCAATTGTCTCCCAGGGATACTGTCAGCAATACTCAGGTTCAACCCTCTTTTTCTTATCAGAATGTTCGTCTGGCAGTGTTCTTGCAGATTATCTATTTCTGCTGAATAACTTGCAGCAGGGCTGCTAATCAAGAGAGAAAAGAAGCTGCCTTTGGTGATGAAAATTGCTTTCCAGTGACTGATTGTGCTAATCAATCTTCTACAAGGGAAATCAGGAGTAAAAGATGGCCAATAATTGCAAAACACTGCTGCATCCATGAAGAAAAATAACTGACGCACAAAGCCCAGAAAAGCAACTCTTGGGAAAATGTTGCAGAGTTGGCTATTTAAAACACACATACGTTGGAAAGCAGTTTTTCACAGTTTTAGGCTTCTATGTAATATGTAGGTAAGGACTGTGCCTACTTTACTCTGGCATTAGAGAATCTGACGGCACTTCATAATTGGAGGGTAATCTGGGATTTTCCATTTGGAATCTGAAAACTGATTGAAAGTTATAAAAATTATCAAGATTGTTGATGCAGGGATGACATTTAGCCTCCGATCATAACTTTTTGCGTGTGATAATTACAACTGAATTAAGGGCAGAAAATCTCTTTCTAATGATTCCCAGCTGTCAGTGCAGCTCAATGAATGATCCTTAGTGGTTCAGTCCATTTGCTTAGAGTTTGCTCACAAGTTCCGTGTGATATTAAGTACAAAATTGGATATAATGTTGATTCTATATCTAGTTTTATGCAGACATTGTAAAGTAGAAACTAAAACTTATATTCCTCCCATTAAAAAACAGAATTGTTTTTCCAATCTGGTGTGCATTTAAAGCATTTTTTTAAGACTCTGCATAACTTAAGAGTCAACTACATAAGAGATCTGGAATCGTACATGTTGAGTAAAATATGTGAGATAATGCCTGAAATTTGAAAAATCCGTTTTGGCTGCTTAGAATCACATATCGAGTTTCTTCAGATCTAAAACAGCATCAATTGTAAGGCTCACTAAAACAATTGAAGAAGAAATAGATCACAATCTAAATTAATATATATTGCTTTAATTTAAAGCAATTTGTAAATTGCTTTAGCATGATCTGGTCATACAAGCTTTTTTTTTGCTTTGAAGTTTTCTATTTCCAAGAGATTTGGAAATTTCTCTTGCCTAAAGTGACATCTCTTGGAGTATGAGGTAATTCCAAAAGAATGTAACAAAACCTACAACAGCAACGTCTACTCATGATGGGACTCTCTCTTCCGTCTCATGAAGCATTTTTATATTTCTTTGCACAAAACCATGAAATTGTGTTCACTCCCCCAATGATAAATATTTGCTTTGATAGCATTAAATTTGCACCCTAGTGCTGTATTTTCATGGCCAAATAATTCTATATTCCAAAATGCATGATATTATAATTACTGATAAAAGTGTAAAGCAATGAACTCAACATGTTTAGTAACATAACTCAGCTAAAATGGTATTAAAAGCGATGACTAAGTGCATATGAGCAGGCAACAACAAATACAACATACTTGGTACCTGGACAATATCAACTGGAAGATACAGACATGTCCTGATTTCAGAGAAGTTAAAATTGGAAAATGTGCATCTTAGAATTGGGAAATACATTAATATTGCAAGGTGAAACTTTCAAGATAATGATTTTCAATTCCCTCATTTTCCACGGTAGGTCCATAAGGCCCAATGAATTAAGAAAGCCATTTCAGATGGTGGTACAAACTAGGTAAGACTCCTAATTTTTAGGACAGTTTATATTCTATTAATTCATGTTTTTCCTGATCTGCCCCTTTTGAATGATTTGTTACTTTGTGATATTCTTATTTTCTTGGGCTTAAAGCTGTTACTTGATTGAAAACTGATTTTACTCGTCCTATTGATGACTGATGATTGAACACACTATATAGGTTGCTTCTATGCTCTATTAAGTGAACTTACTTGGTAATATAGGATGTTCTTAATCCATGTAATTCAATATTTTATTTAGTTTCTAGCAACTAAAAGATAAAATTATTATCCCTGATTAATCTTTCCCAAAATATTTTCATTCTGCCAAATTAAAGGTCTTCCTTTTGTTTGCTGCATCACTTCTAGAATTTTCCATCCAATTTTTTTTTTTTTTTTTTTTTGTGGGGGTGAAGGGATGGAAGGGCAGAGGGAGAGGGAGAGAGAGAACTTAAATTGTCCATGGAGCCCAAATTGGGGCTCAATCTCACAATCATGACCTGATCGAAAATCACAAGTAAGCTGCTTAACCAACTGAACCACCCAGGAGCCCCTCCATCCAATTTTTGAGGCTTTTCATAACTTAGCCTCATCTAAGTCACTCAATTTTATTTCCCTCTACTTGAAGCCATATTACCCTGATTTTTATTTTGGTCATTATCAATACTGTTACAATGCCTGTAGAAATATTGCACAATCTCAGGATTTTAACTACTGCTCATGAAAACTTCTGAAAGTTAAGTAATTTCTATCTATTGGTTTGGCTACTACTAGCATACACAGTACAGCATATCTAGGCTTTGAGTGTCCCACACAAGGCAGTGCATTTGACAGAACCAAAAAAGAAGGATCTGGAATCAACAAAACATTGGCAGTGGGGCTTAGATTAGTTTTACCTTCCTCATCTGGTATTAAAAGTTCTCTCTAAAGTTGGCTTTAGTGGGTGTGCAGTAGAGTATCACACAATCAGGTGTATGTGAAGGCATTCTCAAGCAGAATATCACCTTTTCCATTCTTTTCTCGTGACACTAAATCTCTGTCAGTAACGAAGCTTCTTCCTAAAACGAAAAAGCAAACTTAAAATCCATTAAATAAGGCATCACTGAATACCTTAAAATTATTAGTGTATAACAGATGGCTCATACCAGTTCTGGTTATTCTGTCCCCCACATATTTAGTCTGCAAAAAAAAAAAAAAAATGCTCAAAAATACTAAAGGACTGGGGCGCCTGGGTGGCTCAGTGGGTTAAGCCTCTGCCTTCGGCTCGGGTCATGATCCCAGGGTCCTGGAATCGAGCCCCGCATCGGGCTCTCTGCTCAGCAGGGAGCCTGCTTCCCTTCCTCTCTTCCTCCCTCTCTGCCTGCCTCTCTGCCTACTTGTGATCTCTCTCCCTCTGTCAAATAAATAAATAAAATCTTTAAAAAAAAATACTAAAGGACTAACTCAATATGAAAATAAGAAACTTCATTATAGGGGCGCCGGGGTGGCTCAGTGGGTTAAGACCTCTGCCTTCAGCTCAGGTCATGATCCCAGGGTCCTAGGATCGAGCCCCACATCGGGCTCTCTGCTCAGCAGGGAGCCTGCTTCCCTTCCTCTCTCTCTGCCTGCCTCTCTGACTACTTGTGATCTCTCTATCAAATGGATAAATAAAATCTTAAAAAAAAAAGAAACTTCATTATAAAAGTAGACTTAACTAGTACCTGAATATGTTTGTCATCATTCAGAAAGTATTCTGGATCAGCAGAAGTATGTTTAGCTATGGATCAAAGAACTAAGGAGGAATTACAGAGTGTCTGAGTTGGTTTATGATAGCTGATAATTTGCTTTCACCTTTTCTCTTCTTCTCTAACTTGTTAAACTGAAGTCTTCAGGACAATTCTTCACCTGAAAGCCATGACCACTTTGCCATTAAGATTAGTCATCAAGACATATGATATAAACTCTTTATCATATTTCCATTTCAAATAAAATTATACTACCCTAGATTATATAGATATGATTCAATCACAATTTTTAACATAATAAAACATACACATGTAGAGCATTATATACAGCACTGTACAGATATAAAATTTTAGATTATGAGCACAGGATTTAGGTTGCAAATTAAGGTTGCAGAAATCAAGTACTGTATCAGAAAATAAATATTCAGAAACAGATAATTTAATTAATATGATGGAATACAACCATTAGAAATTATGGCTTCAAGTAATTTCTCAGTATATAAGAAAAGTTAACCTTAAGTTTTTAAAAGCATATCATGTGATAAAACTAATGTGATCCTAGTTAAAATCTATACATATTCTATGTAGCTATCAATATATATTTATCTGTGCATTAATATTTAGAACATATATATCCAAATGTAAAATGAGAACAGTGATTGGTATGAGCAATGACATTATAAAATATTAGTCTGATCAATTAAAATGGGATTACTTTGGTGTTTTACTATGTTCATTTTATGTTTTTGTTCTTTATTTCTAATATAGAGCATTCATATTTTATGGAAGATTTATTTACAATACAATATGAAACTATCCCATTATGCCTACTGAGAAAAAAAGAATCTACTAATAGGCCAGGATATTGCAAATTGCATGATAATGGTCAAATATGTGTTGTTAAATTACTTTGGTTATCATAAAAAAATCAATGGTCATATCTATAGAACTGATAGATCCTTAATCTGACAAATCTATATAACCCCTGCCTACAGTGAGTAAAATAATAGGTAACATGATTGCTTTAAGAATTAAATGCAGGGGCGCCTGGGTGGCTCAGTGGGTTAAAGCCTCTGCCTTCGGCTCAGGTCGTGATCTCAGGGCCCTGGGATCGAGCCCCGCATCGGGCTCTCTGCTCACAGGAGCCTGCTTCCCCCTCTCTCTCTCCCTGCCTGCCTCTCTGCCCACTTCTGGGCTCTGTCTGTCAAATAAATAAATAAAATCTTTAAAAAAAAAAAAGAATTAAATGCAATAGGGACACCTGGGTGGCTCAGTCCATTAAGCTCCTGCCTTCAGTTCAGGTCGTGATCCCAGGCCCCATGCTGCATCGTCATTAGGCTCCCTGCTCAGCAGGGAGACTACTTCTCCCTCTCCCCCTGCCTGCTGCTCCCTCAGCTTGTGCTCTCTCTCTCTGTCAAATAAATAGATAGATAAATAAATAAATAAATAAATAAATAAATAAAATCTTAAATAAAGGAAGTAAATGCAATAATGTATGTAAAGTACCTAGTGTACTTCCTAGAAATTAGTAAGCACTCAATAACAATGGTTAAATTTCTCATAATAAAAATGTGTTATTTTGGATGTTTTTACTGAATAAAATCATATCAGCAAATATATGTGTTTTTATAAAACTATGACAAATTAGTTAAATAATGTTAAACCAAGAACTGAGGGATTCATTATACCATATAATAATCAAACAGAACTTGTGCTTATAGATACTTTAAGGTTTCATACATATTTCACCAATCAGTTGGTTCTGTGCCTATCTGAAGCTGTGTTAAATGACAGCTTTTCCAAATCATAGATACCTACCTTGAGGAATTAATTTACAGTTATATTAATCCAGAATGAATGTCCTGTAAACTTCACTTCACTTCTCCATACTTCTTATTTTGCCAGCCATGTCTGCAACTCTTCGAACAATTAGGGAAGAAAACTATGACCTTCCTATTAAAATAAAACACCCAATAGTAATGGAATGAGAATTTCCCAGAGGGCAATTATGATTGTACCTCAAAACCCCAAAATATTTCCTGAAATTCATTCTCTCTGTTTCTTGCTTGTTACTATACAGAACACCATCTTGGTTGGGAGTTGAAATGGAGGTTGGAAAAGAGACAAGTAGAGAAACTTCTGAATAGCTAGAAAAATCTCTAAACATCTCACAGCACTATTGACTTTATTAAGGGTTAAAGTAGTGGTTTCAGTTTGACATTTTCAAAAAATTCAATTAACATGGAGCTGTTCCAGATGAAGCAGAATTCAGGAATCTTAAAGCTTACCTTCTCAAAGAGGGCCTTTGGAACCCCTTGATTTTTCCATTGAAAGGGGCTTTAAAAGACCTGAGTTAGAGAATATCAAAAAGGGAAATAAACACAGAGGAAAATATGAAGCTAGATCATCTGATTCATAAGGTGCAATTTGGCTGTTTTCAGTTTGAGGACTTCTACAGAGAAGCCTTTCTATGAAACTCATAGTATATTTCCATGAAGTCTTTATTTGTGTCAGAAAATATCTGTCATGAAAAAGAGGCCATACATACAAAATTCTATATTCTTGAAGATCTAAACACAACAAAGCACAGTTCAAAATGAGGCTCTTTTGTTCAGTCTTGCCCAAATTTGACTTTTCTTCAGCTTCTCCTTGGTGTGAAAATACCAAAGTATTTGATGCTATCAGGACCTATTAATTTGAATATTTCCAACTTAACTGATCATCACCAGAAGATGGCATAAATATACTAAATAAGAATGTGAATAAGTATTTAGAGACCCTTTCTTTGTTAAAGAATACAAAGGATGTTTTAAAATTATACTGCATAAAAAAATAAAAAATAAAATTAGAGTGCATGATCCAACTTTAATTTTTTCCTTATGTATTATATTCTCACAGACTTCTTTATTGTGCAGACTGTATCATAAAACATGCAAAGATGTTCTTTTCATGTATACTAATGTCAGTAACTAGAATTTTTAAAAGGTAAAAATCTGTTGCAGTCCAGAGTCAAATCTGAAAAAAGTAAAATCCTTATTTCAGTTGATATTTTTCAATATGAAATATCTATTTTTCTTGCCACTTTAAGGGAAATAAACATTGACAAATGTTATTAACATTTAATGAATGATTAATAGCATTGCCTTTTCCATAATAATTTATTATAAGAAGCGTTTTATCATGTTCAAGAGACACGTAAATAATTCTATGCAATGCCATTTATAAATGCTTTATAATAGGTTGATGGAACATTATTTAGAACCTGCTACAAACATGAAAAAGGTAAAAACAAGCCTCCTAATGACTAAATCTTAAAAATCTGTGTTGTCATTAATCAAGTTTCTTAAATTATTTCTAAATGTTACCTCAATTTAAAATGCAACTGCCATTTCTTATTCAGTTGTTCCCTCAAGTAGGGATAGAACAAATCTATAGCACTCAACCTGGAGTAACCACCATGGCTTAGAATTGTTAGGTGCAGTGGCAGCAGAAAATTCCAGAGAATTACCTGTCATCAAAGCCTAGAATATTCTGATAATAATTTTAGACAGATGTTAAGTAAGGGAGGTGGTACAAACAAGTTTATGACAGATGTTTTTTAGGTAAACCTTTTAAACTAATTTACCGATAACTAGACCTTGCTTAGAAATAAATGCCACCTGCATCACCTGGGTGGCTCAGCTGGTGAAGCGCCTGACTCTTGGTTTCAGCTCATGTCATGATCTCAGGTTCATGAGCTCGAGCCCCTCCTCAGGCTCTGTGCAGTGGAGAGTCTGCTGGAGATTCTCTCTTTCTTGCTCTGCCCCTCCCCCTCCTCACGTGCACACTTTCTCTCTCTTTTAAGTAAATAAATAAATAAATTTATTTTAAAGGACTATCACATTTAGGTAAAATAGAAAAATATATTTTACATATGTCTAGTAAAAGAAAGAAACCAAAATTAAAAAAATAAAATAATCATGAAATTCCTACAGGGCTACAATGAATGCCAGTCCATAATTTCACAAAAGAAATTTCACCCTAAAAGGTCTATTTAAGGATGCCTGGGTGGCTCACTGGGTTAAAGCCTCTGCCTTCAGCTCAGGTCATGATCTCAGGGTCCTGGGATGGAGCCCTAAATCGGGCTCTCTGCTCAGCGGGGAGGCTGCTCCCCCACTCCCCCCGCCCTCTGTCTGCCTTTCTGCCTACTTGCGGTCTCTGTCTGTCAAATAAATAAATAAAACCTTTTTTTTAAAAAGGCCTATTTAATTCTGTCATTGTTTTGTAAATAGGAAAGAGTTATTCAGCTAATGTCTTCACACCCTGTGTGTTCTCACTTGGTTATCTCTGCACCACTGATTTTTTTTAAAGATTTTATTTATTTATTTGACAGAGAGAGAGTGAGCGCAAGAAGGGGGAACAGCAGAGGGAGAGGGAGAAGCAGGCTTCCCACTGAGCAGAGAGCCTGATGTGGGGTCCATCCCAGGATCCTGGGATCATGACCTGAGCTGAAGGCAGACGCCCAATCGACTGGACCACCCAGGCGCCCCTTCACTAATCTTTTTCTTGTCACCACCACCCTCCCTGTTGTGACTTGTTCTTCCTGCCTTCTGCTCCTTTCCTCTCCATGTTATCTTACACACTTCTGCAGGATCCCTTGTCCTAAATGTTACACTGGTCATACCACCCCTTCAGGGACTTGTCCTTTACATTAGTATTTCTCATCCAAGATCCTCAGAACACATAGGTATCTGGACACATTACATGCTGTTTGATGAGGGAAAAACAGTAATCTGTGATCAAATATACCTGGAAAATATAGGGTAAACAGAGTAAAGCTAATTTCTCTACTTCTCATAACCTTTGATGTCCCAAAAACTCAGTGTGAATTTCCAGGTTAGAGCTAAGATATGAAGCACTTCTCAAATTTATTTCTCCATCAAAATCATTTGCTGCAGAACATCCTCCAACATCTTCTAAGACACTTGAGAACACTTTGAGATACTGGTTGACAGTATAATTACTCAATTCTAAATCTGATATTCTATGAACTTCACAGTAGGGCCCTATATTAGTTTCCTAGGATTGCCATAGCAAAGTACCATAAACCAAATCCCTTAAAACAACAGAAATTTATTATCTCACAATTCTAAATGCTCAAAGTCCAAAACCAAGTTATCAGTAGGGCCATGCCCTGAGGTCACATGCTGAGGTTCTAGATGGTCATGAATTCTTTTTAAAGATTTTATTTATTTGATAGAGAGAGAGAGTGCACATGCATGAACGGGGATGAGAGGGAGAAGTAGGCTCCCTGCTGAGCAGGAAGTCCCATTCAGGGCTCTATCCAGGACTCCAGGATCATGACCTGAGCCAAGGCAGATACTCAACTGACTGAGCTACCCAGGCGCCCTCACATGGTCATGAATTTTGAGGGAACACTATTCACCCTAATACAGGCGCCAACCATCTTTGTAATATTTCTCTCACTACTATTTTAGTGTTTCCTGTGTTTAAACCAATAACCTTTAGTTACTGCCCCCTATAATATACCCTGGACTTTTTCCTTTGGCAGTTCGGACTTAGAGACAGTGTGCTAAGATCAGTTACCCTTGAGGCAGATGTCATACGTTGGCTCACTCAACAGCTTTATCAACCTATTCCTCACTTTCCTCTACTACTAAATCTAGACAGGAAAATACTTGACTTCCCAGATGCTCTTGCACCTAGGGGAGGCCATGTGACAAGTCTCACACCAAAGTCCTTGAGGAAGATTATTATCAAAAAATAAAAATGCAAATGATCATAAGGAGAAAAACATTTTCCTTGTTCTTTTATATTTTTCCTGTTTTCCTACCTGGAAAATGGGGAGACATGATGAATGGAAGTGCAGCAGCCACCTTGTGACCATGAGGGTGAAAGCCATACACATCACATGTGGTAAGGCAGGAAAATCAAAGGAATGTGAGTACTTAAAAAGAATATGGAGCCTCCTGGGACGCCTAGGTGGCTCAGTCACTTAAGTGTCTCCCTTTGGCTCAGGTCATGATTCCAGGGTCCTGGGATCGCACCTAGAATCAGCCTCTGTGCTCAGCAGGGAGTCTGCTTCTCCCTTTGCCTTCTATCTCTCTCTCTCTCTCTGACAAATAAATAAATAAAATCTTCAAGAGAGAATGTATTAAAAATTTAAAAAGACTAGGGAGCCTCCTAATACTGTGGATTGCCTATTCCTAGACTTTTGTGCATGAAAGCCACTATTCAGAGGGTTTTCTTGAGCTAGCAGTCATGTGTAATCCTGATTCATAAATCCTTTCCATTTGTTAAATTCAGTTTCTGTCTGTTCTTAATAATGACACTGCTTTCTATAGCTGGAAAAATGCTTTTCTTCTCTGAATTAACATGACTGATTTCTAGGATTCATTTATCAATTAATATTCTCCTGCCAGGCAGCATTGCTCTTTTTCTATTCAAACTCTTATTTTAATATTTCATGTACTATTTTCATATTTACCTATATAACTAAATATAACATAGTTGTCTTAGATGACTCAGAAATATAACATACTTAACAGAAAGTATTCCTTCTACTTCACAGCATATAATAGCTGAAAATATTTTCTCAAAACATGTCCACTATGTGATTAAGTTGGGGGATCTGTAAAGTATCTGTAAAGGTGTTGCCTACTATTGTCCTCTCAAGTAGTTCTTTCTGATGAATCTCCCATTATATCCATTAGACCATGCTCCTCATATCTTACTGCATAAGGAATCTGAAGGCAAATACTGCAGACATTTTCTATAAGAAAGATACCGCTCATAAATGGATTTCTTGGAGAGAAGAAATTAAGAAATTAAGGATCTGTCCTCAAAGCGTCAGTCCAGAGTTTGTTTCCTCTTCAACCAAGACTTCTCTCTGCCCTTGGAACTTGACTCTTGGCAGAAAGATCGACAGGCTTAAAATGTTCTTGTGGGAGTCCAGAGAGAAGGAGCCAGAAAGGACTGATGATGATATTTGGAATAAACTTTGAAGAATCTGGTAAATGTTCCATTTGTCCTAATATAACCTTTTGACAATCTTACAGGAAAACCCCTTTATAATAGGATTCTGAAAATGACTATATATCTTTGCCTAGGCCGGGGCCCATAGCAGGGACAGAGCCAAGCCTCTATCTAGTGCCTTTGTTACACACACACATACACACGCATTCATAAATATATACACATATCCAACACATACGCATACACTCATAAATAAGCATAGAGAAACACAGGCATTCATAAATACACACATGCACACACATTCAAAAATAAGCACAAACACGTCTATGAACACATATACACATGTATGCACAAATGTCTATGTACACACAGAAACTCTATACTAATCCTTGCATATATTGACTATGCCAGATTTTCAGGTAAAGTGGAGAAAGAAATGTCCAAGTTGTTTTCAGCATAAAATTTACAAGGAGTATCTATTGTCTCACCTTTGAGGTAAGGAACACCATGAACTATTGACACCTAATTTTTTTCTGGCAATTGGGGTTTATTTAATGAAAATTTCAATAATGTGGCAATCATAACCTTCTTTTCAAGCAAAAAGATAGCATGAGAGAAGCCCCAGATCTCAGATTCTGCAACAAGTATTGTTTTAAAAGAATATCATGCTATACCCTCCCTACATGAGCCACCCACCCTGGCATTCATTTAGTTCCTTAAATGCTGTACCATATTCCTTCCTATTCATAGACTTCATCCATGTTATTCCTTTCTGTCACCTAATTAACTGGTACTTTTCTTCCAAATTATGGGGTAAATGTTCCCTCCTTAGGGAAACCTTAACTGGAATAAGTACTAAGTGAGCTCCTCCTTTTATAGTCTTTTATAACCTTGGGTGGACTTCTTTTTTGTGCCCAAGAAAGGTTGCAATTTTACATTTATTTGTGTGATTATTTAATGGAAGTCTATCTCCTGTAGTAGACTGCAAGCTAAGAAAGCAAGGGTTATCTTATGTGTATAATAGTCTCTTGCATCTAGTAGAGTGACTGGCACATACATAGTAGATGAACAATAAATATTTATTGATTTGATGGAAGGTTGTCTCTGAAAGATGGAAAAACACAAAGTATCTGAATGCACTCAGCTGCAAAAAAAAAAAAACCAAGCTGAATATGGCCCACACAATAAAGGTAAGTTATTGGTTTACATAGCGAGAAAGTCCAGATGTGGGGTTAATTTCAAGGATGGTTTGATTAAAAAGATCAATGGGATCTACAAGAGTCTTGATTCTTTTCATCTCTCTCCTTCTACAGCATCATCTTAGACCTGGCTCCCCTCCACGGTCACAAGATGGCTGCCAACAACTCCAAAGATTACATGCTTTCTTGTCCATATTCAGAAGAAAAAATATCTGCCACAGTAAAAGAAAGAAACCTACAGGTTTATGGTAACTGGGCTGGCATAGATCATGTGCCCAGCACTGCACCGGGGACTGGCCGAAGAGAATGGAGTACAGCAACTGATCTAAAGAGAATGGGGGAGGGCGTGTCTGGGTGGCTCAGTTAGTTAAGTGTCTGACTCTGTTTCAGTTCAGGTCATGATCTCAGGGTCCTGGGATGGAACCCCAGATCAGGCTCCCTGCTCAGCATAGAGTATGCTTGTCCCTCTGCTCCTCCCCCTCATGCTCTCATTCTCTCTTTCTCTCTCTCTCAAATAAATACACTTAAAAAAAAATAAAGAGAATGGAATATACTGACTGACCATCATTAACAGATGGATATCTAAGGGAATATCTTGGTAATTTGAAGAAGGGGAGGAGATAAATGGATATGGCATAGACATCCAACTAAAATGTGTCAATAAATATTGCATGTAGCACATAGTTAAGTACAGCACATCGAAAGGGTTATGGATCAGTGTAAAGAGATCTCATAGAGTGTTGAGGACTGAATTGAGTCCCTCCCAAATTCATATGTTGAGGCCCTAACCCCAGTAACTCAGAACATGACTGTATTTGGAGACTTTATTTGGAGATAGGGATTTAAGCGATCATTAAGTTAAAGTGTGGTCGTTATGGTGAGTCATAATTCAATATAATTGACATCACTAAAAGAAAAGGAAATTAGGAAACAAACAACATAGACAGAAGGACGACCATATGAGGGCACAGCAAGAAGGCGGCCATCTGCAAGCCAAGGATAGAAGCCTCAGAGGAAACCAAACCCACCTACACCTTAAATGGTTCTATCCTCTAGAACTGTGAAAATATATAGTTGTTTCAGCCACCCAGTTTGTAGAATTTTTATAGCATCCCCAGAAAACTAATACATGGAAATAATGTAATTTCCAGATTCATTAACCAACTACATAGAGCTTAATGGAAGTACCATGATAATACAGTTCTTTTGGGGGGTATCACACAGCTACACGACTTCTCACTAGACTCTGGGTGCCTTCATCATACACAACTTCCTGTGATATTCTAATGTAAGTAAATTTCTGTCAGAATTGCAAAACATTCAAACACCCACTGTTTTATACTCAGGATTTTATATCATTGTTCTTCTGTAATCCCACTTACAAAGTACTCTTAGAAGACTTAACATGAAAATCTATATGTTTCTATTTAGCAGATGTTTATAAATACTAGATATTTTGTCTCTTGAACAAAACTGAATAAGAGCATATTCACATTACGTATTTGTCAAGAGAAAGTAAGGTCTTCCTAAATAGTTTTCCTTTTTTTTTTTCCCCTAAATATGTCTCTTTAAGAAAATATCCATGTCTCAGCCTTCCAGGGTTCTGAAAAGCCAGTAACCCCACAGTCTAACTCCAAAGACTATTATCATAAATGCGTCTCTTCAGCAGATATTCCCACATCAACAAGGTGACTATTAGTAAATTTGAGGTAAGAGTTGACATTTTCCAACAGCTGGAGGACGATGGGCAAATTCAGGGCCCTGCATCTACATAGCTTCCTCTAGAATCTATAAGCCCTATAACCCCTCCAGGGGTATTTCAGAAACCTCTAGATAAGAAGAGGAAACAAGAGCAGCATAAACCTACTATCCCTGGAAAGAGTTGAAACCCAAATCTTCTTCTTTCTTCCTCTTAATTTAGGGTTCCTTTATCAGACATGAACATAGGGTCATAAACTCAGCTGTGCCAGAACTACAGATTCATTTACTGCTTTAGAGCTCATTTTAATTTCTGTTATGATGTTCCATCCTACTGCCATGCTGCTTAGATTCCACTGGCCCCACCAGATCCATTCTAACCTGTACCCTGCTTGGTTCTGAGCCCCAGGTGGCTGGCCTCAACAGACTGCATATCCTAGACTCCCTTGTTCTCTG
Source organism: Enhydra lutris kenyoni (assembly GCF_002288905.1). NCBI lineage: Eukaryota > Metazoa > Chordata > Mammalia > Carnivora > Mustelidae > Enhydra > Enhydra lutris. The sequence continues at coordinate 16,491,023 of NW_019154107.1, read as the reverse complement.
GCTTCCAGGTGGGTTTTGGCCAATGGGATGACAAAGAAGGAGGTGGGTAGTTCACTATCCTTCACTCTGCTGCTGGGCAAAGCCCTGGGCAGGGTAAAGTAACCTTCTGCTGCATCACCTATGCTTCCTGCCTACTGGACTGTGGGGAAATCTAAAAATTCCCAGGGGAGGAGGTGTCAAGCAGGCTGGTAGGAAGCAGGTGGGAGATCCACATGGAAGTTTGTGGCAACAGCCATCACCAAGTGGTGCAGGAATATTGCCAAATGTTAACAATCATTTTAGCTGAATCAGTTCTTAACTGATTGAACTTCAGCCCTAGTTTTGCTCTTGTCCATTGCCCAGCTGGTAGCAGTGAATGTGGGGCTTCTTCTGGACTATTCTGTGACCTAAATAAGGCATAGCAACCTCACAAAATTAGAACCCAATATATTTTTTAAAGAAACCCAGAATAAAACTGTGATTCTCTCATTTCAATAAACAGCTACATTGAGTCTCAATTTCTTTTTTTTTTCTTCAATTTCTTCAACCAAAAGTGGAGATGGTACATACATTTTAGGATAACTCTAAAGGTAAATTAACTCGGCATGTGTAATATGCTCAGTATTATAACTGACAGCTAGTTTAATATTGAATTTTTAATCAACATAGCATTATATACTTGTGATAGCAAAACGGAAAGCATTACTTTTCAAAATAATTAGAAAGTCTCTCTTTTTATTCTGCTGGAGTATACTCTCTCCATAGAAAAACCAGAATGGATCCATCCTCTCTTCATTACAAGATAAAATTTTGTGAGGTAGTGAGTTCAACCTTATCCCAACCCAATCCTTGCTACTCTCAACAGTTGCACTTTTGCTGTTCTGGTTTTTCTCCTCCTAACTCAGAGAAGAAAGTGCTTTCTTTTAGATTTTTGAAGAGTCTTAAAATAGTCAGGAAAAATATTTTTACATTGAAATGAACCATCTGGCCACTTTATCTTGTTCTACATTGAACATCCGGAGTTACTATAATATTTATTTATTGGATTCTTTATTCGTGAAAGTGCTATTACAACTGGAAATTGCCATGAGTAGTCAGCAACTGCATTTAACTGTTTCCTTTCCTTTTTTAAACTAAGAAACATTCTTTATAAGAACTAGAATTAAGAAATGTTCATGAAAATTAGAGCATCAATTAAGAAATCTAGATCCAAACCTTAGTTCTGCTACTAACTAATTTTGTAATCACCAGCAATTCACTCAATTTCCTCACCAGTTAAATGTAGGATTGGCATAGGTGATTATCAATGAACTCTTCAAATTCACTTACTCTATCTTGGTGTTTCTAAGGTATTTTATTTCATGTTTTTAAAGGATTTTATTTATTTATTTGAGAGAGAGAGAGAGCGTGAGAGCTTGCACCAGCAGAGGGCTGGGGGGAGAAGGAGGGAGAGGGAGAAGCTGGCTCCCCATTGAACAGGGAACCCAGAACCATGACCTGAGCCCAAGGCAGACATTTAACCAACTGAGCTACACAATCACTCCTATTTCTAAGGTATTTTTTAAAAGATTTTTTATTTATTTATTTGTCAGAGAGAGCAGAAGCACAGAGAGCTGCAGGCAGAACAGGCAGAGTGAGAAGCAGGCTCCCCGCTGAGCAAGGAACTCGATGTGGGACTCGATGCCAGGACGCTAGGATCAGGGCCCAAGCCGAAGGCAGATGCTCAACCAACTGAGCCACCCAGGCGTCCCATCTAAGGTATTTTAGCATGAAAGAGCAGCTAATATACATTCAGCAATTATACCTTGGACCATGTGCATTTAATAATCAGACCCTACTTTGCGGATAAGAAACAAAACTGTGAGGGTAACTCCCTGACTCAAGATCTTACAGGTAGGTAGTGGAAGAGTCATAGTTTAAAATGGTCGTTTTGAATGTAAATTGTATAATTCAGTGAATATCATCTTATTTTTGTTATGAGTTTCCAAAATAAAATACCTTACATGACTGAAAAAAATAAAATAAAATTTCACAAGTGCTCAGTCAGCCAGTAAGGAAATAATCAACAATTTTAGCAAGTTTGAAAGACTGAGAGGTATCAAAAATGTGTCAGTTTGGAAATGTAGCGATATTTTCTATCCATTTATAAACAAACTATAAATGTAACTCTGCATTTTTAGGGAACAGAACAATAACAGCCAAAAGAATGAACACCCTCTTACCACCTTGATGGAACCAGAGATTGTTTTACTCCAAGCGAATCCCAAGAGGATGACACCTGCTGCCTATTTCTCTGCTGTGCTTTTCAAGCAAGTGTTTCTTTCTTGGGTGCTTGTGGAATTCAAAGGATGGTTGGTTTATAATCTGCAAAAGGTTACTTATGTACTTATTTTTATGATCAGTAGATTATTTTCTGGATAATAGGATAGATTATAATGGTTTCCTAAAACTCACATGAAACCAGTGACTCAATTTCCTATTAGTGGGAGGTTAAAAAACATTCACAAGCTAGGCCTGGTGGGGTATTATGGAGGGCCTGTATTGCATGGAGCACTGGGTGCGGTATATAAACAATGAATTCTGGAACACTGGAAAATATAAAATAAAAAAACGATTCACAAGCTAGGAGTATTTTTAATTGTTTTATAAGTAGAAAAGACTAGGAAATATAAAATAACTTTAAATGAATAATTAAAATTTAATAAATATTTTAAATTAATGTGGGGAAAGTAAATGACAATAGCCATTTCTGTGACAGTATTGTGGGGATGAAAGGAATAGTAGTGACAAATAATAGTAGTGACAAACTTTTTTCCCAAGCATGAGATGATACTGCTTTTGGTTGACTATTAATCTCATTTGTAAAGTCTTTTAAAAAAATACCTTTCTGAGACAGTGATGACATTTTCCTCCATACTACATACTTATCTATGTACAGTGCTATAAAAAATAATCTTTGGAGGATATAGAACTTAAACTTTACTTCTATTTACTGATATAAAAGCATCAGTAAATAGAAATGTAATTAGAATCAGTGCATAAAACTGACACTTCATTTCTATTTGGATATAGTCTGATGTCAGTTCTTCTGACTCATTGAAATTAAAGCTCAATGTACTTCTTTCCCTTGACAGAGAAATAGAAAAAATTTTGTTGTCAATTGATTAAGGTACAATTTTATAGCTAATGTGTGGTGTCAGGCCCCCTGACAGGATTTCAAAACTATTATATCTATTTTTCACAGATGATATGAAAATGCTATGATTCTATGAAAACCCTAAAGATTCCACCAAAAAAATCTGTTAGAACTAATAAAAAAAATTCAGCAATGTTGCAGGATACAAAACCAACACACAGAGATGAGATGCATTTTTATACATGAACAAAGAACAATTTGAAAAGGAAATTAAAAAAACAATTTAATTTACAATAGCATGTAAAAGAATGAAACACTTAGGAATAAACCTAACCAAGGAGATGAAAGGCTTGCACACTAAAAACTATGAAACACTGCTAAAAGGAATGAAAGAAGACACAAATTAAATAGAAAGACATCCTGGGTTCATGGATTAGAAGATTCAATATTGTTAAGATGTCCATATTATCCAATGTGATTCACAGATTCAATGCAATCTCTACCAAAATTTCAACAGCATTTTTTGCAGATACAGAAAAAAATCCTAAAATTCATATGGGATCTCAAAGACCCTAGGCCTTCAAAACTATCTTAAGAAAGAAGAAAAAAGAAGCATTATACTTCCTGATTTCAAAACATATTACAAAGCTACAATAAAAAACAAACAAACAAACAAACAAAAAAACGGTGTGGTCTAGGAATAAAACTAACCAAAGAGGCAAAGGATCTGTACTCAGAAAACTGTAGAACACTCATGAAAGAAATTGAGGAAGACACAAAGAAATGGAAAAAAATTGCATGCTCATGGATTGGAGGAACAAATATTGTGAAAATGTCTATGCTATTTAGAGCAATCTATACATTCAATGCAATCTCTATCAAAATACCATCAACTTTTTTCACAGAACTGGAATAAATAATCCTAAAATTTGTATGGAACCAGAAAAGACTCTGAATAGCCAAAGGAATGTTGAAAAAGAAAATAAAAACTGGTGGCATCACAATGCCAGACTTCAAGTTCTATTGCAAAGCTATAATCATCAGTTAAGCATGGTACTGGCACAAAAACAGACACATAGTTCAATGGAACAAAATAGAGAAGTCAGAAATGTACTCTCAACAATATGGCCAACTTTTCTTCAAAAAAGGAAAGAATGCCCAATGGAAAAAAGACAGTCTCTTTAACAAATGGTGTTGGGAAAATTGGACAGCCACAAGCAGAAGAATACAGCTGGACCATTTCCTTACACCATACACAAAAATAGACTCAAAATGGATGAAAGACCTAAACGTGAGACAGGAACCCATCAAAATCCTAGAGGAGAATACAGGCAGCAACCTCTGACCTTGGCCATAGTGACTTCTTGCTAGACATGTCTCCAAAGGCAAGGGAAACAAAGGCAAAAATGAACTACTGGTTCTTCACCAAGATCAAAACTTTTGCACAGCAAAGGAAACAGTCAACAAAACCAAAAGACAACTGACAGAATGGGAGAAGATATTTGCAAATGACATATCAAATAAAGGGCTAGTATCCAAAATCTATAAAGAACTTACCAAACTCAAGACCCAAAGAACAAATAATCCAATCAAGAAATGGGTAGAAGACATGAAAGACATTTCTCCTAAAAAGACATCCAGATGGCCAACAGACCCATGAAAAAGAGTTCCACATCACTCGGCACCAGGGAAATACAAATCAAAACCTCAATGAGATTCCACCTCACACAAGTCAGAATAGCTAAAACTCACAAGTCAGGAAATGACAGATGTTGGTGAGGATACGGAGAAAGGTGAACCCTCCTACACTGTTGGAGGGAATGCAAGCTGGTGCAGACACTCTGGAAAACAGTATGGAAGTTCCTCAAAAAGTTGAAAATAGAACTACCTTATGACCAAGCAACTGCACTACTGGGTATTTCCCACAAAGGTACAATGTAGTGATCCAAAGGGGCACATGCACCCTAATGTTTACAGCAGCAATGTCCACAATAAACAAGCTATGAAAAGAGCCCAGATGTCCATCAACAGATGAATGGATAAAGAACGTGTGGTATGTGTATATATAATGAAATATTACTCAGCCATCAGAAATGAAATCTTGTCATTTGCAATGATGCGGATGGAACCAGAAGGTATCATGCCAAGCACAGTAAGTCAGTCAGAGAAAGACAATTATCATATGATCTCACTGATATGTGGAATTTAAGAAACAAGGCAGAGGATCATAGGGGAAGGGAGGGAAAAATGAAACAAGACAAAACCAGAGAGGGAGACAAACCATAAGAGACTCTTAATCTCAGGAAACAAACTGAGGGTTGCTGGAGGGATGGGGTAACTGGATGACGGACATTGGGGAGGTTATGTGGTGTAATGAGCACTGAGTATTATATAAGACTGATGAATTACAGACCTGTACCCCCGAAACCAATAATACATTATATGTTAACTAATTTAATTTAAATTAAAAAAAAAAAAAACAGTGTGGTGCTGGCAAAAAAGGCAGACAAATAAACCAATGGAATAGAACAGAGATCCCAGAAAGAGATCCTCACATATATGGCCATCTGATCTTCAGCAAGAGTGCCAAGACCACACAATTGGGAAAAGACACTCTCTTCAACAAATGGTGCTAGAAAAACTGGATATGCATATGAGACAAAAAGGAAAATGGACCCTTATCTTACACCCTATATAAAAATTGAATCAAAGTGGATTAAAGAGGGGTGCCTGGGTGGCTCAGTCAGTTAAGCATCTGACTCTTGATTTCTGCTCAGATAATGATCTCAGGGTCTTGAGATAGAGCCTCATGTCAGGCTCTGCGTTCACTGGGGAGTCTGCTTGGGATTCTTTTCCCCTCCCTCTCCTTCTGCCCCTCCCCCCTGCTTGTGCTCTCTCTCCCTGTCTCTGTCTCTGTCTCTCAAATAAATAAATAAATTGTTTTAAAAAATAGATTAAAGACCTAAATGTTAGACTTAGACCTATAAAACTCCTAGAAGGAAAAAGTAGGAGAAAAGCTTCCTGCTATCACGCTTGCAATGATTTCTTGGATATGACACCAAAAGACCAAACAAAAGCAAAAAATTAGACAAATGGGCTACATCAAACTTGAAAACATTTGTATATCAAAGAAAACACTCAACTAAATAAGTAGGGAACCTACCAAAATGGGAGAAAATAATTACAAACCATATATTTGATACAGGATTGTTAGCTAGAATATACATTTTTTAAAAACTCCTTCAACTTGACAACAAAAAATAAAATAACCCAATTAATAAATGACAAAGGACCTTAATAGACATTTTTCCAAAGATGATATATAAATGGCCAACAAACATATGAAAATGTGTTGAACATCACTCACCATCAAAGAAATGCAGTTTAAAACCACAATGATCTATCACCTCACATCCATACTATCCAAAAAAAAAAAAAAAAGAAAAGAAAATAATAAGGGTGGGCAAGCATGTGGAGACATTGGAAGCCTTGTGCACTGTTGTGAGAATGTAAAATGGTGCAACTGCTATGAAACATAGCACGAAGTCTCCTCAAAACATTAACAATAGAACTCTACCACAATCTAACAATCCCATATCCAAAAAACTGATAGCGGGATATCAAAAGACATTTGCATCTGCATGCCCATTGCAGCATTATTCGTAAGCGCTGAGAGGTGGAAGCAACCTAAGGGGTCCTGGACAAGTGAAAAACTAAATAAAATGCAGTATACACATAGAGTGAAGTATTACTCAGTCTTAAAAAGGAAGAAAATCTTGTCACATGTTACACCATGGATGAAGTTTGAGGACATAAAACTAAGGGAATTAATCCAGTTACAAAATCATAAATACTGTGTGATTTCACCTATATGAAGTATCTAAAACAGTCAAATTCAGGGAAACAGAAAGTAAAGGGGTGGTCACCAGGGACTGGAGGAAGGTGGACAAGGGGAATTATTGTTTAATGGGTACAGAGTTTTGGGTTTGCAAGATGAAAAAGTTCTAGAGATTTGTTTCCCAACAAGGTGGATATACTTCATGCCACTAAACTCTACTCAAAGAATGGTTAAGATGGCAAATTTCATGTTATGTGTTTTTAAATCACAATTTAAAAAAAAATCATGATACCCAGATCATCTCAACAAGAATATTGTCAATTCTAAGCATCCTCTTCCACAGCTTCTAACAATATTTAACACATTTCACCTACAGCACTCACCTGGCATGTGAAATATATTTCTAAAGCTTTGATTTTGGGAAATGTACTTTCAAATGAAGAGTTAATTATGATCACCCTCAGGGTATACAATAGAACCACAACAACACTCATGGTGATTATTTGGCTGTCAGTACTACCAAAAGTAACATTTGAGCTCATTTTCCACATAATTTCAGCCATTGTTAGAGAACGAATACTTGAAGCAGAGCACATCTTTGTCTCTAAGAGAAATGTTTAAAAATTAAAATCTATGTAAAATGACCACCATAAATAAGGCTACCAATCATCCATGGTTAGGTTTGCTTTTCATATCATGACAAAAATCAGGCCCTCCTGCCCAAAGGGCCATTTATTCCTAGGCCAGCAGACTCTTTCTGCCAAATTGCCAGTAAACAAAATACTATACTCTCTGCCATTGAGCTATTTCATATTTTAGCTCTTTGGCCACAAATATGTGTACTAGTTTCTTGGAAGAAATTAGTGCAATTCAGGGTTCATTTATTTAACTGTAGGGCTAAAATAAACTTTGAACACTTTTTTGTTTTGCTGTTGTTAAAATATATGTCTCTTAGTAGCATTTTATGCAATAAAATAAATGCATTATATATAATATGCATATTTTATATATTTTTAATATTATAGCATTTTATGCAATAAAAGAATTTTCTCTTCTTTTAAAAAAATTGCTTATAAACGTGTATCTTACCTTTTAGCCATGGTAAAAATGTTGGAGTCATTCTTCACACTTTCCTCTCCCTTAGAAATCGCCAGTTTGTTCATTTTGCCAAATCATGTTAACAAATCCATTCTTTTTGACCAACAGCTTGTATTGGACTTGTTAAGACTGTAGGCTCTGATTGGGCTCCCCACTCAGCTGGAAGTCTGCTTCTCCCTCTCCTACTCCCTCTGCTGTGTTACCTCTCTCGCTGTGTCTCTCTCTGTCAAATAAATAAATAAATAATCTTTAAAACAAAAACAAAAAAGACTGTAGGTTCTGAAGCAACATATCCTGGATTTGTGTCCAAGCTCATCTACCTCTTAACTCTGATTTTCAGCAAAGTATGTTCTTAAACTTTCTTGGCCATAGTTTCCCCAAAATGGGTATAATAATAATTACTATTGATATGGTTGTTGTATTATGTGACTTATTATGTAAAAAACTAGGGGCGCTTGAGTGGCTTAGTCAGTTAAGCATCTGCATTTGGCTCAGGTTATGATCCCAGGGGTCCTGAAATCAAGACCCAGGTCCAGCAGGGAGTCTGCTTCTCCTTCTGCCCCTCCACCGCATTATGCTTCCATTCTCTCTCAAAGAGATAAATAAAATCTTAAAGAAAAACTAATAATATATGTAGTATATACTGTCTTCTACATATTAGCTTTTTTCAGGATTGTCTCTATTATCACTCTCATAGTTTCAAGTCCTGTGGTCTCATCACTGGAGAGCTCTAACAATCACTGAATTGGTCCACTTCAATTCCATTCTCCAAATAACCTCTAGAGTGACTAGTCTAGAGTACAAATCTGACCGCATCACTCTTGTACTTAATAATCCATCTGCAGCTTCCGGCCACTGACCATATAAAACATAAAGTTTCCTAATATGGCCAACAAGAGCCCTCTTAGCTAGATGCCATATTATCTCTTCAGCCCTATCTTTTGCCATCCAGCCTTTCACATTACACTTCAACAGCCATCAACAATTTATAGTTGCAGGGTATGTCATGTTGTATTGTGCCTTTATACAAGTGAAACCATGCTGTGCCCACCTGCATTTCTTGGATTGATAATATCCTCTGGCCACAAAGGCCCATTTTCTCACCTGTATGACAGACAGGCAAAAAGTGCTAGAGAATCAACACTTCCCAGGAAAAACCCTCCACGGATGACCAACAGGAGCTGGTGTATAAAAACTCCCACTCCTTCGTCTCATAGGAATCACTAAAGATAACTCTGAAGTGTATATTCTACACTGTCCCTCAGAATTCCCCAGTATGATCAAGCTCAAGTTGCCCACAGCAACTGCATGAAAAAAATCTTTTTATTCACCATCATCTCTTCACCGTCTTACTTCCTCACTGGTGTGTACTGGTGTCAGTGCTCAAATAAACAACTTGTTTTCAAATCCCCCTGTTGGGGTCTGTTTTGGGCGAGCTCAAACTAAGACTTTACTATATTAATTTTGGTAATTAACACTGCCTAAAGCTATAGTTGGATCATCTCATAACTAAACATAATCGATGTGTTTTCTGACTTTTGCGAAGTCTAATGAAGACTGGTCAATAATCTATTTTGTTGCCATACCATCTAGAACACACAGTTTCCCGAGTCATGTCAGAGGGCAGAGTAGAATGGATGATGCACTCCCACTCTCGACTGCCATAGCTAAGTGACTTATGCTACTTTCGCTTATTATCCATTGGCCAGAACTCATTACTTGGCCAAACCTAACTGCAAAACAAGCTGTAAAATATAGATGGGATTGTTTGGTGAGCATCAGCTATTTCTCCCCTACCTAATCTCCCATTTTATTACGAAGTCCATTATAGTTCAACACCTCAACCCCATGATACTAGATCAAAGGTCGTTTCTGTGTGGTCTCATAATGCTTTCTATAAATCTCTATTAATTGTACCAAAATAATTTATGTTTTTGTTGGTTAGGTTAAAATACCACCCAGTGAGCTCCTTGAATATAGAGATAATGCCTTGTTTTTGAGCCAAGCTCTCAATAGCAAATACATTTCTTTTGTGGAAGAGCTTACATTATTAGTATTTTATAAAAGATTCTGATTATTTATGATCAAATTCCATAAGCTTTTAGGTATCCATTCCATGGCTGCCAGAATGGAGATCAGTAATTAGGAGAAATGAGAGAGAAGTTCAGAGACTGTGTTTTATTCATCTCTCTGTCATAGCACCTGTCCAATTTCCTAGTACTGCTAGAGAATGTGTGAAGAAACACATCATTAAAATAGAGATTAAATCAAGCAGTTTTTACTTCTAGATTTCAAACTACCAATTTGGAAAATGGTTGTCCATATTATATACTAATAACTATGGTTTATATTTAGTTGATTTCTAGTAGACTTGAGTGATAATATAATTGGATATTTTCCTGAGACATACTAAAATATTGTTTTCTCCAATTTTTACCAATAATTATCAAATTATCAAGATTAACTCATTATTATAGTTACCTCTTTCTTCACAGCACATAATCTTTTGGGAAAAGGTCAAGGTGAAACAATATACTTCATATTCACATAGGCCAAACACACAAAAGAGGAAAATATTATATATGAAGGGAAGGAGAGACTGTGTGAAGTGGCTTTTATTTCAAGCAGTATAGCAGAGACTAGACATTGAACATCCCTTCTAAGGAAAATAATAAGAAATTACATAAAATTTCAACCTGTTTTGAAATGTTACTGCTGACCTGACAAGAAACAAAGAATGGACAAATTACAAAAAATAAAAGGAAAACAAAAATCCCAGAATGTAAAAAAGGAATAAAGGTAAGTTTTATCCTCAGGGCATCTATAAACCTTGGTGACCTTGAGCAGAGCATTCTCCACTGCTATGAAAGGCACAGGAACAGGAGCATGAGGCTAGGGCTTGCCCAAGTCTAATACAACTCCCAGGTTGAAGCTAGGATCTAGAAGGGATAGACCTTCCATATAATGGAAATGAGAAATACACCTGGCACACCAATGGGGCAATAAGAAAACATGCCTGTCTTAGCATTCACCTTCTATGTAAGGGAATATAATATCCCCTAACAATATTTAAATACAAGCAGTCTTCATACATTTGTAGCCCAAATTCACATAACCAGAAACGTTGAGAGGAGTGTTTAAAATAAGTTTTCTGGACCCCTAGATGACTGACAGAATTAAACAAATCATTCTTGAGCGAAACAACTATAACCCAGTCCTCAAATCACTCCCACAGAAACAATCTAAGGAACATGAGATCACAGAAAAAAAATATCAAAGCCATAAGAATCTAGTTACCAAAACTAAGAGGCAGAATCTGCTGTGCAAAGAATTCCAGTGTTGGAATCATTAGAACCAGAATACAAAATAACCGTGGTTATGTATTTCAAAACAAGAAATAGAGGTCTGAAATTTTAAACAAGAAATAAGAAACAATAAAAAATAAAAATGCAGATCTGAAATTAGATCTAAATAATTTGTAGAAAGGAAAACCATAATAATTAAAGTTAAAATTTTGAGAATGGTTTAAATAGTAAAATAACTAGAGAGAAGAAATAAATGAAAGATGTATCCAAAAGAACGCTCTGAAAAGAAGTTCAGGGAGACAGAGCATTGGAAAATGTTAAAGAGATTAAATAAGGTATGCATATATTTAGCAGGGTGTGGGGGGTGCCTGGGTGTCTCAGTTGGTTAAGACTCTGACTCCTGATTTTGGCTCAGGTCATGATCTCAGCGTCTTGAGATCAAGCCCTGTGTCAGGCTCTGTGCTAGGTTTGGAGCCTGTTTAAGAGTCTCTCTCTACTCCCTCTGCCATAGGCCCCACCCCTTTAAACCACCCCCCCAGTACTCTCACATGTGCTCTCTCTCTTACTCTAAAAAAAGTAAAAAAAAAAAAAAAAAGATAAATTAATCAATCAATCGATTGATTAAATAGCTAGGAAAAACATAAAAAGAAACAGACATAGAGAATATTACACATAAATATAATGGAAAACTATAATAAACAAGAAGAAAAACTAGCAATGTCGACAAAAGGGATAAAGAGTACAAAATGAATCCTAAAGACATGAGAAATTAATTCTAGTCTCTCAGTAATCCTATAACAATGTAAATAGACTAAACTCAACCTGAAAGACAATGATTTCCCAGACTATATACAAAATAAAATAAAATCCAACCATATGTTGTTTACATGAGACCTATCTCAATTATCAAAATACAGAAAGATTAAAAATCAAATGATAGAAGGACACACCAGGAAAATACTAACCAAAACAAAGGTAATGTCAATATATTTGTAACAAACCAAGCAGATTTTAAGACCAATGAATTACTGAAGATAAAAAGAATCCTGCATAGTGATCAAAAGTTTCAGTTTTCCAGAAGATAATAATGATTCTTTACTCATATAGGCTTAACAGTATAGCTTCAAATGGTGCAAAGCACCAACTGACAAAATTGAATGGTAAGTTATGAAAACTATCATATTGGGAGAGTTTAGCAAATATCTGTAGCAACTAATGGATCAAACAGATGAGAACTTACAAGAATGTAGAACATTTGAACATCACAATGAAAAGTTTGACTTAATGAAAGTATATGTAATATTGCATGCAATGAATGAAGAATATATGTTTTCTAGAAGAACTTGAGGAACATTATGAAAATCTACCATATTCTAAGACAAAGTAAATGGCAATGCATTTTTTTTTCTTCTTGCTTCCCTTTCATCCATATTGATTATTCTCAACTTCACAACCAGAGTGATCATGGGTAAACCTAACGTGGATGAGTCATATCTCTCTTCAGATTTCTCCAGTGGCTTCATGTCATGCTACAAGTGAAAGCTCAAATCCATAGTCATTATAGTAGCCCACAGGGACAACACACATACACCTCTAGCTGATTTTGCCTCTCCCATCTCATTTGCTTCCCTCTCCCTTATTCAGTGTGCCCCAGGTACACTGATATCCATTGTTCTATTGATATATTAAGCCTCACTTTATTTTAATTTGACACACAGAGAGAGAGAGATCAAAAGTAGGCAGAGAGGCAGGCAGAGGAAGAGGAGGAAGCAGGCTCTCTGCCGAGCAGAGAGCCCGATGCGGAACTCGATCCCAGGACCCTGAGATCATGACCAGAGCCAAAGGCAGAGGCTTAACCCACTGAGCCACCCAGGTGCCCCAAGCCTCACTTTTAACCTCCAAACTTTTCACTTGCTATTTCTTCTGCCAGGATGCTTCCTGTAGATATCAGAACATTCACTCCTTCAACCCCTTTAGGTCATTTTACAAATACTATTTTATTACTGAGGTCTTCAACACCTATGCATAATTCATTCCTTATCCCTCCAATTTTTAATTTTTCTCTAAATCATTTCACACCATCTCAAGTATTAATTTTATGACCTGTTTCCCTTCACTAGACTGTAACCTCCTGGAGCATGAAGTTTTTATTCTGCCTTATTTTTGTTGTATCACTAGTCATTACAGAAGTCCCTGGCGGGGCGCCTGGGTGGCTCAGTGGGTTAAAGCCTCTGCCTTCGGCTCAGGTCATGATCCCAGAGTCCTGGGATCAAGCCCCACATCGGGCTCTCTGCTCAGCAGAGAGCTTGCTTTCTCCTCTCTCTCCCTCTGCCTGCCTCTCTGTCTACTTGTAATCTCTGTCTGTCAAATAAATAAATAAAATCTTTCAGAAGTCCCTGGTACTTTATCTTTATGTAGCAAATACTAGTTGAATAAAGAAAGAATAAATGAATTTGGAAATTTAAAAGTACTTTTTTATATAAACTTGGAGTCAGAGAAAAAAATCTTAATAAAATTATAAAGTATTTTAAACTAAGTGACCAAAATCAACCATATTTATCGAACTGTAGGATACAGCTAAAGTGGTACTTAGAGCAATTTTTATAGCCTTTGGTATATATATTAGAAAAGAAGAATCATTTAAAAATAATTAGCCAGGAGCACCTGGGTGGCATAGCTGGTTAAGCATCTGCCTTTGGCTCAGGTCATGATCCCAGAGTCCTGGGACTGAGCCTTACAAGCCTGCTTTTCCCTCTTTCTCTCATAAATGAATGAAATCTTAAAATAAATAAGTAAGTAAATAAATAAATAAATATAATTAGCCAGACATCCAACCTAAGAATAAAATAAGAACAATATAAGAAACTTCCCACAAATAGTAGGGAATAAATAATAGAGATCATGAACGAATGAAATAGGAACAAAAGACAAGAAGCCCACAAAGCCTCAAAAAACATTTGAAGAGACTAACAACTTGCACAAATATCTGGTTATATCAATAAGTAAAACAAAATAGAAAAGGCAAAATAGACAATATTAGGAGCAAAAGAGATGACCTAACTACAGATACCATAGTGATTAAAGAAATAAAATAATGTTATAAATAACTTTGTTAGTAAATTAAAAATATTTGATGAAATCAGAAAATTTTCTCGAAAATTGTAACCTACTTAAACTGGTTCAATTACAAAAAGAGAAAACTATTAAAATATAGAATAAATAGTTTATATTATCCCATCAAAAAACACATTAGAATCAGATGGCTTTACAGGAAGTTCCAGAAAACATGAAATAACAAAAAATTCCAGTAACAAACTAAATTTTCCAGTAGAGAAAAAGAAGGAATACTTCTTCCAATTCATTTAATGATGACATAATAACAGTAGTAAAAATTTTTTTAATTAGTGTGCTAAAAAGTTATAGGACTGGGCTCCTTGGAGAAATGGCTGATTGATTCTAGAACTGGGGCTGAAAATACACACAACGAGCTTGAGCATCCTGCAATGACAGAAAGAAAGGAATTGTTTGAAAAAACAAAACAAAACAAAACAAAACAAAACGGCACAATGATTTGGATATATCAAAGGAACATAGAAGCGTATACTTGAGTAACAAAATAAATAACATAGTATTGAATTGTAACCCAAAGTATAAAATAAATATCCATGAGACCATGATCGTATAAATAAATGATTAAATAAACAAATAATTAAGGATGAAGAAATCAGTCTCCCACGCAGAATTCCAAATAATTTAAGTAAATACTTCTCCCTCAAGGAAGAAGAGGTTGTCTCGACTCCTTATTCATGAACTATATAATGATTTCTTTCCAAAGAATATGGTTTAGAAAGTTGGACAAACATTTCAAGAATACAGATGCATTACTCACAAACTACCAACAACCTGAATACATTCCCATTGAAAAAATAAATCATTACCAAACTGATGTTATCCCGGGAATTATTTTAAAATTAATAAAAATATCAATAAAATTCACTACATTAAGAGATTATAGAAGGGAAAACACATGATCATTAAACACATCAATAAAACACATTTAATAGAATTCAACATTTTTTCCTACTAAGAATTTTTAGAGAACTAGATATAAAAGGGAAGCATTAATCTATGGAATACAGATCAGCAGTTGCCAAACTTAGGTGATGGGAGTGGGGGTGCGATGAGGAGGGACTGATTGCAAAGGAACATGAGGGAACTTATCGAGGTGATGGAAGTGTATTTCATGATGATGGTGGAGATTATGCAATTATATACATTAGTCAAAAATCATTGAATTGCACACTTAAAATTGGTAAAGTTTATTTTATGTTTATTTTACTTCAATAAAGCTGACAAAAATTTAAGCAGAACTGTTAACTTGACAAAGGACACCTACAAAAACAAAAAAACTATAAAACTTCTTGTGTACCACTCCTGTATATCAACTCCTATTTCATCTCCTGCTGCAGCAACCATTTCCATGCTGCCTCTGAAATGTTCTTCCTAAGGCTCTTTAGAAATTCCAAGTGTTCATGAAGAGAAGGAGCAACAGAAATGCTATTTGTTGGCTCACAAACTGGCCCTTGTATCCCGGGGGGCAAAGAGAGACCAAAGAAAGGCCACTCCAGACTGCTAAGGGGCAGGTTTAATAAGCAAGGGAAGTTATAAGACTTGTTTTGGGTGGCTGTAAGACCGGTAGATCTTCATACCTGCCTGCCAGAACCTTAAGGCTGATATATAGGCTTTAACAGGGTTTGGTCATGTGCCCTGTCCAGAAGGTCTCAACAACGCCTTACTCTCTCAAGGCTATACAGCCTTAGAACAGCTTCTAGTGTGGGAACAGCAGGTGGAATAAACATTCCAAAGATGAGGAGTGGGGAGGTGAGGTGGTGAGGAGCATCTGATTGCCCTAATGCAGCTCACAGTTCAACCTGTGGTCATGTTGCTGGGATGATCTCCTCCAACATTCATGTGCTGCTGGTGGAAGTATAAATTGGAAAACAGTTTGGTATCATCCAATAAAAGTAAATAAGAGCATACTGGAGGACCCAGAATTCCACTCCTTAGTCCATAACACTTGCACATAGGCACTAAGCCATGCTTGCCAGAATGTTCTGAACAGCATTGCTCTTAAAGGCAAAAAAATGGAATCAGTTGTTATGACTTTCTATAGAACAATGAACAAATATTTATTGTATCAACAGTTCCTGGAATATTATACAGCAGAAAAGAATGGGGAAAAAACCAGAACTGCATGCATCAGCAGTTGTGAGGTCCAGAAAAGAGTCGCAGAAGACACACTGTAGGGTATCACACTAAAAGATACAAAGCCAAATATGATATTATGGGGTAAAAATATAAAGTGAGAGAAAATAATATAAATTTTTGGACCGTGAGTCCATTTAGACTGAGGAAAGAAAAGGGAGATCCATAAAGACCATGCAGGGGACTCTCAGGTGCTAACACTCTATTCTAACCTCCGTGTTGGATACATGTGCCCTCGTTTAATTGTTATTGGTTAAATTGATATAACTCCCTTTTGTAAATATGCATAATAAAAAATGTGATCCTAGGTACAAACTTGCAGTTATAAGACAGAGAACTCACAGAGATGAAAGTACAGCATAGGAAATATAGTCAATAATATTGAATAATATTGTATGGGGACAGATGGTGACTATACTTATCATGGTGAGTGCTGAGTAATGTGTAGAATTGCCAAATCACTACATTGTATACCTAAAGCTAATATAATATTTTATGTCAACTATACTTCAAATAAAATTAAAATAAATAGACTCATATATAAAACTGAGCAACAAATGAAAAGTTTCAATGTTTTCATAGTATTGGGCTAAATACAAAATATTTACAGAGGCATTTCTTTAAAAACTATTGTTATTTTGGGACCTGAAATCCAAATGCATCTTTCTCCCATTTTTCATTCTATTTCCAAAAATTACCATTAAAATAAATTAATGTGTGTTTCTTTTCCTCTCTGTACATTCTAAGTCACAAGAAATGATTATAAGTAGCTAGCACATGGTACAGTCTGCAGTGTCTTATGGACACACATTGCCATATTCTAATGTACTCATTATTGGCTTGTTAATATAATAATAATAGTTGAATGTGAAAAAATTGTGACTGTGAAGATAAATGGTTTTAGTGTTGACAGTTTGCTCAGAGGTAGAATCTGTCAGATGCTTCTCTGGACTTGCCTCTCTAGAGTTCAGGAACTGATTTACAACATTTATGGTGATTTGAACATAACCCCCTCCAAGGACCTACCCACACCATGTTACAATACCCATCCCCACCTCACTCAGACCCAGTGGTGTTTTCACAAAGTTAGAAGAGTGTATGTAAACCCAGTGAACACTGAAAAATATGTCTTTAGCTGATCAATCACCCAGTATTTTTCAGGCCGTGGGAAAACATGTGAAAGCTCCCTCTTAAACAGTGGAAGGCCTTGGTTGTCTTATAAAGATCTATGGCAGCTACTGCTGCTTCTCAGAGAATTTTTCTCCGTTCTCTCTCCCTTCACCATTGCAGACCTCCTAGATATCATCTCATTCCCTCAGTTCCATCTGGCTGCCATATACCTAAGTTACACTTCTAGGTCTGGCACCTTGGGGTTGAAAATCTGTATACATAGTCTGACTCGCTTCTCCTCAGGATGCAGCTTCTTATATTCTTCCACTGTCTGTACTCATTGCACTGCCATGAACAAGTAACGCTCTGGTCCAAGGCCAAAACCTGCCCTGCTCTTTCGTGAGTGAGGAAAGGGCATAACCACCTGCTTTGGTTTTAGTTGTTTTAACGGCAAATTCACATGATTTTTGTGATGCAAAAAACAGAACAAAACAAAACCAAAAAAAGCCTAACCTGGATAGAATGGAGTGCAAATATTCGTCCAACTGCAATATCAAAACAGTGAAGTTAATATCAAAAACTATAAAGAATTTTTCTAGGATATGTCCCTGTAAGTGAAATTATTGGATGAACCAAAAGCAAGGGAATAACCATAAATTAAATGCAGATATTATAATGCCTTTTGTATACAAATCATGGTTTCTCTAAATCTGTAGCTTTTTATACTTAAAATAAATTATTTATTTAATATCTCATAAATTTATTTCTCTTCCTGGAAAGATAACTAGATCATTTTCTATTCAATCTAACAACATTACCTAAGATGGGATTTAATGTTTATGACTTTTTCAATAGGTAGGGATGTAAACAAAGTCATATCTCTTCTATTTTTCAAATTGATTACTTAAGACATCCTATGTTCTTATTAGCAGTTCAGCCAATTTCTCCTTTTTCAGGGCTTTAGTTAGCATTAACCAAGAAAAAAAGAGTTTACTTTCCAAAGAATCTATTATTTTCCCAGAATCTGTCCACATAGAGAACTACAAAGTCTGATTCTAACATCATTGTGTTGTTGCCATATGGAGTCACAGGAGGATGCTGGTTCTTTGATGGTTACTTGCCCACTGCTGAGGTGAAGCTTTGGTGGTTTAGATCCTTTCTGGGACACAGGGGTACCCCAATCTAGGAATCCAACTTTACCTTTGTGTGTGTGTTGTGGGAGGCGGTTCCTAATGTCACATTCATATTCTCAGTCCTTATTCTTTAAAGTAAAATGGGACTTCCTCAGAGACTGAGCATCTATTTACCAATTTTGTGATACAAGCCCAAGATATTTCCTTTGAAAAAGAGTACACTGATGAAAGTCTCCTAATATGCTTCATGAATAAATGATTATCTTGTTGTTGTTGTTGTTTATCTTAAGTACAAAGAAAACTTGGACACATAGGAGTCATTCTGGATCTGGACTATATCTGGATTTTTGTCTAATTATTTCCCATTTTTTTAATCATTGCTTCTCCCACAGTTAATTTGCAAACGACCAGATGATGCACAAGCACTGTAAACTGGTATCATAACAAACACAAATCTTTCCTAGTAAACATTCATCTCCATGGTGAACTGGACCATAATAGAGTAGCCTACTAGCCCAGAGTCTTAAGTATGCATTGGATATCAGTTGGCTTGCTTTACAAAGACAGTAGAGAGTGTTAGTTAATTTGAGTAGTTGGTTGAGAAGAAATAGATTTCTTACATGAAATCATGGTACATTAAATGATATATAAAGTATGACAAGACAAAACAAACCTGAATGGGGAGACACAGGTTTCCCTACATTGATTATCTTTCACTTAAGATACCTTCACTCGGGTGCTTCCCCCTCTCTCTCTGCCTGCCTCTCTGCCTACTTGTGATCTCTGTCAAATAAATAAATAAAATCTTAAAAAAAAAGATACCTTCACTGGGGGGAGGTGTCAAAATGGCAGAGGAGTAGCAGACTGAGATGAAATCAGGTCGCAGTAGTTCAGCTAGATAGTTATCAAACCATTCTGAACACCTACAAAGCCAATGGAGATCAAAGAGAAGAAGAGCAGCAATTCTAGAAACAGAAAATCAACCACTTTCTGAAATATAGGACATGTAGAGAAATGAATCTGAAGCGACAAGAAGATAGACACTGGGGTGGGGGGGGGCCAGCTCCCAGTAAGCGGCAGAGCAACGTAGCACAAAATTCAAACTTTTTAAAGTCTGCTCCACTGAGGGACATGGCTCCAGAGGCTAAGCGAGGGTGGAGCCCTCATGGGGACAGTGTGGTCTCAGGTCCCACGAGGTCACAGAAGGATTGGGAGTGTCTGAGTGTAGCAGAGCTCGCAGGTATCACAGTGGGGAAGCAGTCTACAGAGACGGAGCTGAGGAGTGAGCTCTCAGCTCGGGGTTACCTTAAATTGTGATCCGTGGCACAGTCGGACCACTGCTCTTTGAGCAGGAATCCCACAAGTGGCAGATCCAGAGAGACTCACCTTCCTCTGCCGAAGAGCAGAGTGACAGGAATCTGCTGGGATTGGAGACTCCAAATGGGGCTGTGCGCCAGAGAGAGAAAAGTGAGGTCACAGGCTGGGTGAACACGGAGTGCAGCCAGAGACCAGGGAGACAGGAGTGATTGAGCGCTTTTCTCAGAGGGCGCACTGAGGAGTGGGGCCCTGAGCTCTTGGCTCCTCCGGCCGGAGATTGGGAGGCCGCCATTTTCATTCCTGTCCTCCAGAGCTCTACGGGAAGCATTCAGGGAACAAAGGTTCCTGAGAGTGAATCGGAGCAGATTTCTTATACTGGCCCCTAGGAAGGGCGGGGCAATTCTGCCTCAGTCAAAGACATTTGAGAATCACTGCAACAGGCCCCTCCCCCCAGAAGATCAGCAAGAACATCCAGCCAACACCAAACTCACTGATCAAGTAGAACAGCGGAATTCCAGAGGAGGGGAAAGCAAATATGGAATATATGGCTTTCTCCCCATGATTCTTTAGTCTTGCAAAGTTAATTAAATTTTTTAAATTTTTTTTTCTTCTTCTAATTTTTTTAAAACTTTTCCTCTTTCCTCTTTTAACGTTTTTAAAATAGTTTATCTTAACAATGCCTTCCTTAAAAAAATCTTTTTAAACTTTCATTATTAACCTGAGCAAATTCTCTCTACTTTCTTTTTCTTTCTTTTTCCAACCAACTTATCTTATCAATTCCTTTCTTAGAACATTTTTTTAATTTTCATCTTTACAATCATATCCCATCCCTTCATCAGGTTTATGCTTATTTGTGTGTGTGTGTGTGTGTGTGTGTGTGTGTGTATACATATATATGTTTTTCTTTCTTTAAAATTTTGAGAGGCAGTTTCTTCTAAGAGACCAAAATACATCCAAAATCAAGTGGGTGGCTATGTTCTATCCACCAGTCTAATTAATATATGTCTTCATTGTTTAATTTTTTTTAATTTTTTTAAATAAAAAAAAAATTTGTTTTTACTCCCTTTCTTTCTCCCCCGGTTGGGGGTCTCGTCTGATTTGGTTAGCATACATTTTTCTGGGGCCTTTGCCACCCTTTTACTATTTCATTCTCTCGTTCATATATTCTTATCTGGATAAAATGACAAGGCAGAAAAACTCACCACACACAAAAAAAAAGAACAAGAGGCAGTACTGATGGCTAGGGACCTAATCAATATGGACATTGGTAATATGTCAGATCTAGAGTTCAGAATGATGATTCTCAAGGTGCCAGCCAGGCTCGAAAAAGGCATGGAAGATAGTAGAAAAACGCTGTCTGGAGAAATAAAAGCTCTCTCTGGAAAATAAAAGAACTAAAATCTAACCAAGCTGAAATTAAAAAAGCTATTAGTGAGGTGCAATAAAGGATGGAGGCTTTAACTGCTAGGATAAATGGGACAGAAGAGAGAATTAGTGATATAGAAGACCAAATGACAGAGAATAAAGAAGCTGAGCAAAAGAGAGACAAACAACTACTGGACCACGAGGGGAGAATTCAAGAGATAAGTGATACCATAAGACAAAACAACATTAGAATAATTGGGATTCCAGAAGAAGAAGAAAGAGAGAGGGGAGCAGAAGGTATATTGGAGCAAATTATTGTAGAGAATTTCCCTAATATGACAAAGGGAACAAGCATCAAAATCCAGGAGGCACAGAGAACCCCCCTCAAAATCAATAAGAATAGGTCCACACCCCTTCATCTAATAGTAAAACTTACAAGTCTTAGTGACAAAGAGAAAATTCTGAAAGCAGCCTGGGAAAAGAAGTCTGTAACATACAATGGTAAAAATATTAGATTGGCAGCAGACTTATCCACAGAGACCTGGCAGGCCAGAAAGAACTGGCATGATATATTCAGAGCACTAAATGAGAAAAACATGCAGCCAAGAATACTATATCCACCTAGGATATCACTGAAAATAGGAGAGATAAAAAGCTTCCAGGACAAACAAAAACTAAAAGAATTTGTAAACACCAAACCAGCTCTACAGAAAATATTGAAAGGGTCCTGTAACAGTCACCTGACAGGCAATACAATGGCACTAAATTCATATCTCTCAATAGTTACCCTGAATGTTAATGGGCTAAATGCCCCAATCAAAAGACATAGGGTATCAGAATGGATTAGAAAAAAAAAAACACCATCAATATGCTGTCTACAAGAAACTCATTTTAGACCGAAAGACACTTCCAGATTTAAAGTCAGGGGGTGGAAAACAATTTACCATGCTAATGGACATCAAAAGAAAGCTGGGGTGGCAATCCTTAT
The DNA here is from genome assembly GCF_002288905.1 of Enhydra lutris kenyoni. Classification (NCBI taxonomy): domain Eukaryota; kingdom Metazoa; phylum Chordata; class Mammalia; order Carnivora; family Mustelidae; genus Enhydra; species Enhydra lutris. The sequence goes on along the minus strand of NW_019154107.1, from coordinate 16,468,489 downwards.
ATCAGATACATTAGATTATAAGCCAAAGACTATAATAAGAGATGAGGAAGGCCACTATATCATACTCCAAGGGTCTATCCAAGAAGAAGATCTAACAATTTGAAATATCTATGCCCCTCACAGAGGAGCAGTCAACTATATAAACCAATTAATAACAAAATCAAAGAAATGCATCGACAATATTGCAATAATAGTAGTAACAACAAGTAGTAATAGTAATAACAACCCCCTCACTGAAATGGACAGATCATCCAAGCAAAAGATCAACAAGGAAATAAAGGCCTTAAATGACACACTGGACCAGATGGACATCACAGAGATATTCAGAACATTCCATCCCAAAGCAACAGAATACACATTCCTCTCCAGTGCACATGGAACATTCTCCAGAATAGATCACATCCTGGGTCACAAATCAGATCTCAACCAGTACCAAAAGATTGGGATAATTCTCTGCATATTTTTGGACCACAATGCTCTGAAGTTAGAACTCAGTCACAAGAGGAAATCTGGAAAGAACCCAAATACATGGAGCCTAAAGAGCATCCTACTAAAGAAGGAAAGGGTCAACCAGGAAATTAAAGAAGAATTGGAAAAATTCATGGCAACAAATGATAATGAAAACACAATGGTTCAAAATCTGCGGGACAAAACAAAGGCAGTCCTGAGAGGAAAATATATAGAGATACAAGCCTTTCTCAAGAAACAAGAAAGGTCTCAAATGCACAACCTAACCCTACACCTAAGGGAGCTGGAGAAAGGACAACAAAGAAAGACAAAACCCAGAAAGAGAAGAGAAATAATAAGGATCAGAGCAGAAATCAATGAAATAGAAACCAAAAAAAAAAAAAAAAAAAAAAATAAGCAATAGAACAAATCAATGAAACTAGGAGCTGGTTCTTTGAAAGAATTAATAAGATTGATAAACCCTTGGCCAGACTTAGGAAAAAGAAAAGAGAAAGGACCCAAATAAATAAAATCATGAATGAAAGAGGAGAGATCACAACCAACACCAAAGCAATACAAACAATTATAAGAACATATAATGAGCAACTATATGCCAGCAAATTGGACTCTGGAAGAAATGGATGCATTCCTAGAGACATATAAACTACCACAACTGAACCAGGATGAAATAGAAAACCTGAACACACCCATAACTAGTAAGGAGATTGAAGCAGTCATCAAAAATCTTCCAACAAACAAGAGCCCAGGGCCAGACGGCTTCCTAGGGGAATTCTACCAAGCATTTTTTTTAAAGATTTTATTTATTTATTTGACAGAGAGAAATCAGAAGTAGGCAGAGAGGCAGACAGAGAGAAGGGGGAAGCAGACTCCCTGCTGAGCAGAGAGCCCAATGTGGGGCTCGATCCCAGGACCCTGAGATCATGACCTGAGCCGAAGGCAGAGGCTTAAACCACTGAGCCACCCAGGCGCCCCTCTACCAAGCATTTAAAGAAGAATTAATTCCTATTCTCCTGAAACTGTTCCAAAAAAAAAAAAAAAAAAGAAAAGAAAAGAAAGAAAGAAAAAAGGGAAAAAAAAGAAATGGAAGGAAAACTTCCAAACTCATTTTATGAGGCCAGCATTACCTTGATCCCAAAACCAGACAAAGACCCCATCAAAAAAGACAATTACAGACCAATATCCTTGATGAACACAGATGTGAAAATTCTCACCGAAATACTAGCCAATAGGATCCAACAGTACATTAAAAGGATTATTCACCACGACCAAGTGGGATTTATTCCTGGGCTTCAAGGCTGGTTCAACATCTGCAAATCAATCAATGTGATACAATATATTAATGAAAGAAAGAACAAGAACCGTATGATACTCTCAATAGATGCTGAAAAAGCATTTGACAAAGTACAGCATCCCTTCATGATCAAAACTCTTCAAAGTGTAGCAATAGAGGGTATATACTTTAATATCATTGAAGCCGTCTATGAAAAACCCACAGCAAATAACATTTTCAATGGGGAAAAACTGAGAGCTTTTCCGCTAAGGTCAGGAACATGGCGGTGATGTCCACTATCACCACTGCTATTCTACATAATACTAGAAGTACTAGCCTCAGGAATCAGACAACTAAAAGAAATAAAAGGCATCTGAATCAGCAAAGAAGAAGTCAAACTCTCACTCTTTGCAGATAATATGACACTTTATGCAGAAAACCCAAAAGAATCCACTCCAAAACTGCTAGAACTTGTACAGGAATTCAGTAAAGTATCAGGATATAAAATCAATGCACAGAAATTACAGTTGCATTTCTATACACCAACAGCAGGACAGAAGAAAGAGAAATTAAGGAGTGATCCCATTTACAATTGCACTAAAACCATAAGATACCTAGGAATAAACCTAACCAAAGAGGCAAAGAATCTGTACTCAGAAAACTATAAAGTACTCATGAAAGAAATTGAAGAAGACACAAAGAAATGGAAAAACGTTCCATGCTCATGGATTGGAAGAACAAATACTGTGAAAATGTCTATGCTACCTAAAGCAGTCTACACATTTAATGCAATCCCTATCAAAATACCACCAATTTTCTTCAAAGAAATGGAATAATCCTAAAATTTATATGGAACCAAAAAAGACCCCAAATAGCCAGAGGAATATTGAAAAAGAACACCAAAGTTGGTGGCATCACAATTCCAGACTTCAAGCTTTATTACAAAGCTGTAATCATCAAGAACATATAGTACTGGCACTAAAACAGACACATAGATCCATGGAACAGAATAGAGAGCTCAGAAAGGGCCTCTCAACTCTATAGTCAACTAATCTTTGACAAAGCAGGGAAGACTGTCCAATGGGGGAAAAAATTCTCTTCAACAAATGGTGTTGGGAAAATTGGACAGCACATGCAGAAAAATGAAACTGGACCATTTCCTTACACTACACCCAAAAATAGACTTCAAATGGATGAAGGACCTCAGTGTGAGATAGGATTCCATCAAAATCCTTGAGGAGAACATAGGCAGCAACCTCTTTGACCTCAGCTGCAGCAACTTCTTCCTAGAAACATCTCCGAAGGCAACGAAGCAAAAGCAAAAGTGAACTATTGGGACTTCATCAAGATCAAAAGCTTTTGCACAGCAAAGGAAACAGTCAACAAAACCAAAAGACAACTGACAGAATGGGAGAAGATATCTGGAAATGACATATCAGATGAAGGCCTAGTATCCAAAATCTAGAAAGAACTTATCAAACTCAACACCCAAAGAGCAAATAATCTAATCAAGAAGTGGGCAGAAGACATGAACAGACATTTCTGCAAAGAAGACATCCAGATGGCCAACAGACACATGAAAAAGTGTTCAACATCACTCAGCATCAGGGAAATACAAATCAAAAGTACAGTGAGATACCACCTCACACCAGTGAGAATGGCTAAAATTAAGCAGTGAGGAAATGACAGATGTTGGCGAGAATGAGGAGAAAGCAGAACCCAAGAAGGATCATTCCTACACTGTTGGTAGGAATGCAAGCCGGTGCAACCACTCTGGAAAACAGTATGGAGGTTCCTCAAAAAGTTGAAAATAGAACTACCCTATCACCCAGCAATCACACTACTGGGTATTTACCCTAAAGATACAAATGTACTCATCCAAAGGGCACGTGCACCCAAATGTTTATAGCAGCAATGTCCACAATAGCCAAACTATGGAAAGAATCTAGATGTCCTTTAACAGATGAATGGATAAAGAAGAGGTGGTATATATACACAATGGAATACTATGCAGCCATCAAAAAACCCCAGAAATCTTGCCATTTGTAACGACGTGGCTGGAAGTTTAGGGTATTATTCTAAGCAAAGTAAGTCAATCAGAGAAAGACAATTATCACATGATCTCTCTGATACGAGAAATTTGAGAGTCAGGGCAGAGGGTCGTGGGGGTTAGGGAAGGAAAAATGAAACAAGATGGGATTGGGAGGGAGACAGATAATAAAAGGCTTTTAATATCATGAAACAAACTGAGGGTTGCTGAGGGTTGAGGGGGTAGGGATGAGTGGCTTGATTATGGACATTGGGAGGGTATATGCTATGGTGAGTGCTGTGAAATGTGTAAGCCTGATCATTCACAGACCTGTACCCCTAGGGCAAATAATATATGTCAATAAAATTTTTTTTTTGTTTGTGTTAGTATTCAGATCATGCTTACACAAAGTGAGAGTGGTGGGTTTTTTTTTTTTATATAAATGCTGCTTAGTCTGGAAGATAAGTCCCAAGGTGGAAAGAAAGGGGACTAGTAATGGCAGGGGAAGAAAAAGGGTGAATGGATGGTCAGTCCTGAGCTGAAGCCTACTAGCAGGAATAAAACAAAAGGCAATTACTAGAGCTTTTCACCTCTTGTTCCCTGAGCATAATAGAGCTTTAGGCCTTTAAAAAAAAATTAGTTGCGAATAATGAAGCCATCTTGAGGTTCTGTCACTTTCAGATGACGTAAAATAGAAACCTCAGCTTTATTACATAATTGTGTGGCCTTAGGTAAGTAACTCAATCTTTTTTTTTAAAGATTTTATTTATTTATTTTGACAGACAGACAGAGAGAGAGATCACAAGTAGGCAGAGAGGCAGGCAGAGAGAGAGGGGGAAGCAGGCTCCCTGCTGAGTAGAGAGCCCGATGTGGGGCTCGATTCCAGGACCCTGAGACCATGACCTGAGCCCGAAGGCAGAGGCTTTAACCCACTGAGCCACCCAGGCGTCCCCAGTAAGTAACTCAATCTTTACGCCACCCGGTTACCTCACCTGAAAAGCCATGCTCACACTTATCTCTGTGTGGTTGTATTCATTCGGTAAGTAAAAAGTACGTGCAAAACACCTAAAAAATGCTAGCAGTTGATAGACGCTTAATAAATCCTAAATAATAATAACATTAACAAAATGATTGCAATGAAATCTGTTTTGGAGCAATCACATCTTTCAAACTCCAGGTCATTAAGACAAGTGTGTCACGACATTTAAATCTCTGGCATTCCTGGACCAGTCAGCTCAGCCATAGCCACAGTATTCTTTCTCTATCCCAACCTTCTGGCCAAGCATGACAGTACACTGTTACAGGATCTTACAATGGAACTTGTCTCAAATTTAAATAAGGTACCAAAGAGAACAGATATTGGGACGCCAGAGTGAGGGTGACAGAGACTCCCTCTTCCAATTACTAGACTTACAAAGAATATAAAGTAGGACAAGTTCCATAGCTCTTAAACCCCTCAGCCTGATCAACAATAAAAATAGACCTATAATAGCAGCATTCCTTAAAAAAAAAAAAAAAAAAAGAAAAGAAAAAGAAAAAAGGGAGTAGCTTTTTATGTCCAAACTGAATTAAGCCTGAGCTACAGAGAAGTTTTAATGCTGACTAAAATTTGGAGTTTCAATTACTATATTGCAGCTGGACATTATAATCACTGAATCGAGATTGTATTTTCCACCTAAAGTGACCATGGGACTCTCTGAAAGTGAACAGACACCCATGAGGTCTGTAAGAGATATCAATAAAGACTAGAGGAAGATTACCTCACGCTAAAAATGTTTAAAGAGAACTTGGAGGAAGAAAAAAAAATTAAGTTGCCTTTTTACTTCCAGTGTTTTTTCTTGTGGTAAAATACACATAACATAAAATTTACTGTTTTAACCATTTTTATGTGTACAGTTCAGTAGAATTAAATGCATTCATAATGCTGTGCTACCATCACTACTATTGATCTTCATAAGTCTTTTCATCTTGTAAAATTGAAACTCTAAACCTATTAAACAATAACTCCCTATTCTTCCTTTCCCCCTGGCCCCCGGCAACCACCATTCTGCTTTCTGTAAATTGCCTTTTGAATCATTTTTTTTTTCAAACAGCCCTGTTACCCATAAGTGGTGGAATCATTTTCAACTCCTCATTCTTTAGTATCCACATATCTGGGCTGTTTCCAAACAGGCTTTGCCTTTTTTTTTTTTCCTATATAATGCTTTTTCATGCTTTTTCTTCTTATGGAGTCATTGTCAAATAAATTATTTGGAGTATAGTCAACTCTAACCCAATTTGGACTAATTTCTCCACTTCTGATCTATTTCTGTTTAAAGCACTATTAATGATCGCCACCAAAACTATTCTCATTTCTGCACATAATCTACTATCTTACACTTCTGATTGTTCCCAGAAGGGATGATAGGAAGGCAAGAAACACCTTACAAGAGTAAGCATACAACATTAGCAGATATGATGAGGAACTCGGGCATGGTTGTAAAAACATTTGGAAGAGTGAAGGAAAAATGGAGCAGAGACAAAGCCATTCAAATGCTTGGCTTAAACAGTGCAGTCTAAGCGAGAACAGAGATCAAGGACAGAGTGAACATTTTGTACTACAGATTCCGCAATCGCACGTCTGGATTTTGTAGGACACTCCTCATTTTTAATATTTTGGCTGGTCGTTCCTTTAAAACAGTTAGCTGGCCTCCTAAATTTGGGTTTGATGACTTGTTGGTTGGCATGAATCTGGCTTGGTAATGGCAAAAATAGCCCCATATTCAGTAAAACAGTAGTAGGAACATTATCCCCAAATATGCAGAGTTTCCAGTTTGGTGTAATTGCTCACATCCAAGTGAAATTTGACTATACTTCAGGGAAAGATGGTTCTACATATTTCCTGGGGAGACACAAGGATATTAATAAGGATTGGATGTCATACAAATAATACAGTATGAGCCATGCATGCTGTATGTGTGTCTGTGTGCGCATGTGTGTGTGTGTTTTTTCAGACAATGTGATTCACTGCTTGTTTATTCCCAAAAAAACGACAGGATGTGGATCATGTGAGAGACTAAATATGACAACAGCAGAAGAAGGAATGAAGAGGAGTAAGATTTTTTTAAACAGGAAAAAGCAAGTCATGTATACATACTTTAGAAATGTCTTGATTGTCTTTACTTCTCTCTTTTTCTGTCTATTTCTTTCACTGAATTTAAAGAATGGAAGTAACATTGAAAATCATCAAGAAAACATGAGTTTAAAAGGATAGGATAATGAAAGTAGAAGGATGAGGCACGGAATAGCCGAGTCTTTTGCAGCCCGCCTATCAATAATTAAAACCACACCTTTTAAAATAATTTCTATTTTAGTTTTGCTGACTCCAAAGCACAATTTTAATATATTTATTTTTTCTTATATTACTTAATCTTGCACTCAGAAACTTGAACAAAGAATGAAAACCAGATTTGTTTTTTCTTCTAAAAGGAAGCTTGTTAGGTGGCTGGGTTATGGACATTGGGGAGGGTATTTGCTATGGTGAGTGCTGTGAATTGTGTAAGACTGATGATTCACAGACCTGTACCCCTGAAGCAAATATTACATTATATGTTAACTTTTAAAAAAGGAAAAAAAAAGAAAATTTCAACCTCGGTCAATTTTTGACATGAATAAATTAAAATTACTGCCAAGTAAGAAATAAAAACAAAAATAAAAAATTAAAAGGAAGCTTGTTTCTCTCAGAGAGAAACGTACTCCAGAAAAGCCATGAACAATAGCAGCCCACATCAATTGAGTTAATGTTGAAAGAAAGAAAGAAAGAAAGAAAGAAAGAAAGAAAGAAAGAAAGAAAGAAAGAAAGAAAAGAAACACCAAAGCACACACAACACATGCAGAATACATGCTCTCCGTCCTGGGCACACACACAGTATTAAAACGTATGACCAAAAAGTGAAATGAAAGTGATAGTAAATTGGTAAAGAGATTCCAAACATTTTGAGAAAACTTGTAATAGACATTGGATAGAAGAATATATTGGAAAAATGTACTTCTCTGAATATGCCTACCGATCTGCTTTATCTGTCTTGCTTTATCAAAATTGGTGATACCTTGTCAAGAAATAATACAAGGTTATCAGAAATCACAGCTTCACTTAGTTCACAGTAGGGCAATGGTGTCAAAACACAGAATGGCAGTGTCAATCACCTTGATTCTCCGCCAGCTATGAAAAATCGGTCCTTGTGAGGGTTACTAGCCAGTCTTTTGGTCGTAATTGGCAAATCTAGAAATCAATGCCTTTTATTTATTTTCTATTTTTTCTCCTGAACTGCCAACTATTCATATATATATATATATATATATATATAATTGCGCTTTTTTAATTTCTTAAGTAAATTTTACTTGCCTGCCATTTTTGTTCTCTCAAGCATGCCAAAAATCCTATACCCACTCTCTCTAGACACCAGGTGCCCTGGGTCAAGTTTCGCACATGCCGTCTTTCACTTACTTTTGTTTCCATGGGCGATTTCTGTTCTCAACACTGTTCACTGGCACACCATTTTTTGTTCGTCGATTTGTCAATTAAGAAAACTATGTAAGAGTTTCTAAAATCTAATAACTGGGTTGGCTAAAGATAAGGAATTTAAAAGGAGTCCAGAGAGCAAATCTCAAAGTGGCCAGAGTTTAAAACCCCAACAATGCAGCTTCATCCTCTTACTTTACCTAGAGGTATCATTTCCAGGCCTGTGACTCTCTTTATTTGATGGTCTTTATCATTGGGGATTAGCTGCCCTTTTGTACTTTGTTCTGTGCTGTACTTTCAGATGACTTGGATAATTGAACTTCTGCCTTTTACTTCTAGGTGCGTAGCAATTTATTTGCATATCGTGCAGCTGCATAAATGCCTCAGAGTGAATTCGCAAGAAGCCAAGGGTCACTCTTAGTGTTCCTCGGTCTTAGAAATTGTTTTTTAAGGTGTACCTGAAGAGGAACCGACATTTATCTTCATCAGTCAATTAACACATCATCAGAATCTTGGGACTGAACTGAGAATTACAGCTCTCAGAAGTAAGACACCATTTAGAACTACTGAGTCTAGCATACATTGATTCTAGTTAAGGTCCACAACGCTGATTAATCATTGTTAATGGCTCCAAACTCAATGACAGTTAGAGCCTGCTGAGAAGTGGCCATGAATGAAACACCATTCATTTTGGCAGCAGGTAATGTGAATTTTTATTTACTTAGCAGCTGCTTTGATACCACTACTTGTAGTAGAAATTGAGCACTAAGAGACCTGAGAAGATGATGTAGCTGATGCTTCTCAAACTTGGACTTATACGCGAATCACTATGGATCCCGATAACGATACATTCTGATTCAGTAGGTCTCGGGAGAGGTCAGGGCTCTGCATTTCTAATGAACTCCCCAGTGATTCCAGCCCTGGTGACATGTCTGGCTCACACTTTGAGTAACAAGGATTGAGAGCACTGGGGATGAAATCTACTGAATGAGCAGATGGGGAGAAGAGGGAGGGATGGGACCAACAGAGATGTGGGATGGATGTGGATCTATGGTGAGGCAAGTGAGACATGGAGGGCTTTACTCTTTGTAGTGTAATGCTGCTTACTGATGACTTCTCAAGTAGTCCAAAATGTTAATAATTCAAAATTATATACAGTGGTGCTATTTGATGTATTTTTCGTGGTAACTGGTGAATAAGCTGGCATTTGCACCTAGCTTGGTTAGGGGTAGATTTAAGCATTCTACTAGATGCAGAATCAGATATAGAAAAGAACAGAAGCAAGGATTGAGAAAAGGATTTGGGGCTCTAAAGGATCATAAAATTAGTGATTTGAACAAAGTTTATCTAAATCTCCCAGGGAAAAGAAGGCCCTAGCTGACATCTGGATTATAATAATATAATAATTATGATTAGTGCTTACCATATGGCAGATAGTGTACATTATATAAATCACCTCATTAATTCTTACAACAACTCAATGACATAGATATCACCCTATTTTATAAAAGAGGGAACTGAGGTTAATGGTATGTTCAAATCCATATAGGCAGTAGGTTCTAGAGTGAGTATCTTAACCTTGATCTGGCTAAATCAAAAGCAATTCCCATTTTTGCTTACTGAAGACCAAAAAGATTAAAAGAGTGTATGTGGGGTGGCGTGGGAGGTAGGGAAGGAGCGCTGAAAAAGGTAGGCTAAAGAAATTGAAAAAAAAAAAGACTCAGAATGACAAAAAGCAATGATCCTCATATTGTTCTGATATTTCTGCCTATATTTGTTTGAACCTGAATGAGCTGACATTTTGAATTTTGACAGACTGCTGACAAATCATGCAGTACTACTCAGTCACTTCAGAGACAAATTTTAAAAGGTGAAATATAGAGGTGAGAGCCACACTGAAATACAATTCCTAAGAGGATCTGTTTTCCACTAGCCTCAATCCCCTAGCAATATTGACATTTAAGACCACCTTTTGGAAATTCCAGGGAGAAATAGCTTAGTTGCATTCTTCTTCTTGGAAGTATGAGTATAAATTGCTCCAGGTACCCTTTCCACTTAACCTTTTTTAAATTTCAGCCTTACCTGCAATTAACTTTGAGCCAACACTATACTAGAGATTTACGAATGTGGGATTCATTTTTTCCCAATTGCAAATGTGAGTCCTTCAGGTCACAAGGAAGAAAAGGGATCCACACTTTCTAATGAAAGAGAACTCTCTTACACTATAGATATAGTCTCTATCAGAAGACTTGGGAAGAGCTCCCGGCTACAACAACTTGGAGACTGTTTATACTACAAAAAATAAACGCATGGTAAATAATGGAACAGTGCAAATCATCATGGATGAAACTATTTTTGAAATGAGAAACTGACACTGTTGTGACCAATTTGGGAAAGGGGGGTTCCCAAGCAGGCATTTCTTAGAATTTTCCCATCAGTCTCAACTGTCTTCATTCAAATGTCCAGGGGTAAAAGGCCTCCACGAAAAATCACAAAGTACACAAAGTTGACTTTAGCCCAAAATCTGAAGTTATAGAGGAAGCTCAGCTAACAAGTTCCAAAGAGAGCAATGGAAAGGGTGAGCAATTTCCGAGGGTGATTCCTGATAATAATGATTCCATCCCTACTCTAACTTCACTTGGCTTGCATTTAAGTCAACACCGAAATCATAATTCAACACTCATTCCCTTCAAGTTCTGCCAAGCATATGCTAAACCTGCTCGTCTTATCAAGTATTCAGCTATTCAGGGAAACCATTTCTGAGGCTTCCAGTGTTCCATTTTCAATTTAGTCCTCCAGCACGGGGTGCGCCAGGAGAGATGTAGAATTGATGTACCATGTTGGTGGTGGTGGCCAAGGACAAATGAAATTCCGCCAGAATGAGAATATGTTGGTAGGCATGCACTTGCTTCTTGCTTTAGGGTAACCAAAAGCTTCAACTTGTAGTTGTAGAAACAAAATGTATAAAAATACAGTCATGAGGTGCTTGGAGTGCTTACACCTGTTCATTTATCCATAAAACTGAAAGTGAATACGAATAAAATATAAAAATGGAGGAAGTTTTGTGCCTATAAGTGATTACTGCTAAGGAAAGAGATGCTTGAAAAAGATGGAAAAGGAATTTAGAGTTAGTCCCACTGGGAATATTATAATTTTCCATGTATTCCTACCTCCTGGGCATCTGATTCATGCTTCTTTCATTACAACAAAAATTTATTTTAAAACTACTCATCCTTCAACTCCAGTGGCCTCTTGTGTTTTCACTTCCAAGATGTATTTCCTTTATCTGTGGATGAGTAAATTATTTTGGCCACAGGTACCATTATGAAACAACAATCAACTTGAAATCTAAACATCAACACATAATGTGAATAGCAAATACGTTATTATTGACTTAAATCTAACTGATTCAACAATATCATACATTTTTAAATTGGAAAAGACATTAGCAAATGATGGAATTTAAGTTTTGGCGATGTGCAATTCTTTATCTTCATCAATGTTGTTTTTTATAAAAGCAGAAATAGTGATTATTAGTAACAATTCTTGTGATAACTCTAAGCCAAGAACTTTGCCGCAATGCAACAAGAAATCTCAGTAATGCAATGCAGAATACACCATAAACTGGAACTCTCTTGGACCTTATTAATTATCATAAATAGCATGCGGGTCTCATTATATCATGGTTTCACTCCCATCAGAATCCTTCTGGTGTGGAAGTCAAGAACAGAATTAGAGTAAAGTGAATAAACCACCAAAGTACCCTTTGTTTCTGATTTTAAAATATTTTGCCAACATTATTATCTGTGACACTGGAAAAACAGTTGATGTGTGTTTCTAATCTTTTAATGGTTGCTTCATCACTTTCCCCTCCTTTCTATTTCTTCCTTTCTCAGAGCAAACAGGTCTAACCTCTATGTCACATCTGTATGTGATCCCAGTGCCAAAAGAGCACATTGATAGTTGTACATTTCAAATGGCAAGCAAACGCAGAGATGTGCCTTTGCTGACAGACTGAGCAGACATTTACTCCTCTTTGTTCTCTTAAGACACATTCAAAGTCTGGAATGTGCTCCTCCTCCCTGTCTCTTTCATACCGTCTACCTCCCACCATAACACTTTTTATTTTTCTGATGAACTTCCCACTCTCTTCCATCTGACCTCCCTCTCACATTGCTGCCCCATTTTTCTGGCCTGATTCAAGCAGAGGGCTCATTTTTTCTTTTACTTCAGGGGCTAGGGAATGACTCCTCCCTGTCTTTCCCTGGCTATACATCTCACACAGAGTCACACATTGAAGTTCTGTGACTCCAATTTTCATGGAACTCCTATACCATGATATAGAGTTAGGGCCTCTAGCCTTTGCACCCCTGAGGCCCAGGGAGAAGGGTGATCAGAGTGCCATGGTGTCCCAAGCTAGGCTCAGGTGAAAGAGGGGAACTCTGGCCTTTGCATGACACTGTATAGTACAGGGCCAACAAAGTCATTGCTTTTAAGAGATTTCAAGTAAATTCTCTTGAGCTAGGAACTCTTTCTTTAAAGTTCAATGCAGATATCATTTCTCAGATATAAGTCCATTTCAATCCTCATTTCTACTTCCCTCCTGTGTATAAACACACACACACACACACACACACACACACTCCTTAGTTGTCACTTCCTATCCCACTCCCAGTCAATTAACTTGGTTTTTTTTTTAGTTTTCATTCAATGTTTACTAATTTTTGGAATCCTCCACACTACTTTTTCCATCCTTAGGGTAAATGTAAGTCCACCATCCCTTATATAAAACTTTTTGAGCTAGCTGTGTTGAGGAATTCAAACTTTTTCAGATTTTTTAAGGATACTCTTGTGCAGGGATGCCTGGGTGGCTCAGTCGGTTAAGCAATGGTTTCTAGCTCAGGTTATGATCCCATGGTCCTGGGATCAAGTCCCACATCAGGCTCTGTGCTCAGTGGGGAGTCTGCTTCTCCCCTTCCCTCTGCCTTCCACTCTGCCTGCTTGTGCTTGCTCTCCCTCCCTCTCTTTCTTTCTGTCAAATACATAAATAAATAAAATCTGTGTGTGTGTGTGTGTGTTTGTATGTGTGTGTGCACACGTGTGTATGTGTTTAAAGGATACTCTGGTGAATATACTGTAAATTTAGACAATACCCAACAGGTTCAGTGGCTGCATATTTATTCATGCTAAGTGGGTATAACCCAAAACCATAAATAGCCTCACATCAGTCTGGAATTGTTTTTTCCACCAAATGAGTTTGCTACAAACTTAGGAAAACAACAACAAAATACTTTGTCTTGAAAGGTTTTCATGTTTTAAAAGTGAGGATTAAGGATGGTAGATCTATACTATGTTGTGCACATTCTAAAAATGATTAACAGAGGAATGGAGTATTTCAGGAGAATTTGGGTGTTTGTAGTTAAAAATGGCTTATTTTTCTAATTTTGGAGACAATACAGAGAAAATTTTGTAGGTAGTATAAAGAAAGATGGATTCACTCAAGTAACTAGTTGAGAACAAGCCAAAAAAATGAAACAAAATAAGTGTGTGTGGCTGGGGTAGGGGGGCCGTGGGGGGGGGGGGAGGGGGGGGGGGGGAGATGGGGGGGGGGAAGGGGGGGGTGGGGATGGGGGGGTGAGGCAGGAGGAGGGCAGAGCAGCTAGGGTGGAAGTGGAGAAGGAAGGAAATTCAAATTAGAGGAAACAAAGATAAAGAAAAATATTGGCTGGCTGGAGATAAAACTTATTAAAGGCAGGTTATAAAACTTGGAGAAAAAAGAGTTCTTTATAACTTTGAGGTCAAGAAATTTTCTTAAATGTTATTTGCAAATGTACATTTTAAACCCACAAACATAAATCTAGGTAAAAGAAAAATAGCACAGTCCTGGTTATCCATATTAATCATCCAGATTTTCAATTTTTCCATGTTCCATTCGTTTTTACAGAGAAGCACTTAGGCTTCTTCCTCCTTGGAAGGTTAGGAGATCAACCTTCTGGTTGGGAGAAGCTTATGGGAAGTTAGAGGTTAAGAAGCTCAGAGTGTTCTAGGTATTCCTTTGTAAGGGCAGTACATATCATAATTGAGAGGTAAGGAGGGAGTCGTCAATTTTCTAATTTCCAAATGTAAGAAAACCATGGTCTTTTATTTCACATTGGGTTGATTCTTATTCTTAAGTCATTTGACACTAACTCGATTGTTTCTTCAATTAAAAAATGTTGCTTCGGTCAAAATGTGGTCAGCTCTACGGAAAGATGTGGTTACAAGAAAAGAAATTGTTATCAACAAGAGGTATGAAATCCCACAGTGCCGAGGACAGTGTTTCAACAAAAGAGAGTAGTCATTTCTTTCATTCTTCAGATCTGAACCACTATTTTGGGTTTCTACCAAATTTTCCAGATGGTGAAAGATCTGGGAACATCCCCGTCCACAATGATCTATTCAACAATTGCCTCTTTTGTAGGAAAAATGGAAAGTAGTCAAAGAGATACAATAGACAACCCGCCAAACGCAAGCTGCACTAGTCAATTACAGAACCACAAAGTCAATTTCAAGGGGTGTTTATTCCTCACAGATAGAAAAACAAACAAAGAAAAGAGTGAGCGAGTTTCCATAAGAAAAAGCTCTAGGTCGTATTGGGCCGAATCTTCAGTTGGGAGCACACAGTAGGTGCTCAATAAATGTGTGCAGATTAAGTACTTTAAAATAAGCCACTTTTCCTATGCCAGGCCCTGGGCTAAATCTTGCGGGGTACAAGAATAAGTTAATACCCTGAAGGGAATTCAGATCTGAGTCGGCGTAGTGCAAAGCCGAATGAATAAAGGTTTTCGTCAACGCGCAAAAAACAGAGTCCCAGAGAAACCAAGTAAGGTTCACTTCACATTTTGCAGGAGCTCTCATACTCATTTTAGCGCCTGCGTTCCCTGAGCAATTGCCCTTTATAGGGGGCGCAAAAGGAGGCGAGCCTAAAGAACAGAAGCGGCGGCAGGATTGGGGGAAAGTTAGGAAATGTGAAAAACTGCGGGTTCCTGGGTCCGAGACTGAGTTCGTCCTGGATTTGAAAAGAGGACTATGCCTTTTGTCATTCTTCTCCTTTCTCCAAATCCCCCCGGGAGGAGAAACTGCTGGGGGTGGGGGGCGGCTTTACATCAGAGAGACCCACAGACAGTAAAGCTCTTGGCTACAATGGCCACAGCCCAAGAAACCCATGAATCCACAGCTGACGCCTTGCAGAAAAGGACCCACCCAGGCTCGCTCAGAAAAGGAAACCCACGTGACAGCGGAGGGTGGGGGTGGGAAGCGAGCCGACCCCGGAGCAGGAGAGGCCAGGGGCGGGGCCGGAGACCAAGCTGCTGCAAGAAACTACCCCACAGAGCCGGTCCGGGGCGAAGGGCTCGCTCTGTGTTCCGCGCGTGCCGGACACTGTGCAGTAGACAACTCGTTCCGAGCGCGGCACACACGAGGGTCAGAGAAGAGGGAACCGTTTCGCTTATTGGCAAGGGGCGGGGCGCGCGCTAGCCTCTCTAGCGGGGAGCTGGAGCTTGACGCCGCCGGGGTGCGGACCCACCGCCCCGCCCCGCCCCGCTCGGCACCGCCTCCCGCAGCCCGGGGAGGGGCCGGGGCGGAGCTAGCCTGGCCGCGCCGGGGCGGAGCGGGCGCCGGCAGAGCGCGGCGCGGGGCTGGCAGCGAAGGACCGCGGCGGGATCGGTGTCGCTGCGGCTGCCAGAGAGCCCTCACCTCTGCCGGTAGCCCCCACCTCGGCTGGTAGCCTCCGCAGACCTACCTTCGCGGCGCGCGGCGGCTCCGCTGCTTCCCTCCGAAGGAGGTCCGGCTCCCCGCTCTCCGGACCCGCCTGGCGACCTCGCCTCCGGCGGGGCAGGGAGCTGCGGCGCCCGGGGCATGGCTTCGGCCGGCAGCGGCATGGAGGAGGTGCGCGTGTCTGTGCTGACCCCGCTGAAGCTGGTCGGGCTGGTGTGCATCTTCCTGGCGCTGTGTCTGGACCTGGGGGCCGTGCTGAGCCCAGCCTGGGTCACGGCCGACCACCAGTACTACCTGTCCCTGTGGGAGTCCTGCCGGAAACCCGCCAGCCTGGACAGCTGGCACTGCGATTCCACGCTCAGCAGCGGTGAGGGCCCGGCGCGCCGCGACCCCTGCCTCCCACCCCGGACTGCCCGGTGCCCCACTGCCCGGACGGCCACCGCCTCTCTCCCCGTCTTCTGTGTCCCCTACCCTCGTGCGCCCCGCCGCATCCTGACCCTTTGCGGACCCTTGGGCTCCAGCCGCCTCCCTGCGATCCACCCCTCGTCTCTCCCCGGTCCTGGTCGCCAAACCCAATGCGACGTCCCACGCCCTCTCCGTCCTCCAGTGGCCATTCCTCGGGCTCTGGAGTAACACGTACGCTGTTTGGGGTAATTGATATCATTTAAGGCGAGAACCGTGGGGCTGTGTTAGAAATGCAACGCCTTCCATACTCTCGTTAAAAAAGAGACAAGCAAAACCGCCCCAACTCCACCGAGACGTCGTGGGTTCTCTGCTCGGTCTTCCCCACTCTCTTCTCCCTCCTCTCTCAAGGAGGAATTTGCCTGAGTTTACCTCTCAGTGCCCACGTTTCTGCCGGCTCTACTCCACTTTGTCCGGTTTTCCCCAGGGAGTTTCGGTTTGGGTTTTATTTCCTTAAATTTTTGACGGCTGTGGAGAGTTGGAAGAGAGACAGGCGTAATTTCCTTTCCTTTTTTGGTGACACGTCGTTGGTTGTGAGTTGCCCTTCTTTCTCTTGCTCTCCAAATACCTCCTCTCTCCTTCAGACCTTTCTGTTCTCCATGAGCTACTTACTCACAGATGCCTATAAAGTTGTGGCTTATTCAGCTACCACTGGAAGCTGCGAACGGGTGGGGTGGAGGTGGAGAAGAAGGTAGTCACCCCCTGGGAGGGAGCTTTATTCTCTCCTTGACCCCCAGTTGGCTTCCCCTGCGCCCCAGTTACGCTGTTAGCAGAAATCTGCAAACTTCCGATTTCTTGCAGTAAACGCTATTCCTTGCTAATCTTGATTCTTCAGCTGCTGGTGTCAGTGCAGAGAAAGGGGAATAAAGGGAGAGGACCTGCCCGTGATTTTACACTTACCCACGCGTACCCCTAAGAAACTGATTAAATTCCTTCGTGACAGTCTGTCTTCTCTGGGACTATTTATGAACCTTTACTGGAGACGTTTCAAGTTCCAAGAAAGTTGAAATAGCACAAATGCCACACAAACCTGATTTACTTTTGTCTTTGGTTTCTTGTTTCAAGAAAGATTAGTTCACTTGGTTAAGTTTCTTCCATAAATTTGATTTTCTGTTTACAAAAGGCTGCTTCTTTGATTTTACTTCAAAATTCCTATTGATGGGATTTTGTCTTTGTTGCTTAATTCACTGTGGAGGGGACTGGTTGGCAGCAGGAGGTCAACATTTAGGTCTTTTAATTCTTTCAGGGTTTGTTGTTTACAACCAAAGATAAAATAAATTGGTAAAATGCCTTTCTTCAGTAACCAGGGGATCCAAATAAACTTTGGAGAAAATATCTTTTCTTTCCCCTTTCCAATAGAAATGGAAATTTATGTAGGAATGCCAGCTTCAGCATGTCTCCTTAGCAACGGGAATCTTTTGCCCCTTTCTCCTGTCTCCTGAAATAATAGTCCCCTGATTGCATAAAGACTTTTCAGATAGGTTCGAGAAACCAGCCTCTACTCTTTTCTTTTCAGACCCATATCCTTTTCTCTTGGCCAGGAATGTGGGGAATGGGGAGAAGCCAACCCGAGTTTGTTGAGCAGTATGCAGTGTTTGCTAATCTCTCCTTAATTGCCTCCATACCCATTTATCTCCGCTTTTTCCCCCTCTCCACGCAAGGAAGTAGGTAGGGAGACTCAAGCTTAATGCAAAGGTAGTGATAAAAGGTCTCTACGAAGTACAAATTGGAGCCAGGGACAGTTTCTGATTCCCCCCCGCCCAAGCCCGTTATCCTACCCTTCTGCTTAAACTCATGCCACAGCATTTATTTCTATTTGGGTTCCTGAAAATCAGCTTCAGTTCTATTTTGCTTAAAATAGTTTTCATCCCAGAAAAAGTGTAGTTGGTGAGCAAATGATGTGGGAGGCTTAGAGATGGTTTTGTTTGAGGCTAACTGGAACAAGTTCTTGACTTTCTTTATGTAGTAGCAGTTCATTTTTCCTCTCCAAGGCGGTGGGTGGGGGGTGCAGGAGGAAAGGAAACAAAATATGGAAAATTGCTCTATTTCCCCCACTTTACAAAATGTGCTTTCTTAAAATGTTCTGTGAACTTGAAGCTTCTATCTACAAATGTTTTGAAATGAAGAGGGAAGCTTGAATTGAAACGAGCAATGCTTTTCTTGCCTGTTCCAGAGGGCAGGCAGCTTTTCTCAGTCTGTTTGCTGTGTGGAGTAACAGAAAGCAGGGAGAGAAATGTCTTCTCTGAAGATTTTTTAAGAGATCCACTTCATTGTCTCTTGAAATGAATTACCTCGGGAGTAGCCACCAAGGACAGTTTTACTGAAGGCCCTTCACCAGGATCTTCGGGGCTTAATTAAAAACCTTTGTCTTAATTAGAATTAAAACTGCTATAAAGAGGCGAGCTTGTATTTACAGAAGGGAAATTTCAGGAATGTTTCTACTGACGACAATATGTCCTACTTAGGCCCAGTTCCTACGGAAACTTTCCCCTCAGCTATTATTTTTAAAGCTGCATTTTAATTTTGTTACCAAATATGCGTTGTTTGCTGCTTATAACCCGTTTTATGGTTTTAAGCGAAAGCAGAACCATGCCTTTTGTGTCCTGGCGTATTGAAGGTTGCGTCAGCACTTCTAGTATGAACCAGTAATCCGGGTGTCAGTCAACTGTAATGCTTTTCTCTGGTGTACCAATTCAGAGTAGGGGGACAGTCTAGGCATTCATCTAAAGCTAGAAGTTTTCTAAAAAGACAAATGAGAAAAACGGCCAATAAACTGTCATTCGCGGTGGAAACAAACAAAAATAATAATAATAATAATAATAAAGTATGCTTGTTAAGAAGTTTAGAATAGGTAGTACTCCCATGGCTGCCGGCCACAGAATTTCTAAGAATAGTTTTCCCCACTACTGATTTGGGCAGCCTCTTAATACATCTTTAATCAGTTTTTTTTTAAATTGTAGTCATGTTTTTGGCTTTTGCTTAGTCACATTTAGTTTTGATAACTTTTGTTTAGAATATAGTTGTTAGGATTTCACAGCCATTACAAAAGAATTCTTAGTGCAAATAGGATTGCTCAAGTGGATACAGAATGCTGATGCCCTAAACTTGACATCAAATGTGCTCTAGGATGGTTTTAAAATTTATAAATATGGAGCTATTTCATACAAGGCAGATTCCTTTTTTGATGTCCGTGTGATTTATTGACCGAGCAAAAAAGCAAGGACATGCAGATAGCCAAATGAGTGCGTTTTACTAAGAGTAATTTTAGGATATAAAAAGTGCATTTATCCATCTTTACATCTACAGAATATCTATGCATCTTTTCTATCCATGAAATACTTGATCAAATAGTCTTTTTCAAGGAATATTATTAACATCATTCATGTACTGTCCTAAAAATAGCTTCATTTGTAACATGAGTCACTGGCAGTTTTGAAATGGCAGTGTGTGCCGTATGCTAATAACAGGTGAATATTATTATTTTCTTCAGTTGACAAGAGGTTCTCTTAAGAGTGCTTTATAGGTAGCTCCTTTTCCTAAAATTAGTTGAAAATTCCACTTTAACAGGCATTGTAAGAAAACCAAACTTGGGTCATAGTTTAAGATAAACCAAACTGCCTAAACAACTGCAAATCTTAGAAAATCTGAGGTTTAGTGATTCTGAATGCAGTTGTATGTCCTTTGTGCATATTTTGAATCCATACCTTCATTGGGAAACAGAATTGCATTGGGAAACCTCACAACTGGACTTAACTTCAGGAAATGTTTAGCTTCTTTCTCAAAATGTGTTGATACCGATGCGTGTTTACAAATAGTTCTGCAGGCCTGGAGGTCAGACAGTTAGACCCTTTTCTGGCTTCCTGAAAAAGAACATAAGTAGAACAAATGCAGTTTTATTTAACCTACACAACATAGGTGGGTGGAAAGTTATACAAAGAGTAGCACTCAGCACCAAAACTTTCTCAATAAACTGGAGAAAAAAACAAGTACGACTTATTTCACGATCTTCGTGATGATTTTTCTTTTACCATCTCCTAAGATTTTCAAACTCCCAAGATTGACTTTTACAAAAGATGTTTTAATTTGTGGGCAGATATAATTCCTTTTTTGCTCACATTTATAGAATGATTGTAACCTCCAGGGAACCATTTGGATCAGTCTTTGTCAGCAAAGGGATTTGATGGGTGTGTGAGAAGCCTGGCCTTTCATAAAACATTTCCCAATAAAACCAAAACAAACAAAAGCATATCTCAGGCAATAGATTTTGTCTGCTGTCAAGAATATATTTTAGGAATTTCTTTCAAGTTTCTGTTAATGGTAAGACTACTTAATGAGACCAAAGATCCATCCAGTACTACTAGATATATTAGTGAAAAGGATTGTAGATGCTTCAGAATAAGTCCCTGGAATATATCACCTAAATATCACAGTAGATTTCTATATGAACTATGCTAAATTATAATGTAATCCTGTAGGAAAGCAGAGTAGTGTTGTCGAGAATACAGGAGGCTTTAGTTTCAAACTGCCGTGAACTTGGCCACTTAACCATTCACGTGACCTCATACAATTTAATGGCTTCAAATGGTTTGTCATTAAGATTAAATATATAAAAGTACCTGCACATTAGGGTTGTGTTCCTTCCTTATTATATATTCAGAAAAAGAAGCCAAAAGTTTTTTTTTTTTTTTTTTTTTTTTTTGCAAAACTGAGGACTCCCCCCATCCCCCTTGGAAGGTAGTTTCAAATTTAAGTTTTGCTACTGCATTACCGAGCATTTAACAATGCTCTTGGTAGATCATGATCACAAAATTACTATCTAATAGCTACCCTTTTTCTCAGTACTATTACAGAGCAGCCATCTCAATTATTGCCAATGTCACAGTAAACTTGCAAGGGAGTTAATGTTATCCCTATATGTTATTGAAGAGATCAGGCGTTTTGTAAGTTTACCAAGTTTTCAGTCGGTGGTAGAGACATTTTTTTCCAAGAGAGTGCCAGTTACTAATGCTGGGAAACAAACCACTTCAAAAGTTAGTGGTACAAAACAACAATCATTTTATTATGCTCATGACATCTGTGGGTCAGGAATTTAGATAAGGCATAATGAGGATGGTTTATCTGGGGCTCCAGGATGTCTGGGGGACATAGCTGAGGGTGACTTGAATGGCTGGGGACTGGAACATCTGCAGCTGCAGGATCTTCTTCTAAATGGTTTCACTGGGTTTGGCACCTTGGTGGAAATGGCGGAGAGACTGGAGTCTGGCCGCTGGGACCAGCCTTACTAGGTATGGTGGTCCCAGGGTAGTCAAACTTATTATAGGATGAGTGGTTTTCCCCAAAATGAGGGTCCTAAGAGAACGAGTCTCTGTCTTAACTAGCTGGAAAATCACAGAGGAGCCATTTGGCAGCCCAAATTCCAGGGGAGGAAAGTTGGGCTCCACCTCTTGCTCTTGATGGAGCAACTGGAAGGTCCCATTATAGATGATGAGCATGTAGGATGGGAGATGCTGTTGGGCCACTTTTGAGGCATAGAGTCTCACACTGGAGTCTAGATGCCAATCTGCATTCTTACTTTATTGCCTCTGAAGAACAAAGACAACTACGTAGCTACTTTCTTGAAGAATTTTCAATCAGGGTGCCTGAGTGGCCCTGTCAGTTCCGCATCTGCCTTCTGCTCAAGTCACGATCCCAGGGTCCTGCTCTGTAGTGAGCCTGCTTCTCCTTCTCTGTCTGCCACTCCCATGGTTGTGCTCACTTACTCTCTGTCTCTGAGCTAAAAAATAAATAAAATCTTAATTAAAAAGGAACTTTGCATTAATTATATAAGTAAAATTTGGCTGGGGCAAAAACTGCCCTGAACACATGGGTTTAATGATTGGTCACTTGTATGGGGTTACTTTGGATTTGGAATCAAATGAGCTTAAAAACCTAACCAGTCTACAAATAGAGAACTTCTCCCACTCTCTTTAGGTGACCTTAAGCCATTTTGGTTTATAGTCTCAAATGACCAAGGCTCAAACTGATTTGAATCTGGGGTATAATCTGCTACTTTGTGTTGCTGATAAACTTTAGTTTTTTGTTTTGTTTTGTTTTGTTTTTGTTTTGTTTTGCTTTAAGAAAGTTCTGTATGAGACAGAGGAGACGGATTCTTTGTACACAAACACTAAAATGTTAAAATTTCAGACAGGGGACGAGTTTTGTAGCACTAGAAAGATGTTGGAGTTGCCGAATTATTTTTTGTTTGCTTGTTTTTCCCTTAGTAAAAAAATTCTTTTCCTGACAATTGCCCATATATTGAATTACAGAATCATAGCACATTTGGAGTAGAAAAGATTTTTAAAAGTATTCCTGCCTGGGCAAATTTCTTGAATGGATAAGAAAAAGTGAGGAAGATACAATGGTAGTGACTCAGTAGGAATTGTACTTGGCTGAACTATTTTTGCACGGTGTGTTTTCCAACTTTCCTGTCACACTGCAGGTAACTGTCTTTTCGTGTCAGAAGGTTTGTTGAGTGCTCCCAGGTATGGCACTTTGGATTCAGAGGTTAAGTACTACACATGAAATAGATGTCTACTTTTTTTTTTTTTAAAGATTTTATTTATTTATTTGACAGACAGAGATCACAAGTAGGCAGAGAGGCAGGCAGAGAGAGAGAGAGGTGTAGGCAGGCTCCCCGCGGAGCAGAGAGCCCGATGCGGGGCTCGATCCCAGGACCCTGGGATCATGACCTGAGCTGAAGGCAGAGGCTTAACCCACTGAGCCACCCAGGCGCCCCAGACGTCTACTTTTTAAAACCATCCAAGATCTGATTTCACATAGAATTTAAGATCTTCAGGTAGACTCATCTGTCAGTAAGTCTGTGAAGTTTTAGATGTTTCCTATCATCAAATTTACATTGTTTGCATGTCTAGTCCTTAAAAATCAGCAAAACTTTTTTTTAAGTTTTGCCATGATCGGATGCTTTAAAACACCTGTTTAATTTTAAAATCATAATTGTAAGTATGTGGAAGGCAGCCATGTAAGTTTCTTAAATTGATTACATGAATATAAATTTCACTAGATCAAGTTATTACTGCATCCTGGCTTTTTTTTTTTTTAAGATACATTTATTTATCGAAAGGGACTGATGTTCCTTAAACAGAATTTCATCCTTATATGTCAAAGTTACTGGCAGTTAAATCTTAACAGTCTTTTCAAAGTATTGGATTATCTCCCTTGAAAATTAGACAAGGACATCTTTTCTTGCCCTTTTTTGCTTGTAATTTGTGTGGGTTTTTGAGACACTAGTGTCGGCCATCAATTTTCTATTCTGTTGTTTTGTTAAAAAACAAAATGAAACAAAAAATCTTCAAAAACGAGGCATCCATGGTTCCCAAAGAACTGAGGAAAAATACCTAGATCATTTTTGTCTCTAGCAGCTTATATTAACTGTTGGGGGATTTTAAATGATAGTTTAATGAGCCATATTTCAACATAATGTCACCTATTGATTCTCTTTCCAAAATACATGTTTATTAGCAAAAAGATGTTTAAATGTAGAAGCTGGGATCCATGAGTGACATATCCTCAGTCTGTAAAAGGCTCATCCACAAAAGAACTGCAATTGTCATCAAACGGGGTTTTCTTGCTCTTGTGTTTTAAGGTACCTAAACCAAAAGTTCATCAAAATGTTGCCATAGTACTTTGTGAATGCGACCTGGTGTCTTCCTAGCACCACTAGGTGACTTAAAGAGATAAATGACCTTTCCCTTTTCCTATCTTGTCATGTGTGCCCAAGGAGTTAACTTCATTAAAACATATTCATTGATTTCATACAGGGCATAGGCATTATTCTGGTATAGAATTAGCCAGTTTGTGTGGCAGCACTGTGCTAGTTAGGGACAGCAAGGTTAGGAATGAAACACTTGCTTTTAAACAACAAAATCATGTAAATGTACAAAGTAATGTAAAGGGGGAAATAAAAGTTCAAATTCTGCAGGGGATGGAAGAGATCTCAACTAAAGAAGTTTGCTAACAGGGAGCTGCTATCTTGCCAATTTTATCCCCCCTCCCCCGTATTTACTAAGAGGGTATCTCAGTACGGATCGTGGGTGACTGGCTACCTTCCGTCTACCCTTTGATTATTATTAGTTACTCATCACACAGAAGATTTTTAGTTCAATAGAGGAAGGTCACCCACTCCTAGTCCTGGTGTGGACTTTCTTCTTCCTGCTTTTCCAGATAACCAAGTTTCCTAAATTGTAACCTTAGATTTCTTTTTCCCCCAAAGAGTGGGGAAGATGTTCAGTGTAACAAACTCATCACAACTTTATGGAAATAGCACAATTAGAAATTACTACTGAGCCTGTACCCTTTAGATAATATTAGTTACCATAAAATGCTAATGAAATATTTCTAACATAGTACATGATAGCAGTGATGGTGTGTCTTTTTTTTGGGGGGGGGGGTCCAAATTCTGCAACATGCTTTAATTGCAGGGCACTTTGCTAAGCACTGTATGTAATGGTCTTATTTGGGGGAAAAGATACCATACGTTATGATATTTAGAGATAAATTGCATTTTCATCAAATTTTCTAAGATAGAATTCTGTGAAGCAGTTAAAACAACCCTTGATTTGTTAAAGAAAAAGAGATACATATTCATCTAACACCACACAGAATAATTCAAAAGGCTTAAATGAAATTGTCATGGATTGAAAATTAGTAACTTGTCTGGTACTTTTGGACAATCAGAATTTTCCAGAATTTTGGCAAAATCGACCTACATTTTGGTTTTTAGAGTTGTTGTATCACTTACTTGCATGGTCTCCTAGTTTCGTATATGTGCTAAAGTCAGGTCGGCGCTGTGTTTTTGATACATTTTTTATCCATACGTTGGCCTGAAGAGTAGGACTCTAAGTCGTATCATTGCAACTTGATTAACAAGGTAGGTGCTTCTCTAATATTCCATTTCACTTTGTGCGGCACAGTGTACAGTGTCTGTGCTGTCATTTTGTAAAAGACACATAGTTGTTTGCTTTAAATATTTGTTTGCACATGAAGAATGTAGGATTTGATATTAGTTGATTCAAAAGACATGGTCATTTTAATTATTGAAATTGGAATGAAAATTTTTCTTTTGCCTGTCTTTGTCTCTATATCTCATGTAGTGGTAGAAAATTAATGTAACACTGGTGGATTTAGGTCAGAATGCAACTTAACAAAGAAAACAAAGTTTAAACTCCCTCAGTAATGGCTTCAGTTTTCCATTTCATTTGCCATATACAGATTGAAAAAGTGAAGTGTATTATTTGATACCTCTGGAAATATTTTGGCTGTTAAGTCTATAGTTACCTTCCTTTTACACAAATTAACAGCACCATTTTGATTCATTTTTCATACATGAGGATATGGGCTTACTGTCCAAACCTGGAAATATGTAGCATTAATCTCAAAATCCTAAATTACAGTTGATGAAAGTAATTCAGTGCATAATTTCTAATAAGATGAGCTAGTCAGGAAAAAGGCATGTTCTTTTGTGATGAGGTCGGTGTGTTAGAGAATTGGGGTTTGAAAAGTTATTCTGTAACTGGAGCTTGTTTTCTCCTCAACAAATATAAACCATCCCAGTAGTTCCCATTCCTGATGATAAAAATGGAATTGGCAAAAATGAGTTCGCACCAATATAATTAAAATTAATTTAAGTGTTTTGCTATACATATGCCCAACAAGTGAATAAAAGTATTTAGAAAAACTGAAGGTGTTCTGGGGATGAGTGAAATGATCCAGCTTCTGTGGATTTAGGGAAGATTTATGGATGACCTATGAGGTGGTGTCAAGATGATAGGAAACCTCTTCACCCTGTCACCTCTTCTAGGTGGAACAGTAAATGATTTCGATTGCAGTTATGGATATCATTTTGGTTGATATAACTGTCTTTTAGGGAATTCAAAGGTGAAAATAAAAGTGTTTGGCAAATTTGAATGGGATTATAAAAGTTCATTAAAAATCAGTATTTTAATTTGTGATGAGAATTCTAAAACAGTGATACTCCCATATTAAAACATTAAAATACATTTAGGAAAATACTGCCCGCCCAAATTGTGGGAGTTGAATTTCTAAGACTAAAAATCTGTTTCTTCATTGCCTTTTAATTTTATCTAATTTCCTAGAAGAAGTGGCAGTTGTGTGCTCAGGGATTTACATACAGTAGAACTAATTTCAGCGTATAAACAGTACCTACAGAGGTAAATAAATTAGCCAGTGTTTGACAAGTTAAACGTTTTGAAATGAGGTGGGTGGAGGAAAGCTTTAGACACTGGTGTGGTGCATTTGAACTTGTGGAACGTGTGGAAAGTGTATTGTCATTAAGATTTTGCCTTTCATGAAAATTGGAAGTAAACTTTGACCATGAATTCCCTAAAGGAATGTGAATTCTCCAATCTGGCAATTAGAATGTGGCTCATAGAATTTTCATAATGCAATGGCAATTTCAGAACTGTCTCATGTATTAGACTGTAAAGAAAGTCAGCACAATTCTGCAGAATACTAAAGCATTTATAGACATTGGAAACTCTGGCGCCAGCTAATAAAAATACCTTGAAAGAGGACTTGAATTTAGTTCCTGAGTTGCATATTAATGCTGGACTTGATGTTGTGATATAAAGACTGCCCAATTTTGATTCTGTAACTACAGGGAAAAGTATAACATTATATATATTCATTCCTGTTATTTTTTCCTTTTTAAAAATGTTTAACTTTTATTTATTTATTTATTTTTTAAAGAAAGCACTAGTAGAGAAGTACACACGTATCTTGAGCCTTGGCTTCCATAGGTGCACATCCAGTGCCTTGTGTGTGCCACTGTGTCAGTTTTGCCAAAATACAATAGCCCCCCCCCCCACATCTCTGGGGGATATATTACAAGAACCTCAGTGGATGCTTGAAACTCTGGGTGGTACTGAACCATATATATACTATGTTTTTTCCTGTTCACACATACCTGCAATAAAGTTTAATTTTTAAATTAGGCACAGTAAGAGATCAACAACAATAACTAAGATTAAAAAATAGAAGAGTTATCACAATATACTATACTAAAAGTTATGTAAATATGATCTCTCTCTCGGACTATTGTATTGTGCTATACTCATCCTTCTCGTGATTACGTGAGAAGACAAAATGCCTACATGATGAAATAGGGTGAGGTGACCGATACATGCATTGTGACGTAGCATTAGGCTACTACTATTGACCTTCTGGTGATTCATCGGGAGGATCATCCGCTTCCAGCCTGGACTACGTTTGACTGCAGATAACTGAAAGCATGGAAAGCGAAACTGCAGATAAGCGGGGGATCTGCTACACTCTTAAACAGAATCTGCCAGAGAGTATGGCAGCCTAATTTCAGGTGGGAGTTCCAGATCCAAAACATTCTTCACAGCCCATTTGAGTCCTCCCTGGTTCATGGACTGAGGATGTACCTTTTTTTTTTTTTTTTTCATCAAAACTGATTAGCACTTGTTTTCTGAGATCTCGGAAACCAAACTCAAATTTCAAATCAGCTGGCCTGACATTGAACAATGACCAGTTTTAACTGTGCAGAGCACTGCAATTTGTAAAGTAGCACCGTGGCCATTGATGTTCTGCAGAGCTGGTTTATGTTCACTGCTCCACTACAGTGTCACTTTATCATTTATAGAAATGTGTAAAACTAATGCAGAGTAATAAATCTCTAAGGACTCTTACACTTCATCTGACTAAATACTGTGAGGGCTATAAAATTGTGGAACTAAGATTGATGTAGAAATTAACCAATTATGAGAACTTAAAATAGATGATTTTATTTTAAGAAATGGGGCTGAAAATTGAGATTTTTATGACATTTTAATTTGTTTTGCAAACACTGAATATGGGATAGCAAGTGTTTGTGGCATGCAAACCTTCTAATGGAAAAACCATTAGTGTAGAGACAAATTTTCTGCTCATTTGTTATAATATCCAAAAAATCATTCAAGTACAGAACATTCTATATGTATATTTTGTTAACTCTACATTGGTAGATAAGGAAGTATATGTGTATACATGAAGCCCAGAGTATATTGTTTTAATGGCTATTGCTAGGTATCTATAGAACTATTTTTCACTTTTAGAATTCTCTGTATACTAGTCTTGTTCAACAAGAAAGAGGAAATGGTATCAGTCCGATCTACATGGTCCCTGACTTTAGCTCACCTGTAAGGCAGGCAGGCCCCAATATTTGGACAGAGGATTCTGTTTCCTGAAAGAGGCATGATGCCACAAGCACTGTTCTCAGCTTCAGAATACCTAGTGCTCAGCCGGGAAAAGTGCCCTGGATCTCACTGACTATGGTAGCCTTATCGAACCAGTTTTTGGCTTCCTAATTGTTCAGCTGATCAGCGAGTTAAAGCTTGGGTCCTGGGCATCCTGCCTGAGTGAATCATTCCAAATGGCTATAATGACAACAATCTCAAAACTTGGCACTGTCTATGAGAGATATGGGCTCAATACTTCAGTCTAAGCCCCAGCTTCTGGCCAGGCCGTGGCAGACATGGCCTAATTCTAGTCTTTCATAAAATAAAATGGCTTCTCTGTGTGAACAGGCATTATCTATGGTTAAGGACCAAAGGGAAGGGTAACAGTATTACAGTGTGATATGCCTTTTTGACTTTATGTCTAGTATGACTTTCTTAAGTCACAACCCTCAGTACTAAAAATAGATAGAGAGATACAGGACTTTTAGAAGACAATAAAGGAGCTCCTGGGTGGCTCAATCTGACTCTTGGTTTCAGCTCAGATCATGATCTCAGGGTCATGAGGTGGAGCCCTGCCTTGGGCTCCGTGCTCAGCCATGTCCTTGAGATGGTCTTACCCTCTCCCTCTGCCCCTCCCCTCCCCAAATAAATAAATCTTTAAAAAAAAAAAAAGGAAGAAAATGAGAACTGGTTGTATTCACTTACTTTTTAGAACTACTTCCTGTGATGTAAGTGGTTCCCTTCCTAATTAGGTTCTAGTCCCTTTTAATAAGTGTTGTTCTGGTGGCTTCTATTGCATTTTATTGGTTTTC
Organism: Enhydra lutris kenyoni; assembly: GCF_002288905.1. Taxonomy (NCBI): domain Eukaryota; kingdom Metazoa; phylum Chordata; class Mammalia; order Carnivora; family Mustelidae; genus Enhydra; species Enhydra lutris. The sequence goes on along the minus strand of NW_019154107.1, from coordinate 16,438,938 downwards.
TCTATGACATGAAGTATTATTATTTTAAGGAGATTCGACATTTTGTGAGATTTGTGTTTTTTGTACTTTTCGGTTGCTAAATTGGATCAGCATCACTTTGCACACCTTTATTACGCATTTATCAAATTGACTTTATTATGAAATTATTATTGCCTGAGAGACCTTTACATAGAAAAAAATTCAACATTTTTAAATGGTACATAAAGTACAGACCAGAGGTCAGTAAATTTTAGCCAGAGGGTCAAAACTAACCCACCACCTGTTTTTGTAGATAAAGTTTTATTGGGACACAGCCATGCTCATTCATTTACATATTGTCTATGGCTGTTTTCACACTACACAGCAGAGGTTGAGTAGTTGCAACACAGACCGTCACCCATAAAACTGAAATATTTACTGTCTGGCCCTTTATGGGAAAATTTTGCCAATTTTTTTCTGTCTTAGTTTGTTTTTACAAAATGCAAATAAATACATGTGTTTTATCTATTCTTTGAGGATATTTAAAGTAGAGAAAAGTGAACAAAATTCCTTTTTTTCTTTTGGATTAAAAGTGGAAGTAGTCAAATGTGTGGCATTTTATGCATACATATTGGGCTGTGTTAAAGAACTTACCAGAAAAGCAGTCTTTTAAGCTATTTTTTGAAGTGAGTGAATATTTAGGTTGTATCTTGACTTAAAATTGATTCTGTAAAAATTCTTATTTAAAGGAATTTGGAGATGCTAAGAGTAATAAACATGTTATAAAAATAATGGTCCAACTAGACAGTGTTCCACATAGTCTCTCTTAAAGAATTTGATTAATGAATGGAAGTATATTTTTTGTACCCTAAACACTTTAATACAATGAAAATTTTACTTATTCAGAAATTTCAACTTAAAAGTTTTCAGAAGAATTTTTGTTATGTTAAAGTAAAAAATAATTGTGCTATGTATAAACTTTTTCAAAGAAATTTATAGACTTCCAAATGTAAGGATTATTCTTTGGGGTTTTTTTATTTCAAAGCTACATGCTGTTATGGAATAAAAAATCCATAGTATGGCTATCCTTTTAAACTCTAGTTGAAAGCCAGATATACTTTTGTTTGAAGTTATATGGCTTTGTTACAAATAGATGGCATAAAAAATGCTCTCTACTTTCTTGCGATTCACCTTTATATTTTAGAAGTGTGGATTTTTTTCTGTTTTCCCCTTGTTTGTTTGTTTCCTGAATGCAATGCAAGTTCTGTCAGTGCCAGTTATAAATCCAGAATTTATTAGAAGGCAAGGATGTGGGAGAGGACACTTAAGGAGGAGATATAAGTGTAAAGAAGAGAAGAAAATCCTAGGGTTTTATAGGTTCCTCCATTCATCCCCTATCCTACAGTGGTAAACAGTGCGCTTTGAAAGCTTTGTGGAGGGATAATTTCAGAGTGCAGCATCAAAATATCATGAGTTCTTGACTTTGCATAGACTACTTTGCAATTTAACCATGGATTAAAGTCTATTTTCATTTTCTGCACGTACATTACAGTGAGGACCAGAAGAGGCAGTCTGGGACTTCCAAAGGACCCCCACTGAAGAATGTTCTGCACAATAACTTTTTTTGTGATGCTTCTTAAACTGGATAGTGCTTTCATATATTCACTTTGCTATACTTCTTAGAGAACATTCTCCTCTTCTTATGGAATGGGAAATGGGCCAATTTTCTGTCATGCTATTTCTATATCTTTATAAGAAATGACAGATGCATTTCTGTGAGGTTTACGTTTCACTCAGCATATGGGAGACTCACAGTATCCATGTACAGAGACCTGTATGTAGCATGTGGTCAATATATGCTTGCTGTTTCCACGTATGAATGAAGACAGGGGGCCAACAGCTATTTAGAGTACATTCTGGCTCTCTGGGAATACTTAATTTCACAAACCAGCCTTGTGGTAAATACCACAGTGAGATTAAAATGAAATGAAAGAGAGGAGGAAAGGACAAACAGCAACAAATTCTCCTGATGCCATTTTGCCAGGGGAGTTGTTTTAGGGAAGACTGGCAAATAAAAACTTGGTTTTTGGGGGGGTTGGGGGTGCGGTAAGGAGAAGGAAGGCTAGACAGGAAAGGACAGGAAAAAAAAAAAGGATGAAGGAGTGTGTTACTGCCACACAACATGGGTGGATATCAGAGACGTAAAAGCCAGACACAAAATCAGTATCACAGACATAAAAGCCAGACACAAAAGAGTTCATACCATTTACATAAAGTTTAAGAATAGGCAAAAATGAATCCAAGGTGATATATGTCCCTTAGTAGCCTGGGTGGGAGGATGATTATTGACTGGGGAGGGGCACGAAGGAACCCCGGTGACAAAAATGTTCTATATCTTAATGTGGGTGGTGGTATATGGGCATACGAATATATATAAAATGTCATCATAGTCTCGATATTCATATTTAAGATTTGTGAACTTTATAGCTCAATAGAGAAAACAATAAAATAATGAAAATAGGATATGGAAAGGATACCCAATTTACCATGAAGGCTTAGTAGAATCCTTGGAAAGTGTGGCAAACCCCTGGCCTAAAGACACTGCTGAGCTTAGCATAAGAGACTTTTCTGAAAAAGGACGTTTATGGTAATTTTTGTTGCAAAACAGTTCAGTTCCCAAAGGATGCTTAGCGTGCAGCCGGATCCCATGTATTTCATTGTAGCTAGGTACAGACTGCTGAACATCATTCTGTTGATTCTTTGAGGACAGACTGTTTAAAAGCAAAACCTTTCTTTTTTTCTTTCCAGATTGGCAGATTGCTACTCTGGCTTTACTCTTGGGCGGTGCTGCCATCATTCTTATTGCATTCCTGGTGGGTTTGATTTCTATCTGCGTGGGATCTCGAAGGCGCTTCTACAGACCTGTTGCTGTCATGCTTTTTGCAGCAGGTAAATACATATTTATTATGTTCAAACTGGTATTCAAGTTGCAGGAACCTTTCTACCACCCCTCTCTTCTCAGGCAAAAGCAGTATGGGGTTGCTGCATTACATAAAAATTGAGAGGCATTTGTTATATTTTAAGGTAAATTGATTAAGGGTTTGTCTTATTATTAGTTTTCAGTTTGTTAAGCATTTCAGAGCACAGTGGCAATTTCTAAACTTCTAACTAAAACATGAATAAGTCATAGTTCTTGACAGGGCTGTTGCCTTATGAATTGCAGCAGATGTATTTACCAACCGTCTTCATATTCAGCTTTTTACCCCACCTTTCACTGCCCCCTTGGTGATCTTTTTTTTTTTTTTTTTTAAGATTTTATTTATTTGTCAGAGAGAGAGAGAGAGACAGACAGCGCGGGCGAGCGCAGGCAGACAGAGCGGCAGGCAGAGGCAGAGGGAGAAGCAGGCTTCCCGCCAAGCTAGGAGCCCGATGTGGGACTCGATCCCAGGACACTGGGATCATGACCTGAGCCAAAGGCAGCTGCTTAACCAACTGAGCCACCCAGGCGTCCCCCGCTTGGTGATCTTAAGGCAACATTATTTTTTTCTGACATGAGACTGGAAAAAATTCCCATATATTTAAAGTTCTAAATCTGTTTGGAAACAAACATGCTTGTAATGAAAAATGATGATGTATAAGTTGAATCATCAAACAATTCAGTTGTATGCGGTCACTGGCATAGTTGTTAATAAAACAGCCCTTGTCCTATGAAGCACGCACAGCTTGGATGAAAATACCAAGCAAGATAGGGTGGAGGTTTTGCTAAAATCAGGGAACTATTTAGAAAGGGGGTTTATAAGACTAAAAGCCCAATCCATTAATGTGTTTTAATTTTCATTTATAAGAATAGCCTTGGATATATTGTTCTTTTTGATCCAAACTGAAATATTCTTGGTGGTGCCTTCAATTTATCCTATCAGTCACAGCTGATTTGAAGACTGCAAAATAAGCCCCTGTGACTGTCAATAATGAAGACACTGACAGAACCGTCTCGGCTGTTAGATGGATTTTTTTTTTAAGCTGTTTAAAGATGGGAACAGATGAAATTTCTCAGGATTTGAAGTATAGTTTGATCTAAAAATATAAGATCAGAAGTATTCTGCTGCCCCCTGCTGTTTGTGTTCATTTTTTTATACCCAGGAACTGATGGGAATGTAAGCGTTATGAAAACAAAGGTCCAGAGGGCTGAAGTACATCTAAGTCAAATCTCTGAAGTGACTTGCTCGAGATTGTGTAGTAGCTACTGTCAGAGCCGGGGCTGGGAGGCTACTGAATTTTGAATTAGTGGCTTATTCACTACTGACTCATTCATTCATTCAGCCGTTCATTAGGTGCCTCTTACGGACGGAACATGGTATTAAGAGACCCACAAAACTAGCTAAATAGCATCACAGACACTTTCTAATGGAATAGAAAACACCATTACAAAAATAGTTTGAAGTCTTAGGCAGTGGCAATACTACTCATTTTTTTGTTGATCTCCTGTGTAATAAAGATCTCTATTGTGAATCATTTAGTACACCATGAAGATTCTTCTAAAGATTCCATCACAGTTCTCTTGTTTATATCTTGGTTCATGGATTTAGCATGGATCTTTCTATTCTTAGAATGAAATATCTTAGACATTTTAATTTTAGTATAAATTTGTCTTTACAGCTAGGATTTATTAACATAGTGATAAGATAATTGTGATAGAATTTCTTGATAAATTGTTCTGAAATGATATACCATTCCTTAAAACTGGAATTATGTTTTGAATAATCTTTAGAACACTCAGATATTTCTGGTTTTAGAAAGTATAGAGGTTCTCTAGACATTCTCTTATAAATATCCAATATTATGGTGCTACCCAGTTACTGTCTCATTTAGACTTTAACTTACCACATAATAGCATGCACAGAATCTGTAAAGAAACCCCTTGTTTATAGCACCTATTCTAAACATGCTTAGAAAAATAACTAGGAGTTTCTAGTTCTTCCTTAAAAACCTCAGTTTTCCCAAGTATAGCAAAATTTATGAGAATGTGAATATAAGTACTGATTGTAACAGAAAACATACTGTAAATGACCATAAGTTAAGGTAATGGATTTGGTCAAAGTAAAGATTCCTATTTAGCTCTAGCTACTACAAGTATTAGTAAATTATAAAATAATAAAAGGAATCCTACAGCAATGTTCATATATTCTACCAGCTGAGACCTAAAACAAGCATTACACTGCTACATTTTTAAAATGTACATGTGCTGAGATTTAATTTTACTCATTCTCTTTTGACACTGTGCTTATAGAAGCTTTTTAATGAAATAACCATTAGTTTAGTGTTCTCTTTGCATAAAACAAGGTAAAAACTTACTGGTTATTTGAAACATCATGAAAAGGTTTCTCTCTCCCATCTGAGAACCCATTAAAGACTTGCCTGTAGCTGATTTCTGGAAAAGGTACTCATTACACATAATAATCCATTATTGATTTGGGCGTAAAAGTAACAAATTTGGAAAATCTGCCCACTTGAAACAATGCTAGCAAGAATCATGGCTGTTTATTTCACTTGCTTCATAGTAAACATACTTATTCTCTTGGTTGGCCTGTCTCACCTGTAATTCAGTTTAGTGATTCTTTGTAAATGTGTATTTGGGGCCATTTCCCCTTTTTTCTCACCTTGATGTGCTTGAAAATAGTCATTGTTTCTCTTCTTTTCTCAAATTTTTTTTTCAAATAATACCCAGCCTTATCTTGGTGTTGACACACAGAGAATGTTAGCGTATCTCAGCGAAGAAATAATCTTTTCTTCTGCTGAAACATGCAGTACATAAAATCAAAATAAACATAACACTACCACTTAGAAACATCTCTACACTGGACTACATAATTAATTCAGCACGAAGTGCTATGCCCAGTACAATGTGGTGCGCAATAAATAGTTGAATGAATGCTGGAAAGATGACGAAGGCATGTGTGGCTTATAACTTGACAGGGAAAAACAGGCACGTGAACAACTAGCTAACTGTAGTGCAATTTTTCTTAAACCATTTCTCTCTTGGCAATTTATGAAGTAGCAAGTTTCATGTGAGCACAAAGCTCAGACCAAAACAGCTCAAGAATTTATTCATGTTTTTATTCACTTATTTAACAAATACTTGTGGGGCATCTCTAATATGTAGGTATACTGCCTTGGGGTTAGATTATATACTCCAAAGGTATTTACTTAAAAGCTGATGATTAAATCTCATAAAGGCAGCCAAACATATTTTAAAGATTTTTCATCTTCCATTTGTCCCTGAAGTTCCTAATTTGGTAGGGGGGAGGGTTGTTATCCACCTGAATATTTACAAGAATTGCTAAGAGCTTGTCATCATTACAGCCCATCTAAAACATTGTCCCATGTTCCACAACTCTTTCATTCACTGGTCCTAGAAGTCTGAACTTCAGAATAAGATACTATCTGTAATAATAAGGTTGACAACAATAATTAATTGAGCACCTACCCCCTGTAACACTGCTAGACACTTAGCATATACTCTTTCTGACCCCAGCAATCTTAAGATTGGGTATTTACTTTTGCCATATTATCACTGAAGAAATAGGTTCAGAAAGGTTAAGTGATTCCCCAGGAATCAGTTGCAGGGCCAGGGTTTCAATTCATCTTTACTTGGACATGCCTAACACATAGCAAAACAAGAGCAGAATCAGCCTTGAAGTTTGAATTCAGCTGCCAGCTGTGTGCTGCAGCTAGAGTTCATCCCATAACTCCAGTTACTCCATTTTTGGGGGGCAACACCTGAAGGAAGTAAGCAACTAGAAATGTCCTAATAACCACACATTGATCAGTGCAATGTGACTGAATCATAGTGCATCGTGAAAGTGTGTACATTTCCAATACAGAGGACTATAACATATTTCTTACTGTGTAACTGATAACAATAGGTTATATATGATGGGATTATAAGTTACATCTAGTTCTCACTAAGAGTTGGTGAAATTAAAGGGGCTGCTTCTTTCTCGGTCCTTTTCTTTTATTGTCTGGTTTTGCAGATCTGTTTTATGCTCCACTGGAACTTACGATGATATAAAGGCCTCTTAAAAGGGCCTTTGGTACAAATTGCATATTTTCAGTCTTCTAATTCAGATTTTAAATAACAGAATCCCTACTAATTTTACTAAAGATACTTCTTTTCTGTTCTATCTGCAAAAATCCTTCTGTAAATGAAAGTTTGTACAGAATGGTGATTTTTTTTTTCCTCCATGGTCCTGCAACTGCTTTCTACCTCTGAGCTGTCTCTGATTAGAGACTTGCGTTTTGTCGCCCTACACACCATCCTGTTATACAATGAGGTGCCTGGAGGTATTTTGGTTCTAGATTTTGGCAGAAAAACCAATGTCCAGCTTCGATTTCAAACTAAAAAGGTATTCTATTCACAGATCTTTATCAGTATTGAACTACCCTTTGGCTAGAACAATTTATAGTATAAATGCCAGTAATTAATTTCATATGTACCATGATTCTCGGTAGTTACGGATTAAATTTAAAAAGGAAAATAAGTGGGTGCCTGGGTGGCTCAGTCGGTTAAGCACCTGCCTTCAGCTCAGGTCATGATCTCAGGATCTTGGAATTGAGCCCTGGCTCTGATACTCAGCGGGGAGACTCCTTCTCTCTCTCTCCCTCTAGCTCTGCCCTCTGCCTGTTCACGCACTCACTCTCTCTCTCAAATACATAAGTAAAATCTTTTAAAAAAAGAATAAAAAGGAAAAGAAGATCACTTCATATTAACCCTTCATGGGCAAATGTTTTCATTCTCCAAATTACCATTTTCTTTTTGTAAATATTCTGTATTTAGAGACTTGCCTGGTAAGTCCTATCAGTTCTGTCTCTAAATTAATCTCCTAAGTCCGTAGTTTCTTTTCATGAACCACCATTACTGACTTAGTTGAGGGCATAACTCTTCAAGTGAAACATCTCCATTTCCAGATTGGAAATTCCCCTACTTTATTTTTCAATAATATCTGACTTAAACTATCTATGTGACTCCTTCCTTTCCCTCTCCTAGAATCCAGTTACTGAGTTTTTCTTTTACTGCCTTTTCTTCAGCTTCTTTCCCTTTCTTTCCCGCTGGTGTCAGCTCAGTCATCACTGCGTACAGGTATCCATGCATTGACTAGCCTCCTAGGGGCCTCCCATCTCTAGTCTCCTTCCCGCTTACAGTCTGTCTTGCACACAAACACATGAGGTACAGTTCTCAAATACACAGCTGGTGTTGTCACTTGTCCTGTTGGTTTCCCCAGAGGAAGAATTTAAGACAAGGAAACAAGTTCAAGTACTTAGTCTGGGAGGCAAAAGCAGGGATACGGAAAGTGAGACAGAGAAGGGAAGGTAGGCAAGAAAGAGGACATTATCAAACCAGTTGTTGCTGAAGGCAGCTAGAGCTTAAACTTTGTGGAAAAATTCTGGAAACTGGTTTACAACATACAGCTCAGTTATTTCATTGGAAGGACTAGAGAACTGGGGTGTTTAGAAACCAGATTCTGAGAGTCATTGGTAAGGGCTGAGGTGATGCAAGGGAGCCAGGAGTGTTACTTTCCCAGAACAACAGGCTTGCCCCGCAGTCAGGCAAAGTAGCTTTCATGGCCAGAAGAAAAGTCAGGCAAAGTGCAGGTGCTGCTGACAGTTGGAAGTCAGGCTAACATGTACTGGAGTGACGAAGATGAGAGCATACGGGTAGGGCACGAATAGCATCTACAATTCAAATAACCTCTGAGATGTCTCCCTGTAGAAACCAGTCTCTTACTTTTATGACACACTAAGCCTTTTATAGTCTGAGCCAAACCTTTCCATGGGAATGCACCCTTTATTCCAACCTCGTGAATTTTCTACAGGCACATCCTCTTATACTGCTAAGCTCTATACAGGCTGCTGTTTTTTTTTTTTTTTTTTTTACCAGAGGTCTTTTTGTTTTTATCTTCTGATCAAGTCCTGTCCATCCTTCAAGAATCAGTTCCAATGGTGCTTCCTCTTGGAAGCCCTCCTTTCTTTATCCAGGCAGAAATGGTGTTTGGGATATCGTTAGAGTTCAGGAAATGTGTAGTTAATGGGTCAGTGAACATGCCTCTGCTCTTACTGTTGAACACATTCATTTGTAATTATCTATGTGTCTGTTTTCACCATAGAGTATGAAATATGACCGGCCAAGAGCCATGTCCTGTCTGTCTGATCCCTTTCACCTGCCACACAGTCAACATCCAATAAGTGTTTGTTGAAATATCCCCTTAAATGAAAGTATTGAATATTTCAGTATTGAATGTTTTCAATGTTTCAGCATTGAAAGCGCTGAAAAATAGCCCCTTAAAGAAAACTAGACGTAAGACAAAAATCAGTACTTCTAAGTTCTTGTCATGCCTCTCCCCACACAATTTCATGGTTAGTAGTTTCGTTACTTATTTTCAAAAAAATGGAGAGAAGTATACAATGAACTTCAAACTCCCTTCAAATTCTAAAATGCTACATGACTTCACTTACGTTGCCTCTGAGGTAGAGCACAGAGAATCCAAAGCCCGTCCGTATTATGTTTCATTGATTGGTAGGAAAGTAGAAATGTAAGTGTGATGATGTTTTCTTGAGTTCTGGCCTTGGTTTGTGTGTTTGTTTTTGCCTTCATAGCATCTATAAAAGGCAACGAGGCATTTTTACCTGCTTCTGTGTATTTTTATTAAGTGGAAAAAGTTATTTACAAATGCAGGCTTATATATTTTTTTTTCTCAGTTTTGCTATTACATGCTTTTCTCTCAGTGATTCTAAAGAGAGTAAAATAATTCAGAGGCATAAAGCATTTTGGGGTAATTTTCATCTGGCTACAACACAATAAAGCTTTATCTCTAAGAAAGCTGTTCAGGAGAATATGCTGGAGGAGCCTAATGGAGTTGTATTTCCACTTTTCCACTAGTGGGAAATTATGTCATTGTGCTATACCATGGAGGCCAAATATTTGCTAAATAAAACACATTGAAGTGAATATTAAAAGCAGTCTAGGTAGACAACTCACCCTAGGGACTGGCTGTTTCACACAAGAACCCATTTAATCCTCCTAGAATAGAATTCAGATTAGTTATTACTTCTCTGCTCAAACTCCGTTAGCAGTTGTCCATCACACTGAGAATAAAATCCAGACCCCCACCCATGGTTCACAGGGCCATCCCTAAATGGGCCCCTGCTTCTCTCTTCCATCTCATGTCCTGCTGTGCTCTGCCTCGTTCTCTGTACGGCAGCTACAGCGTCCTTACTGATGGCCCGCTGCCACTGGCCTGCTCCTGAGTCAGGGGTTCTGCACTGCCTCTGCCCTTTACCCCACTCAGTTGACCTGCACCCTCACTTTGTTCTGGTCTGTGCTCAGATGACCCCCCCCGCCCCGCAACCGAAAAGAGGCTTTCCTCAGCTTTTGATCTGAAAGAGCAGCCTGCATCCCTCTATCTGGTTTTCTGGCATTCTTATATTTTCATGTGTCTTGACAATATCTGCCATATTCTCTGCCTAGTTACCAATGGACTGCCTCCCTGTGAGGGTAGCAACTTTTGTTACCAATGCCTTAAACTGTACCACTTGGTTCAAACATTTATTGAATGAGTAAATGAATGACTATTCCTAATTCACATTTATATTTCAGTCATCTACTGGTAGGATCAGTCATGCTTTGACTAGTTACCAGAGTATAGAAGCTTGAGGAGAAATGCCTTTTTTTTTTTTAAACTTACTAACTTTGCAGTTTTTTTCTGTACTTCATGGTTGATAGTAATTGACTTCTTGTTAGTTTTAAGACGTTTAATACATGAAAGCACCCTTTCCCTCACAAAGTCACAGAGCCAGCTGACTTTTTTTTTTTAATACACATTTAGCACTTACTGGCTGGAAGTAGAGCAAGTGTGGGTTACATAATAAGCTGTCAGTTGTCCTAACAATGACTTAAAACATTTTCTGAGATTTTTAAACTATAAACAAGTTCTGATTTCCATTTTGGATGCCAAGAGATTCTCATTTTATATGGACCTATTTTTCCATCCATTCTCTATAGTGCAGAAGTGTGGCAGGCGCAGTGTTGACCTACATGGTAAAAGTGTTTCAAATTCTTATATCTGGCTCCAGAAATGTTACTTGACCCCTAGTCAGAACCTTTTAGAATGGAATGATTTTGTGCAATCTCACCCTCATGTGTTTTCTGGAGTTCATCAGTGTTATGCTAGAGAGAGGACCATTAATGTAGACTTCCTGAGAACATGAATCATATTGGTAACATGGATCTTTTATAGGTACTGAGAATAGACCAACATAGACTTTAAAGCACAAAACTCCAGTTTAATTAAACACACTATCCATCCTAATGCTCTTTTTATTTTTATTTATTTTTTTTCAAGATTTTATTTATTTATTTGGCAGAGAGAGAAACAGTGAGAAAGGGAACACGAGCTAGGGGAGTGGGAGAGGGAGAAGCAGGCTTCCCACTGAGCAGGGAGTCCGATGCGGGGCTCGATCCCAGGACCCTGGTATCATGACGTGAGCCGAAGGCAGATGCTTAAGGACTGAACCACCCAGGTGCCCCCCCTACTGCTCTTTTTAAAAAAATCTAATAAACTGTATCTTTTTTTTTTTTTTTACCATATCACATTTTATTCTTGTCACTTTAATTGTTCACGTTTGTTGTACTTTTGGAATTTACAGTATTTTTAAGATGAGTTAAATAATAATCATTTTGATTAAACATTTACTTTATGTATCAGGGGTTGGCAAACTTTTTTTATAAAGGGCCAGAGAGTAAGTGCTCCCGACTTCGTGAGCTGCATAGTTTCTCTTGCATCTACTCAACTTTGCTGTTATAGCGCAGACAGTACATAAATGAATGAGCCTGGCTGTGTTCCAAGAAAATTTGTTTTCAAAAACAGACAGCAGACCAGATTTGGTTGTTTGCCAATCCCTGCCCCATAGTACATGGTACTGCAGATTTTTTAAGATTGTTTCTTAAGGGTGGAAGCTGTTCTATAGTAGAGAATGAGGCAGACGCATCCCATAAATTCTAGTTAAGCTGATTTAAATGAAGTAGAAATTATATAATAGTTGATGCAATATGCAGTGAAGATTTTGAATGGAAGCCATCATCTCTTGTGTAATCTAGTGCCTCCCATATAGAAATAGCCACAGGATAAGGGCCACTTTAATTTTATATTTATAAGCAAAAACAACAACCCTTCCCTTTCCTGATGAATTGGTTTGTTTTATTTTGTTATGTATGACTCATCACAGTTCCCCTTTAGCCGTGACTGTCAACTGACTTAAGAAGTGAGAGTTAGCTAAGAATGAATAGCTGAGTTTTGTGCTTGAGGTAGTACCCAGCATTCACTGATGTTTTCAGTACCATTAGCTCCTTCCTATGCCTTCATTGATTTCATTCTTTTTTTAAAAAAGATTTTATTTATTTATATGAGAGAGCATGAAAGGGGGGAGGGTAGAAGGAGAAGCAGACTCCCTGCTGAGCAGGGAGCCCAATGTGGGACTTGATCTGGGGACTCCAGGATCATGACCCGAGCTTAACCAACTGAGCCACCCACGTGTCTGATTTCTTTCTTTTTTGAAAGTAGATGAAGAATGAATATATAAATGTCATCTATTATATCTAATACAAAAGTATAATTGGATGTGGCTTCTTTAGAGCCCCTTTTGAAGGATGAGAGGAAAGGAATGAAAATCATTTTTGATCAGAGGAATATAAGCAAAAGACATCACAGTAAGAATTGCTAGAATCATTGGCTCAGTTGTGGTATTGAGAAGCAACAGCAAGAAAAGTGTGTCTTAAAATCACAGCTTAACTATTTTCATCAGTACAAATGAATTTGAATTCCTCAATTCCTTAAGAGCGTAAATAAATAGCAAGAGTTTGGGTTATTTGGGATCACTGTTCTCGGGAAACTATTTACAGGTTTTGTATAGTGGAACAGTTGAACTTACAGTATTACTTGCATAATAGTGATGCTTATATATGTATGTCTATAAAGTGATAATCACTATGCTCTTGTAAATTATTGCACTAATTATTTCATCGTACTATTACTGTGAGTTACTAATTACTAACAGTAATTCTTACTATATTGTGAAACAGTGTTAAAGAAAAAAATGTTAATGTTTTCAGGTATACCATCTAGAACAAGCAGTCCTTCAAATTTTTTGGCTTTTATATTTGATTACAAAGTAATTCTCATATATATATATGAGAATTATATATATATATATATATATATATGTATATATGTTGTACCCTTTTATTTCCTGCAAATAACATTTTTCTAATTTCTGTTTGCTTTTCTTTCAGTTGTTTTACAGGTTTGCAGCCTGGTCCTTTACCCAATCAAGTTCATTGAAACTGTGAGCTTGAAAATTTACCATGAGTTCAACTGGGGTTATGGCCTGGCCTGGGGTGCAACTATATTTTCGTTTGGGGGTGCCATCCTTTATTGCCTGAACCCTAAGAACTACGAAGACTACTACTAGAACCAACAGTCTGAGATTTTAAAAACAACCAACCATCCAACAAATGGATTATGTCTGTATCTTTTCTAACTCACTGTTTTCTAAAACACTTGTGGAGCATCAGGCAGTTTGCTCAGTTGATTTAATATCTTTTGCCTTTTGGCTGTCAACATCATAACCAGCTTTTACATCCATTTTAGGGACCTGCACAAATTAAGAGAGCTGATTAGACATAGGCAAATGCTGCAAACTTCAAATATGTTCATGTCATTTTTCTTGACAAGTGAAGGGTCTATATGACAGCAACCATTGTGAGAAACTAGTTGGAATGAGAAATGCCTGAATCTCCTATTGCCTGCAGGGGAGCAGCTGGCATAAGCAACATTTAGAAGTTCCTTTGCTCTGACAAGGATTCCACTGTTAGAGTCCTTGTCTCCTGCTTATCCCACCCAATGACTAGATTGGCCATTGGTTATTTGCTTGAGTGAGCTTTCGAAAAGTGAACTGCCCTTCAGCACCTAATGGAAGTTCTGAATGTAATTGGTTCAGGGTACATATTCCACCTTCAAGAATACTCTTTTTTTTTAATGGGAGGCAATGCTTTGGCAATCAGCTTTTCCCCGGGAAGGGAGTCAAGTCTTGGAGACATGTGCTTTTCATTATGTGGTTAGCAGTTGTGCCTCAGCCATATCTAGAATGAGGAAAATTGAGAGTCTCTACTTTCCCTGGGGCAACTAGAAAGAAATATGCATGAGTTGCTTTTGTCCTAAGTACCCTTTAAATCATTTACCAAACATTACCGCAAATAATTGTGCATATGTAACAAGCTTAAATATTTTTATAGAAGGTGAACCATTAGTATAAATGGTAATAAGTTGTTCCCTAACCCTATACATGCATTTGCCTATTACACATAAAAGTAATATTTGCTCTAGTGAAGTGATTTGAACACTAACCTTGTACACGTTAAGAGGCTTAGATTGGTATTCACACTTACTTACTGTACAAAAGTACATATACCTTAAAACTTTTGCTCTATGTTCTCTACTGTTTCACTGGAAAGTTTTAATAGAATTGTTTAAGAAGAAAAATTGAAATGGTGTTAATCTGAAAATTCATGATTCTTCTGTAAGCACTGTAGTTCAAAAGAGAATAGCAATTAGAATGATCATTTTGTTAAAAATTCCAGTAAAATAGAAGGCTGCTTTTTTTTTCAAGTACTTTAAATGTCTTTATTAAAAAATAAAAGAATAGCAATAGATTTATAGAAATGTTTAAATGTCTCAGTAGAGGAGTAGAATTCATCTGGTTATCACCTGGTCCTCTGAAGTTAACTAATGGGCTAACTGATTTGTGCACACATTTATGATGGATTTATGTTAAGGGAATCATTTGTTGGCTGTTCAAATGGAAGGAAATATTAATGATAGGGAAAAAGTTTGCAGCTAATCTCATACTGCAAACTTGCATTAATCCTGTTTAATATACAAATTTGGATAGTTTAATTATAAACATATTTTTATATCAAATAATACAGTTCTAATATAAAAATTATAGATAGTTATTTTTGTTAACAAAGACACTAAAACAGTATGTCCTGGTTTTGGCCCTTTTGCAGAAAGAAGCATTGGAAAAATCATTTAAAACCCACTTATGTTCTATTGTATTGCAAAATCTGTTAAGAGCAGGACCACATCAATAGTATTTAATCATTTGCTTTACCTCCCAGAGCAGAGTTCTGCTTTCAGCTTGTCTTAAGAACTGTTGCCAAAACAACAGGGGGAAAAAAATCTATTTTATTATTCAAACACTTAAAAAAAACACCCTCCTATCTTGTGACTTTTCTATAGAATCACAAAGTAAATATAAAGAACCAGGCTTAATCTTACTTTAGCAATGACAGACAAAAGTAATTAAATGCATCCTAGAGAGAAATCTTTGTAAAAGTATATGATTCTCCATAGAATCATAAGAAACTAGAAACTGGGTAGAAGTTTTCCGGAAAGGTATTAGTATTATAGAATCTTCTGAAGCAATGTTCTTAAAAACTAGTAAAATCTGGGCCAGACTGTCTTGCAGTTAATTGCATATTGTCAGAGCAGCATGAGAAATACGATATTTGTTGGATAGGGATTTCGGCTACTAAACACTCTCTATTGTGAGAGAGTCTCCTTATTCCTGAATAATGGAAGAACAGTACTTTGGTGCTGACATCAATGAGGCACTTTTCTTAGTCCTAGTAGAGGATGCAGTGTGCTGTTAGACCAATATCACATCTCGAGTCTTATCAAGTTTTCATTCTCTGTCAATATGACAGGCTGGAAAATGACAGAATATGTTATAGGCTAAGGCACACATGTTTGCAGTACACTGAAAAGTAGATTTCTTATATAACTTTTCTCCCCTTCCCAGTGAAGAGCCCTATGTTATATTTCTACCATCACTAATATTTGAAAGTATTTCATGACTAACAAGCTCAGTACAACGTGAAAGTTGTTGCTCATCCAAAATACTGTTTCATCTATCAGAATGAACACATGTGAATTTTCACCTACATTATGTCTTTGCAGCTTTAGGTTTGCTTGATGGTTTCTTACAAGCAAAACTGTTGGCTATAAATCCATTGTTTATCTTAAAGAGATATATACACGTACATACACACATAGAGCATAAAGTACTCAGCAGGGCTAGTTATTTGGATTTCTTGCACAACTATTTAGCTTTTTGTAAGTTCAACATGTAAATTTTAAAGACAAATATAGAGAGACCTATGTGTTTGAAATATAAATGATATATATGGATTAGCATGTACCTGTATATTATTAAACATGCAATGAACTGACTGGTAAGTGACGTCTAATTGTATGGCTAGCAATGTAATTTATTCAGACTGTATTTTTGTACAGAGCAGCGCACACTAACCTATGCCTCTGTGTCCTCTTTAATGCCTAAAACTGTGCCTAGAAATTTCATCTGTCTTAAAAAATAAAATTATACTTCATGCTGTTTATGCTATAGTTTCTCTACTGCTGTTCTATATTTATTATTTTTAAATATATGACATGTTTACTACTTAAATATGAATCCATGGTATTCTGGTTATTTTTTCTAACAGTCCTCTGGGGGAATCCTGTTTATCACTCCAGTGGTTTTGAGTTTGCAGTTTCGCAATTGGTTCTTCATTTCATGATTTTTGTAGCTGACCTGAAGTTATCTATGTGGAAAAAATAAAAATAAAAGTGGTTTCACTGATGCGGTTTGACTTGTGCCTTCTCTGCTGTGTAGACTCATTAACAGGTTCCCAAATTACATGTCTGCAAGTTGATGTTCTCCTTTATAATATATACTTTACTTGGAAAACAGAACCTGCCATAACATGGCTCATTTTATGTAAAACTTTTTAAAACTGCTTTTGTTTCATACTCTCTCCCAAGATTCTTTCCGTCCCTTGCAGGCCAGTTACATAAACACTAAGAGAAAGAAAGAATGTTAAATGTCTCTTTAAAGCTTTCTTTTGAAATGCACAGGAAAGAGATACAGGGCAAGCTATTGATTTTCATACTTTAATGACACAATTAGAAACAGGAGTAGCAAAAGGCTCAATACTCTGTTTTGGATTTTGTTTAGTTTTCGGTGTTTGCAAGGTAGGTTAAAACAGCCTCTCCTGCATTATTTTCTCATTTTTAATTAGAGAAGTACACTCCATTTGCCATGCACACATGCATGTGCATATGAACAAATCCATAAAATGGAAATTTTGCATCACGTTTGTGTATATAAGTGGTGGGTATACTTGGAAGGAAATTTAAATGAGGCAATAAAATGCACTTGTATGGGTGCCAGAAATTTTTCTTGAAGAGCTAAATAGAACCACATGTAATTGAATAAATTTTCTTGTATTGATAAAATCAGTTTGAACAAAAAGTACATATTTTTGTTAGGATATCCTTTCATGTCTCTTATGAACCCTTAAATTTTGAAAGGTTCACAGAACTCTTTTCTGCCAAAAAATACTGTAAATCATCTGCAAGCCTATGCTATATTTAATCTCAAACTTTCAAAAGTATGCATATTTGACAGCCATAAATTCTAATATTTCCTATCACTTTTACTTTCAATGGCCTTATACTCTAATTTGATGGAGTAACATCATTCATATGATGTATTACATTTTCAAGATAAAGTAACTTTCATTTGTATGTAGAATTCTTATGAGCAAAACACTTTTACAAACATGTCCTGCTTGGGAATTATCCATGACCCACTTTCTCTGAATACAGAGGACATGGAGACATAACTTTGCTCTGATTTGACAAGGGAAAATCCTTTGCCTTCAGAGATTTCATTGTGAACATGAAACAGGAAAGCGTTTTCAATTTGCTCTGCCATGATGGCCGTATAGCCTGTTAGCAGTTTCTTTTATTAAGCCAGGTCCATCCTATGTCAATACAGCATACCGTTTAAGTCATTTGGGTTAGAAAGTAAATTGGTAGTGAAGTCATTTTCTATTCTGTAGAATAATCCACTGAATACCTGAATTTCTGAATTTATCGAATTCTCATGGCCTGTTAATAGCTTTTCAGAAGCAGAACCTTAGGTGGGATTAAAAGAGCAAATAAAAATTAGAATTATGTGCTTAGTATTTTCACTAGAAGCACTAATTTACTTGAATAATTTAACTTTTATGACAACTATTGGACTGTGGTATCATAGCTACTTAATGCCAAAGTTAAGATCAGACGAAGTAATAAAACACCATCTAATAAAATGCCAACAGTTTTTCTTATATGAGACAGGTCTTCAGACTGTTTGGGAAGTCCTCAGATGTTTTTAACAACTACATGTTGCTATGAGCAGAGAGTCCATATATCTATAATTAGAAAATCCGTTTTCGAAGAGTCACCAGCTGGGTGACTCACACATTTATATTCCAGCAGTAAGTCTAATAGTTCCAAAGTATAACTAAGAGAACAGGAGCTGAACTGTTCAAGAGGGAAGAATAATATGTGGTGTTTCAAAGCCAAGATTAACAGCACACAAAGAATGGTGTTCTTTATAAAACTAAAGCTGTGTTGAGTGGTTCACCAGAGGAACTCAGTTTTGGCAAGCAATTATTTCCAAGTTGAATGACTTCATAGGAATAATGATTATAAAGGAAACTTGGAGCAAGTGCTGGAAAATCATGTCATCAAACCAGCAAAAACCTTGAATACTTCAATTTCTGCATGTGACCAGAATTAATGAAGAAAATAGTATCTAAATACACACACACACACACACACACACACACACACACACACTAATAGCCATATATACTAATCGTATGTAGTAGATAATTATACATTACATATATGGGATAGTGGTACTGAAGACTGCCCCTTGGCAGCTTTGAATTTATCATTATAAAGGTAAAATAAGAAACAGCCTGTTTTTAAATAAAAATACGGTTCACAAGAAAAGTTTAAAGAAATTGTTTTAAGTCTGAACAGACTTGAGCTCACTATGAATGAGGGATTACATTGTTAAGGGATAAATGGAGGAGATACTTGTGTTAACAGATACCTTGTGCTAACTCGTTGATGCCATGTATTAACTGAAAAGACATAATGCTCTCATGCTTGAGAACCTCTCCCACACACAAACTTCTCTATCAAAGTGTTTTTGGAGACTTTTGTGGCCATATCACTGTTCAGTGGGAATGTAGCAACTCCTAACATCAAGAACACTTTTCCAATTTCTAACATTTAGGTGATTCTTCTTAAACATTATCTAGCTATTATGATCGCGTTACTTACTTGTATAGTGATGTGTCCGAAAGAAGCAAAATGAGAAATTGTAATCATTGGAAAGGAAAAAATTTTCCTCTACCATTCAAGTTTTTTTTTTTTTGGCTAGTCTTAAGAATTAAATTGATATGAGACAGTTAAACAGGAGAAAATCAAATTTAATTATGTACATATGGGGACTCTATAAGATTATGAGGCCCACAGGCAGTCAGGCATTTCAGCTAAGAAGCAGGTAGGGGTCTGGGGCTACAAAGGGAAGAAAGGCAATTCACGGGAAGATGAAAAAGTCAATGTTTGGTAAACGGTATTTGCTGAGCCTTCCAGAAACAATAGGACATAGAGGACTTGGCTCGAACAGGACTAGGTAGGGTTCCTCCCTGTCTATCCCACCTAGTTCATATTATACTATAGTTATCTGTGGTGATAGCTGTCTCTGGGAGCAGATCCTCTGTCTAAATCCTTTCAAGCAGTTATGGAAGAAGCAAAAAAGAAAAACTCCTTGAGTCGACTGTTTCTTAAAAACAATCAGCCTAAAGTAATCCACAGGCCAAAAGAAACATTTGAGGAGGAAAATTTTGCTTCCCTAAATAATAAAACATTTAACACTTACGATAATGAAAATTATGCTTCTCATTCAACTCCACCCTCTGAATGCTGTTCACTGTTGGAAAAATTTTGGCATAAATTTGACATAATATAGAAATCCTTATGGAGGTGTAATGTTTCATATAAAATTTTCAGTTATATTTTCTGAAGACCTTGATATTTTTAAATGCTGCTCAATGAAGCAGAATTTTGGAAAAGTCTATTCTCAGGGTATTTCTGTGCAAGCCTCAATATTTAGAACATCTTTCTAGCCAATTTTCAAGACATGGAATACTTTGAATTACTCTCTCCCATTTCTTCAGGCCTGTATAAAATTATTTTTCCCTATCTGTATCAAAAGTCAATAAACATTAGTACATAATTTGGCCAGGCCTTTGAGCTTTAGCAAGTTCAAGTATGATCCTACACACCAGGATCCAACCTCCTACTGCCAATGAATGGATAACATTTTTTAATTAGAAATGTTCTAGAAGTTGAAGTAAACACTAAGACTTCTCATGCCCATTCAAACCAAAAGCACAGTTTGGCTTCAGTTAGGTTTCTTTGACTATTGTGCCATTTGGACAGGGAAAACACATGTAACATGCTATTTTCCTAAACTAAGGCTGGTTTTGATTTATTAGTATAAATATGTAAAAATTTCATGCATTTATATGCTTAGAATGATTTTCATATTATCTATTTTGGAACTGGAACTTTTTTAGATTTACAACTTAATAGAAATACAAAGTTACAGTTAGAGTAACGATTGAGGAAAAATATAGGAAAAGGAGATCAAACAGCTAGATCTTCCAAGTCTTACCATTTAGTCCTAACTATGTGGTATAAGACTGTGAAAGTATGAAAGCAGAAACCGGACAGGTTGTTGTAATTGATTAGCTTTGGAGTGTGTGCTCCACCCATAATGATTTTTCTGAGAACAGTGGAGGACTTGGCAGGCGGCCATATTTACACCACATGACCCTGCACCCCTGGTCAGAGGTAATTACTGCAGAGATGGTTCCTGCCTTAAGCTAGCCTCCTCTGTTTCTCTTGCCCATTAATTTGGAATTGGTCTCTGCATGTAGCTAGTAATAAAATGCATAAATAATAATAAAATGCATGGGGTTTTGGGGTATGTGTGCAGGGATGCAAAGAAAAACTGCAGAGAATAAAGGAATGAAATAGATATGCAGAAAGAAGCAGACAAGAAGGACCATGTAAGACCTAGAGAGTGGGAAACAGTATCAGTTCCTAGTAAAGTCAAGCTGCCTGTGTTCCATGAAATACTCCTGTGTCCTTCCAATAATTTCCTGTTTTGATTAAACCAGTTTTATTTGGAACCAATAGAACTTCTGTTAGACAAAGTACCCTTCATTAGAGGGTTCAATATGTAGGTTGTGCTAAATGTCCAAAAGAGAACTGGGAAGATTTCTTGGCACACTTCCCATCCCAACCTAGGGTGCCCAACACTCCATTTCCCTGTCAAAATTTACTCCCACTTGTCTTATTCACGTTACAATGCCTCATTCACAGTATAATACAGCTCAGTGAAAAGATTTTAATGTAAATTCCCTGTTCTCTGTATATATATTTTCCAGGATCAAAGTCATACACTAAGGAGGAAAGATCAATAATTATCAGATGGCAGAAAAGCTGCCCTGGAATCTCGGAAGCCACTTATCGTAATTTCTCCCCCATCCTATATCTAGAATGCACTGGCAATCTACATTAGCCCCTAAGAGTTGTTGTGCTGCACAACCCCAGAGAGCACCATTCTCATGTGTTCTCCAAGAATGCCAGTCTTTCTGACTTTGCCTATTTCTTTGAATTTATGGCTTATTTTGAGGATTTCAAACTAATATCTCACACACACAATATATTTTTTAAATATTTTATTTATCTACTTGAGGGAGAGAAAGAGAGAGAGAATGAGCAGGGGGGAAGGGCAGAGGGAGACAGAGAGGGAGAGAGAAGCAAATTCCCTGCTCTGCAGAGAGCCCAATGAGGGGCTTGATCCCAAGACCTGGAGATCATGACCTGAGCTGAAGGCAGACACTCAACCAAATGAGCCACCCAGGCGCCCCTCACATACACAATATTATCAACCAAAGTTTCCATTACCTTTACTCTACTGCTGCTTTGGGCTCAGGTGCATCAAGCCCAAGTAGAATCAAGCATTTTGGAGCAAACCCAGTTAACAGAATATAGTAAAAGAGTCTACTCATCCAACTTCTCTGGAGATTTGATCTGCATGGCTCCTTAAGCAAGTCAATCTGATGGTTACAGTTATTCTTAAATCATCCTTTGGCTACATAGTGGCTCCAACACCTGACAAAGTAGTTACATACAAGCACAGACAACTAAACCCAAGGTCAAAGACTTAATCTATGATATAGATACTAACAACTTCAAGAGGAGGATTGTTCTTAAAAGGAAGAACATCAGACCAACAATATTTAGGTGTTTACACGACATAATAGGATGAAATTTTTAGTTCTTGGTGCAAAGTATTATAGGCAATCAAATTATCTGTCATCTCCACAGCTTTCATCCAGGGACTAAGTGATCCATTTTGAGAGTTTTTTTTTGTTTTATTGTTTTTTTTTCTATTTAATTTAAAAATAAAGTTCTATTGATTGATGTGAATTTTAGCTTTGATGGACATTTATTCTGTGACTCTGGATGACAGCTGATGGCCTCGTGCCCTTAAGACCAACTGATTCACTACTGCTGGTATAATATACGATCCCTTCATTCTGTGAACAGTATCTTCAGATTGTCCAGAGAAGCCACATGTACACACAATATTAGACAAAGAGTGGCTCTGACAACTAGTACTATTGGGAAAAGGGCCCCTTAAGACTTAAGTGATAGAAGGCTTCAGGGATATGGTGGGACTTTCTCTGGCCCATTTTAGTTGTTTCAGTATCTGATATCACTAAATATCCTACATCATCATTTTTTTCATTCATTTACATTTCTCAGGCCTTCAAAAGATCCTTGAACACATCTAACAAAAAGTCCAATCCTTTAGCACATTCTTTTTTCCCTGGCCTGTGCAGCAAAGGCCATTTGTGTTTTGAAATACCAGCAACTGTCCCATTTCCTCGGTCAAGGGAAAATACATGCCTTGGTATTTTCCATTCTTATTTGGATCTAATAATGTGAGGCAAAACAATTTTGCAATCCTGACTCCTTCATCAGGAAAATGACATAAGAATCCACATAACAATCACAGTACAAGGCATTTAGGAGTGCTGTATTTTACACACTATATTTAAATGCTTCAGGAATAAGAATAGAGTCTTAAAAATACATCAGGTCAGGAATTGCTTCCTCCTTTCTCCAGTCTTTAAATGCAAACACATGCATAGTGACAACTCTCAGAAAAATAGCCCTAATGAGAATTTCTCCCTTTCCCAAGGGGTGCCCTCTGCCACCATCTATTTATGGAATAA
The DNA here is from genome assembly GCF_002288905.1 of Enhydra lutris kenyoni. NCBI lineage: Eukaryota > Metazoa > Chordata > Mammalia > Carnivora > Mustelidae > Enhydra > Enhydra lutris. The sequence continues at coordinate 16,415,648 of NW_019154107.1, read as the reverse complement.
TAGTGGGCTCCCTCCTTCATTCTCACATCCTACATTTAAAAGAGCAATTTCCATTTTTAAAGTATTGCTGAAAGGAAAGAAGTCATCTTTTATCACAGTCAGGAAAGGTCAGCAAGTCAGTAATCCTCCATTCACTTACTGACAGAAATATCCTTCCCTCCCACAGCAGACCAGAAAAGTGATTTATTTGAGATTGACATTAATACATAAAATGTTCAGTACACCTAGCTATGCCTGGGCAATCCCTTACATGGTCCAGAGGCTTCTTTTATTACCTGCTAAGGCTGTGAATTGAATCTGTTGGAGCAAGCATTGTAGATAGGATTCCCAATATCCTCTCAAGCACTCTTCCATAATATCTGATCCTGTCAAGGCCAAAATATTTTCATAACGAAGACGAACGAAGAAGCGCTTTTTGCTTCTGTGCCCAGATGTTGACCTTTCCTTTGCATTTGGGTGCCCACATACATGGACGACCCTATTTCCAGAAGTTTTCTTTGTTGCAACCTGCATGTTTGATTCTTAGTCCTCCAAATATTCACTAAGTTTTATTGTGACTTTAATATGGGCCCAATGTTGTACAAGATCAAGGGACATTTCTAAATGTATAATCTGAGACTTCATAGGTCTTCTAATTCAAGGGGGCAACACAAGCATTGCACACAGAAACAATAATTTTGCCTCAAATTATGGAATACTTGCAGTTCTCAAAGTAAGTCCACTGATTTTATTACAACCTGATACTTTAACAATATAGAGTATATAGCAATATTTTGACCAAAATTAATACATGGTTAAACAAAATGATATATGTAAGAGTCAGTCTGGGTTTCCTGTCCAGTTATAGGCTTAATATTTTCTTTTGGGAAATCTCTACCTATGACTTGTATCTTGTACAATCTAAGATACCACTGGTTGTTAAGACCTTATGTACCAATAAGAAAGGAAAAACCAAGATTGTGTGGAGGAATGGTCTAACAGGAGTCCTCTGATTAAAACTGGGTCTAACCAAAGGCTATAGCTTCAGTATAAAACTAAGCAACTCGATAGAGTGGCTACAGAGAAAGGACCGGCAAGGGAAACTTAGTATTACAACCTCAACACTGGGTGGCAAATTTGAACGACTAGTCAGTACTCATGCAGGTTTGAGGTCTAAATTCACACTTTTAGTATGGTCCAAGAAACCTCAAGCAGAGAATTTAATTTAAAATGGTCTCAGATGGATTGTGCCTGAAGTTGGCTGGCAAAAGCAAATGAAAATTCTCTCTGGAAGTCCTTAACTTTGACCTAAGCTGACAAAGATTGAGGGTGCACTTGATTATAAGAGACACTCTGATTTCACAGGTGCAATAAAATATGTTTTAGGATTAATGAAATATGGTTATTACTTATTTGTAAGTGATTAAAAGACTTTCACCTCAGAATTAGCTCTTATTTATGATTAAAATATCTGAGATTTAAGAAGAGTTATCATATGTCTTAGTTATTATTTTTCAGTGTCTTTAATTTTAGGAGACTTATCTATTCATCTTCCGAGATACGTTTCCAGCATAGCAATCCCAGGCTACTATGTCACTTATTCACAAAATAATAATGGTGAAAATATTAGATAAGAATTTAAGTAGTTCATTTGAGAGATTTGTTCTCTATAAAAGCAAACATTTAAAACACGTGGTGCTTAATGGCAGCTTAGGCTAATGGAATACAGATAAACCAGAAGATAATCATGTAGGGGTGCTTCCATATGAGATGTTTTAATTAATATTATTTGTTTTTAAATCTTTTTTATTGTGAAATAAAATACACACGAAAGTGTACAAATTCATATGTGGAGCTCAGTAATTTATCATGGAGTGAACATCCATAGAAGCATAACCAAGATCAAAAAACTGAAATTGTCATGCTTCTCTCATCACAGTCCTCCCCATTTCCCCCACTCTAGAGAGTCATCTCCTTGTTTCCTTTTCCAAAAAAAAAAAAAAAAAATAGCTTGACCATGTAACTAGTCATCCTTATATATTACAGTTTTATTTAGTCTGGTTTCTGAACCCGGGAAAATGGACTCATGCAGTAGTTGTGTTTCTGTCTTAGTTTGTTCAACATTACGCCCTTGGGATTTATCCGTATTGTTGTGTGTAAATTGTAGTTTGTCCACCTCACTGCTCTTTAGTATTCCATTATATGAAGATGCCACAATTTATTTATCCTTTCTACTGTGGTTGGACATATAGTTTGCTCTCACTTTGGACTACTACAAATATTGATGGTATGATTATTCTTGTATAGATCCCTTGATAAGCTGTACACACACTTCTGCTGTGTATTTATAATTTGGAATATAATTGATGGCTTCTTGGGGGAATTCACAAGTTCAAGTTAATAAGTATTTCCAAGCAGTTTTTGAAAGCAGTAGTATCAATTTGTATGTCCATCAGCCATGCAATAAAGTGCCAATTTTTTCAGGCTTGTGTTTGTTTGTTTGTTTGTTTTTAGTCATCTGGCCTGTGGAAAATTTTTTCAATGACTTTTAAGAATAAATACAAATTTGCATATAGCATTGTAGGATTAAACTGTCAAGATTGAAAACGACTGACAGGTTCAGACAACGAAACAATGACAATAAGGTAAAATTCAGCAGGAATGATACAAAGCTACTTCATCTGATCAAGCACAATACAAGGAGACTAAGTGTCACAGAATTTCACATGAAAAAGATGGCGGGGGGCGCCTGGGTGGCTGAGCGGGTTAAGCCGCTGCCTTCGGCTCAGGTCATGATCCCAGGGTCCTGGGATCAAATCCCACATCCGGCTCACAGCTCAGCAGGGAGCCTGCTTCCCTCTCCCTCTCTCTCTGCCTGCCTCTCTGCCTACTTGTGATCTCTGTCAAATAAATAAATAAATAAAACCTTTAAAAAAAAAGATGGCGGGGAGGAGGAGTCAAGATGGCGAAGAAGTAGCAGGCTGAGACTACTTCAGGTAGCGGGAGATCAGCTAGATAGCTTATCTAAAGATTGCAAACACCTACAAATCCAACGGGAGATCGAAGAGAAGAAGAACAGCAACTCTAGAAACAGAAAATCAACCACTTTCTGAAAGGTAGGACTGGCGGAGAAGTGAATCCAAAGCGACGGGAAGATAGACCGTGGGGGGAGGGGCCGGCTCCGGCAAGCGGCGGAGCAACGGAGGACAAAATCGGGACTTTTAAAAGTCAGTTCCACTGAGGGACATCGCTCCAGAGGCTTAACCGGGGTGAAGCCCACGCAGGGTCAGCGTGGCCTCAGGTCCCGCAGGGTCACAGAAGGATCAGGGGTGTCTGAGTGTCCCAGAGCTTACAGGTATTAGAACAGGGAACCCGGCTACAGAGACAGAGCCGAGGAGTGACTCTCAGCTCAGGGTTACCTTGAACCGGTCGCAGGCTCGGTCAGCTCGGAGCGCGGCTGGAGGCAGGGTGACGGGAGTAAATCGGCGCTGTTCTCTGAGGGCGCACTGAGGAGTGGGGCCCCGGGCTCTCGGCTCCTCCGGGCCGGAGACCGGGAGGCCGCCATCTTCATTCCCGCCCACCGGAACTCTACGGAAAGCGCTCAGGGACCAAAGCTCCCAAAAGCAAACCCGAGCGGATTACTCAGCCCAGCCCCTGGTAAGGGCGGTGCAACTCCGCCTGGGGCAAAGACACTTGAGAATCACTACAACAGTCCCCTCCCCCAGAAGATCAACAAGAAACCCAGCCAGGACCAAGTTCACCTACCGAGGAGTTCAGTTTCAATACCAAGGAGAGCAGCGGAATTCCAAAGGAGGAGAAAGCAAAGTACGGAACTCATGGCTTTCTCCCCATGATTCTTTAGCCTTGCAGTTAATTTAATTTTTTTTCTTTTTCAATTTATTTTTCTTCTTCTGCTAATTTTTTTTAACTTTTACCCTTTCCTTTTTTAATGTTTTTTAACTAGTTTATCTAATATATATATATTTTTTCCTTTTTATATTTTTTCGTTATTGGTTTTCTTTTTTTAATTGTTTCTTTTTTTTTTTTTTTTTTTTTTTCTTCTTTCTGAACCTCTTTTTATCCCCTTTCTCCCCCCTCACGATTTGGGATCTCTTCTGATTTGGCTAAAGCATATTTTCCTGGGGTTGTTGCCACCCTTTTAGTATTTCACTTGCTCCTTCATATACTCTTATCTGGACAAAATGACAAGGCGGAAAAATTCACCACAAAAAAAAGAACAAGAGGCAGTACGAAAGGCTAGGGACCTAATCAATACAGACATTGGTAATAAGTCAGATCTAGAGTTCAGAATGACGATTCTCAAGGTTCTAGCCGGGCTCGAAAAAGGCATGGAAGATATTAGAGAAACCCTCTCCGGAGAGATAAAAGCCCTTTCTGGAGAAATAAAAGAACTAAAATCTAACCAAGTTGAAATCAAAAAAGCTATTAATGAGGTGCAATAAAAAATGGAGGCTCTCACTGCTAGGATAAATGAGGCAGAAGAAAGAATTAGCGATATAGAAGACCAAATGACAGAGAATAAAGAAGCTGAGCAAAAGAGGGACAAACAGCTACTGGACCATGAGGGGAGAATTCGAGAGATAAGTGACACCATAAGACGAAACAACATTAGAATAATTGGGATTCCAGAAGAAGAGGAAACAGAGAGGGGAGAAGAAGGTATATTGGAGAGAATTATTGGAGAGAATTTCCCCAATATGGCAAAGGGAACAAGCATCAAAATCCAGGAGGTTCAGAGAACCCCCCTCAAAATCAATAAGAATAGATCCACACCCCGTCACCTAAAAGTAAAATTTACAAGTCTTAGTGACAAAGAGAAGATCCTGAAAGCAGCCTGGGAAAAGAAGTCTGTAACGTACAATGGTAAAAATATTAGATTGGCAGCAGACTTATCCACAGAGACCTGGCAGGCCAGAAAGAGCTGGCATGATATATTCAGAGTACTAAATGAGAAAAACATGCAGCCAAGAATACTATATCCAGCTAGGCTATCATTGAAAATAGAAGGAGAGATTAAAAGCTTCCAGGACAAACAAAAACTGAAAGAATTTGCAAATACCAAACCAGCTCTACAGGAAATATTGAAAGGGGTCCTTTAAGCAAAGAGAGAGCCTAAAAGTAGTAGATCAGAAAGAAACAGAGACAATATACAATAACAGTCACCTTACAGGCAATACAATGGCACTAAATTCATATCTCTCAATACTTACCCTGAATGTTAATGGGCTAAATGCCCCAATCAAAAGACACAGGGTATCAGAATGGATAAAAAAACAAAACCCATCTATATGTTGCCTACAAGAAACTCATCTTAAACCTGAAGACACCTCCAGATTTAAAGTGAGGGGATGGAAAAGAATTTACCATGCTAATGGACATCAGAAAAAAGCAGGAGTGGCAATCCTTATATCAGATCAATTAGATTTTAAGCCAAAGACTATAATAAGAGATGAGGAAGGACACTATATCATACTCAAAGGAACTGTCCAACAAGAAGATCTAACAATTTTAAATATCTATGCTCCTAACGTGGGAGCAGCCAACTATATAAACCAATTAATAACAAAATCAAAGAAACACACCAGCAATAATACAATAATCGTAGGGGAGTTTAACACTCCCCTCACTGAAATGGACAGATCATCCAAGCAAAAGATCAACAAGGAAATCAAGGCCTTAAATGACACACTGGACCAGATGGACATCACAGATATATTCAGAACATTTCATCCCAAAGCAACAGAATACACATTCTTCTCTACTGCACATGGAACATTCTCCAGAATAGATCACATCCTCGGTCCTAAATCAGGTCTCAACCATTATCAAAAGATTGGAATCATCCCCTGCATATTTTCAGATACAATGCTCTGAAGCTAGAACTCAATCACAAGAGGAAATTTGGAAAGAACCCAAATACATGGAGACTAAACAGCGTCCTTCTAAAGAATGAATGGGTCAACCAGGAAATTAAAGAAGAGTTGAAAAAATTCATGGAAACAAATGACAATGAAAACACAATGGTTCAAAATCTGTGGGACACAACAAAGGCAGTCCTGAGAGGAAAATATATAGCGGTACAAGCCTTTCTCAAGAAACAAGAAAGGTCTCAGGTACACAACCTAACCCTACACCTAAAGGAGCTGGAGAAAGAACAAGAAAGAAACCCTAAACCCAGCAGGAGAAGAGAAATCATAAAGATCAGAGCAGAAATCAATGAAATAGAAACCAAAAAAACAATAGAACAAATCAACGAAACTAGGAGCTGGTTCTTTGAAAGAATTAATAAGATCGATAAACCCCTGGCCAGACTTATCAAAAAGAAAAGAGAAAGGACCCAAATAAATAAAATCATGAATGAAAGAGGAGAGATCACAATGAACACCAAAGAAATACAGACAATTATAAGAACATACTATGAGCAACTCTACGCCAACAAATGTGACAATCTGGAAGAAATGGATGCATTCCTAGAGACATATAAACTACCACAACTGAACCAGGAAGAAATAGAAAGCCTGAACAGACCCATAACCAGTAAGGAGATTGAAACAGTCATCAAAAATCTCCAAACAAACAAAAGCCCAGGGCCAGATGGCTTCCCGGGGGAATTCTACCAAACATTTAAAGAAGAACTAATTCTTATTCTCCTGAAACTGTTCCAAAAAATAGAAATGGAAGGAAAACTTCCAAACTCATTTTATGAGGCCAGCATCACCTTGATCCCAAAACCAGACAAGGATCCCATCAAAAAAGAGAACTACAGACCAATATCCTTGATGAACACAGATGCAAAAATTCTCGCCAAAATACTAGCCAATAGGATTCAACAGTACATTAAAAGGATTATTCACCACGACCAAGTGGGATTTATTCCAGGGCTGCAAGGTTGGTTCAACATCCGCAAATCAATCAATGTGATACAACACATTAATAAAAGAAAGAACAAGAACCATATGATACTCTCCATAGATGCTGAAAAAGCATTTGACAAAGTACAGCATCCCTTCCTGATCAAAACTCTTCCAAGTGTAGGGATAGAGGGCACATACCTCAATATTATCAAAGCCATCTATAAAAAACCCACCACAAATATCATTCTCAATGGAGAAAAACTGAAAGCTTTTCCGCTAAGGTCAGGAACACGGCAGGGATGTCCGTTATCACCACTGCTATTCAACATAGTACTAGAAGTCCTAGCCTCAGCAATCAGACAGCAAAAGGAAATTAAAGGCATCCAAATTGGCAAAGAAGAAGTCAAACTATCACTCTTTGCAGATGATATGATACTATATGTGGAAAACCCAAAAGACTCCACTCCAAAACTGCTAGAACTTGTACAGGAATTCAGTAAAGTGTCAGGATATAAAATCAATGCACAGAAATCAGTTGCATTTCTCTACACCAACAACAAGACAGAAGAAAGAGAAATTAAGGAGTCAATCCCATTTACAATTGCACCCAAAACTATAAGATACCTAGGAATAAATCTAACCAAAGAGACTAAGAATCTATACACAGAAAACTATAAAGTACTCATGAAAGAAATTGAGGAAGACACAAAGAAATGGAAAAATGTTCCATGCTCCTGGATTGGAAGAATAAATATTGTGAAAATGTCTATGCTACCTAAAGTAATCTACACATTTAATGCAATTCCTATCAAAGTACCATCCATTTTTTTCAAAGAAATGGAACAAATAATCCTAAAATTTATATGGAACCAGAAAAGACCTCGAATAGCCAAAGCAATATTGAAAAAGAAAGCCAAAGTTGGTGGCATCACAATTCCGGACTTCAAGCTCTATTACAAAGCTGTCATCATCAAGACAGCATGGTACTGGCACAAAAACAGACACATAGATCAATGGAACAGAATAGAGAGCCCAGAAATAGACCCTCAACTCTATGGTCAACTAATCTTCGACAAAGCAGGAAAGAATATCCAATGGAAAAAAGACAGCCTCTTCAACAAATGGTGTTGGGAAAATTGGACAGCCACATGCAGAAAAATGAAATTGGATCATTTCCTTACACCACACACGAAAATAGACTCAAAATGAATGAAGGACCTCAATGTGAGAAAGGAATCCATCAAAATCCTTGAGGAGAACACAGGCAGCAACCTCTTCGACCTCAGCCGCAGCAACATCTTCCTAGGAACATCGCCAAAGGCAAGGGAAGCAAGGGCAAAAATGAACTATTGGGATTTTATCAAGATCAAAAGCTTTTGCACAGCAAAGGAAACAGTTAACAAAACCAAAAGACAACTGACAGAATGGGAGAAGATATTTGCAAATGACATATCAGATAAAGGGCTAGTGTCCAAAATCTATAAAGAACTTAGCAAACTCAACACCCAAAGAACAAATAATCCAATCAAGAAATGGGCAGAGGACATGAACAGACATTTCTGCAAAGAAGACATCCAGATGGCCAACAGACACATGAAAAAGTGCTCCACATCACTCGGCATCAGGGAAATACAAATCAAGACCACAATGAGATACCACCTCACACCAGTCAGAATGGCTAAAATTAACAAGTCAGGAAATGACAGATGCTGGCGAGGATGCGGAGAAAGGGGAACCCTCCTACACTGTTGGTGGGAATGCAAGCTGGTGCAACCACTCTGGAAAACAGCATGGAGGTTCCTCAAAATGTTGAAAATAGAACTACCCTATGACCCAGCAATTGCACTGCTGGGTATTTACCCTAAAGATACAAACGTAGTGATCCGAAGGGGCACGTGCACCCGAATGTTTATAGCAGCAATGTCTACAATAGCCAAACTATGGAAAGAACCTAGATGTCCATCAACAGACGAATGGATAAAGAAGAAGTGGTATATATACACAATGGAATACTATGCAGCCATCAAAAGAAATGAAATCTTGCCATTTGCGACGACGTGGATGGAACTAGAGGGTATCATGCTTATCGAAATAAGTCAATCGGAGAAAGACAACTATCATATGATCTCCCTGATATGAGGGAGAGGAGATGCAACATGGTGGGTTAAGGGGGTAGGAGAAGAGTAAATGAAACAAGATGGGATTGGGAGGGAGACAAACCATAAGTGACTCTTAATCTCACAAAACAAACTGAGGGTTAATGGGGGGAGGGGGGTTGGGGGGGTGGGATTATGGACATTGGGGAGGGTATGTGCTATGGTGAGTGCTGTGAAGTGTGTAAACCTGGCGATTCACAGACCTGTACCCCTGGGGATAAAAATATATTATATGTTTATAAAAAATAAAATTAAAAAAAAAAAGATGGCGGGAAGCTATGAAGGTGTTATGGTCAGTAAAAAAATTGGTATCCAAATCTGCACTAAGCAGGGTCAGTTTTCTCAAAGCAGAGCTTGTATATGCCCAGGCCCTAAGGAAAAGTTATCATTTCTCTCAGTAGATGATTGAATAAGTTGAATGAAGGAGTGACTGAATAGTTTGTGTTCAAAGCTGAATACTAGAGAAAGACACTCAAGAGCAAAGCTCTTCTGAGCATTCTTCCTCTTTCCTATTTCAGAGGACAGAGACAATTAGGTAACAATTATCAGAGGAGAAACAAATGATTAAATAGGAAACAGTGAAATCAAGCCTAGGATCTTTTGGAGACACTGATGAAACAATAGGTTTTGTATAAATCATTTAAGTCTTAGTTATGCTTTCTGGAGAACTCTCTTTCCCTGTTCTATTTCATCTGTTTTATTTTTTAGGTTCCTTTTTTTCTTCCCTTTTGTTCTAAGTTCACTTTTTCTTTCTCTCTTTTTCAAAGTGTCAGTTCTGTGTTTTATTAAAAAAAAAAAAAAAAGTACTCCTACAGACAAAAGCCTCCCAAATCAAAAAGTCCCACTTCTGGTCATACCTTGCTTAGCTTAGGCACATGCTTCCACAGAGAGTCCTATTTCTCTTCAGTTCTCCCCACTATTCATTTCACCCAGTGTAGCATTCTAGTTTTATTTTTTTTAAGAAAATAATAAATTTTGGGGGGGAGATGTTTGATATATATGTAAATGAAAAGTCAAATGGAATTTAAAAAAAATTCATGCCCATAGAGAATATTCCATGTAAATAAAGTCACACCTCATAAACTTAATGCCTATTAGCATCTCCAGACTTTTCTTTTTTATGTTTATTCCAATTTCTAGGCATAATCAGCTTCTTGTTTTGCACCATTTGTATTTGCATGACTCCTCGAAGCTGAGGAATAAAGGCCTGTTTCGTTGCTATTTCCCTAGGTTATTTTGGTTCAGTGGTCTGATGTGTGTAAAGCTTCATAAAATTAAGAAATATCTTATTAATGCCTTCATTTCCCCTTCAGGTTTTTTTTGTCTGTATGATCTATGCTACAGATTACATTTACTGTAAACTTAATCTATTTTTAATGACACTTGCCAAGAAAACCATGGCTTTATTTTTCTGTTTACTTGGTAGTTGCCAAGCAAATAGCAGCGGTCTATCACCGATTCGGAAGGAAGGTGGCATGCTAAATTTCACCATTTATTAGTTTTCCCTATGTAACTGGCATATCAAAGAACAGCGCATTTTAAATCATCTAGTGCTTGCCTGGGGTTTCTTTTTTTATGAGACAAAGAAAAAACTTAGTTGGAATTTTACAGCATCTTTGAAAAAGAGTTGCAGCTTCATAATAATGACTTATATTTTTAGTGTGCTTTAACATTGACAAAGCACTTTCAAAAAAATGATCTCATTTCATCTTCACAAGAACAAAGCCATTCAGTATACTAGTTAGGATATGGCCTCTGAAGCCCAGCTTCATAATTTCAAACCTTTCCTCTGTCATTTATTGTCTCTTAATATGACCCAGGGCAGTTCATTGAACTTTTCTCCGGGTCACAGTGTCTTCTTTTGTCCAGAGAGGATGATAATAGAGCCTATAGATTTGTTGTGTGCATGAGATGAGAGAATCATTTATATTTGTTAGTTATTGCCACAATAATATGAGTACTGATATAAATCCTCTAGGGTATACGACTAAAAGTTTATAGTTGGAGGTTGGCTATACTAATTATACCTGGTTTCCTGAACAGGTCTAGGAGTTGGCTGAATGTCAGTTGATCTAGAATGGCCTAGGCTGGAATGACTGGATGTCCTTAACTTTGTCTAGATGTGTCTTATTCTCTAGCAGTCTGTCCTGGACAGATTCCCGTAGCAAAATAGGGCAAGCCCCATTGCTAAAATTCATTTCAAACCTCTGCACGATCTCACCCATGCTAATGTTCCATTGACAAAAATAAGTCAAGTTGTTAAGCCCAGGGTAGGTCAGCCAACTAGTGATGGGAGGACACTGAAAATATATTTTTGCAAAGGGCACATATACCGAGAGGGGTAAAACATTGATGCTATCATTGTAATCTATTACAACATGTGGAACATAACAAAGTACTTAAATGACAAGATTCAATAAATGTATAACTCTTACTATTAGGTTGATCCAAATGAAATGATCATTTTTATAGATAAAAATGATCAAATATCAGCTATTTTATATGATTCAAGCTCAAATTACCATTGCAACTTCCTGTAAAAAAGAATTACCATCTACAATTTTCAGTGGAAGAATCTAAAGCCTAATTAATTTTCAAGGTTACTCAGCTCATAAATTTTAGCCTTTTATTTCAATGTAGTCTTCTGACTTTAAATTCAGTTGTCTTCTCTTACATTATAGCAGCATTATGAGATTCTTGGTGATAGATAACCGATTGTAACTATGACATGACTTTATATATAATACAGAGTCATAATTTTCTAACTCTTTTTTTTAAACAGGCTTTAATTAAATTTATTTTTCTTATAAAAAACTCTGTGGTGGCCACATCTGGAACCTGTGTTCTCTGCAGAGAAACTCTGGTGTGAGTCTTTACAAGATGGTCAGTGAATTCCTAATAGGGAGACTTGGTGAACACAATCTCTTTCCAGAGGTCATAGGTGAGATAGCCACAGGTCTTGGAAATGACATCAAAAGTGGCCTTGGTGAGGCTGCCTAGGGTGGCAGTGCAGCCCTGGGGTGAGGTGTAGCAGGTGTCAATACCGGCTGTCATCAGCAGCTTCTTGGGCAGCACCTCTGGGAGCAGGGAGGAGGCGCACCAGCACAGAGCCATAGAGGCCAGTCAGCCTTGCATGGGACAGTACAGGGCTTGCCGATCTTGCTCCACCCGTAGCTTTGCCACAGGGACAATGGAAAGTTTGGCCAGTAGGATGGCCCCACAGATGGCAGTGGTTACCTCCTTGGAGCACTTAACATCCAGACCAGTGTGTTGATTGTAATCGCCCATGACAATAAATGCCTTGAACATGGTCTGCTGGCCAGCACGGGTTTGCTTTTGCACAGGCATAACCTTCAAAACCTCATCCTTGAGGTATGGTCTCCAGGAAAAAGCCAATGATCTCAGAGCCCTTGATGGGCTGGGAGAAGAGATAGATCTCCTCCCAGGGACTTGATTGTCATGCCCTTGATCAGGCGGCCCAGCTTGTCGATGCACTCCTTGTCCTTGGCCTTGCCTCTGAGACCCCCACCCCCGACCATGGCCAGGACCAGGTCTGGGCTGCTGCTGCCTAATCCTCCAGTGAAGCCTTGGCAGCCTCCCATTCCAGGGCCCCAGGGCCCTCCAGGCCCTCCTGCAGCACCGGCGTCATCTGCTGTTTGGTGTTTTCTCAGAGAAGAAGCTAATTTCCCAGCTCTTTATCCTCATAAAACTCATGCTGTGCCAGTGAGTACAGGCATCTGAAACACCTGGTCTTTTGCCAACACTAACCCTGTAGCATTCCATCTCCTGGTTACTAGCTCCCAGAAACAGAAATGAAGTTGGTAGTAGCTAAATGCTATATTGGTACTCTCAGAAAAGCCATCTCAAAAGCATTTGAGAATTTATGAATTATAGCTAAATATATTATTTCATGTTTATCTCACTTGTATGTTCCTAAACATGCTGGCTATGGTATTTTTTTCACATTTATTTCTTGTTTGTATATCTAATTATATTTTAGCCAGTTAAATAGATACATTCTGTATAAATACACATTTGGATTATTTTTACATATGTGCCTATTACATATTTAACATTAAACTCTGCATCGCAGGGGCACCTAGGTGGCTCAGTTGGTTAAGCTCTGCCTTTCACTCGGGTTATGATCCCAGGGTGCTGGGATCCTGCCCCAGTAGGTTTCCTACTCAGCAGGGAGTCTGCTTCTCCCTCTCCCTCTGCCTGCTGGTCCCCCTGCTTGGACTCTCTCTCTCTCTGTCAAGTAAATGAATAAAATCTTAAAACAAACAAACGAAAAAAACTATGTATCACGATGTTTCTAGAGATGCTCTGTGCACTGTCTTTCACATGGCCTCTATTCAACAAATTGCCTTAGATTAGTAAACAGACATAGAGTTACAATACAACTGATGTCCCTATATGTGGATTTGGATGAATCAATTAAATGAACATCCAAATCAAATTATTCTTACATTTACAAATCATGTTTCATATAGCTCAGAAGCAGAGAATATTTGCAAGGAGCAATAAGCTATTAAAGATCCTCATTATAATATATTGCTACTGAATTAAGTTTCCTTATCTGTCAGTTAGTATCTTATTTATAATGAATCTAATTTCATTCCTTCCTTTCTACTCACACTAGGGTCATGATCTCGGAAGGATTCTTCATTCTCTGAAAAACTGGTAATTTCAAGACCCCAGAATTCTGTTACTTAATGCTTTTTAAATTAAATGATTGCACAGATTTATTTTGTTGGTGTTGTCAGATCAAGAAAGACATATATTTATTACTGGTGTAAACAGCCACAGTATCTTTTTTTAATTTTTTAATTTCTTTTCAGTGTAACAGAATTCATTGTTTATGCACCACACCCAGTGCTCCATGCAATATGTGCCCTCCATAATACCCACCACCTGGCTCCCCCAACCTCCCACCCCCCCCAAAACCCTCAGATTGTTTTTCAGAGTCCATAGTCTCTCATGGTTCATCTCCCCCTCCAATTTCCCTCAACTCCCTTCTCCTCTCCATCTCCCCATGTCCTCCATGTTATTTGTTATGCTCCACAAATAAGTGAAACCATATGATAATTGACTCTCTCTGCTTAATTTATTTCACTCAGCATAATCTCTTCCAGTCCCATCCATGTTGATATAAAAGTTGGGTATTCATCCTTTCTGATGGAGGCATAATACTCCATAGTGTATATGGACCACATCTTCCTTATCCATTCGTCCGTTGAAGGGCATCTTGGTTCTTTCCACAGTTTGGTGACCGTGGCCACTGCTGCTATAAACATTGGGGTACAGAGGGCCCTTCTTTTCATTACATCTGTATCTTCGGGGTAAATACCCAGTAGTGCAGTTGCAGGGTCAGAGCGAAGCTCTATTCTTAATTTCTTAAGGAATCTCCACACTGTTTTCCAAAGTGACTGCACCAACTTGCATTCCCACCAACAGTGTAAGAGGGTTCCCCTTTCTGCACATCCTCTCCAACACACGTTGTTTCCTGTCTTGCTAATTTTGGCCATTCTAGCTGGTCTAAGGTGGTATCTCAATGTGGTTTTAATTTGAATTTCCCTGATGGCTAGTGATGATGAACATTTTTCCATGTGTCTGATAGACATTTGCATGTCTTCATTAGAGAAGTGTCTGTTCATGTCTTCTGCCCATTTTTTGACATGATTATCTGTTTTGTGTGTGTTGAGTTTAAGAAGTTCTTTGTAGATCCTGGATATCAATCTTTTGTCTGTACTGTCATTTGTGAATAT
>NW_019154107.1:16223264-16400770 GCF_002288905.1 Enhydra lutris kenyoni | reverse complement strand
CTGCCCATTTTTTTGACATGATTATCTGTTTTGTGTGTGTTGAGTTTAAGAAGTTCTTTGTAGATCCTGGATATCAATCTTTTGTCTGTACTGTCATTTGTGAATATCTTCTCCCATTCTGTGGGTTGCCTCTTCGTTTTGTTGACTGTTTCCTTTGCTGTGCAGAAGCTTTTGATCTTGATGAAGTCCCAAAAGTTCATTTTCACTTTTGTTTCCTTTGCCTTTAGAGACATATCTTGAAAGAAGTTGCTGTGGTTGATATCAAAGAGGTTACTGCCTATGTTCTCCTCTAGGATTCTGATGGAGTCCTGTCTCACTTTGAGGTCTTTTATCCATTTTGAGTTTATCTTTGTGTACGGTGTAAGAGAATGGTCAAGTTTCATTCTTCTACATGTAGTTGTCCAATTTTCCTAGCACCATTTATTGAAGAGACTGTCTTTTTTCCACTGTATATTTTTTCCTGCTTTTCGAAGATTATTTGACCATAGAGTTGAGGGTCCATATCTGGGCTCTCTACTCTGTTCCACTGGTCTATGTGTCTGTTTTTATGCCAGTACCATGAGCAGCCACATTATCTTATCAGCACTAGTGATGCACTAAAGACTCACACTTTTAAAAGATTAACATATAATGTATTATTTGCTTCAGGGGTATAGGTCTGTGAATTGTCAGTCTTACACAATTCACAGCACTCACCATAGCACATATTCTCCCCAATGTCCATAACCTAACCACCCTATCCTTCCCCTCCTCACCCCTCAGCAATCCTCAGTTTCTTTCTTGAGATTAAGAGTCTATTATGGTTTGTCTCCTTCCCTGGTCCCATTCGTTTCATTTTTTTCCCCTCCCTTCCCCCCATAACCTCCCGCCCTGCCTCTCAAATTCCTCATATCAGAGAGATCATATAATTGTCTTTCTCTGATTATTTCACTTAGCATAATACCCTCTAGTTCCATCCATGTCATTGCAAATAGCAAGATTTCGGGGGGGGGGGTAGTGATGGCTGCGTAGTATTCCATTGTGTGTGTGTGTGTGTGTATACATATATATATGTATATATATATATACTACATGAAATATTGGGACTTAGTCAAGATCAAAAGCTTTTGCACAGCAAAGGAAGGAGTCAACAAAACCAACCAAAGGACAACTGATAGAATGGGACAAGATATTCGCAAATGACCTAACAGATAAAGGGCTAGTGTCCAAAATCTATAAAGAACCTATCAGACTCAACACCCAAAGAACAAATAATATAATTAAGAAATGGGCAGAAGACATGAACAGACATTTCTGCAAAGAAGACATCCAAATGGCCAATAAACACATGAAAAAGTGCTCCACGTCACTCGGCATTAGGGAAATACAAATCAAAACCACGACGAGATACCACCTCACACCAGTCAGAATGGCTAAAATTAACAAGTCAGGAAATGACAGATGCTGGTGAGGATACGGATAAAGGGGAACCCTCCTACACTGTTGGTGGGAATGCAAACTGGTGCAGCCACTCTGGAAAACAGCATGGAAGTTCCTCAAAAAGCTGAAAATAGAGCTACCCTATGACCTAGCAATTGCATTATTGGGTATTTACCCTAAAGATACAAAAATGTAGTGATCCGAAAGGGCACATGCACCCAAATATTTATAGCAGCAATGTCCACAATAGCAAAACTATGAAAGAGCAAAGAAGCCTCACACTTCTTAAGCATCCTGTTTTCTGCAGGGGGCCCGAAAAATGTGTGTGCATGGAACACCTGCCATATGCCATCTAAAGGAAGTATGAGGAGAAGGGGACACATCACAGTGTCTATAGCTGATTCTTATTTCTGTCTTGTACTAGTTGGGTGACTATGGGAAAGATATTTAAGCTCTATATTCTCTAATATTTGAATAAACTGTAACACACAGTGTTAAATGGCATCATATGAGATCTTGTGTACACTTAAGTGCCATGCAGTAGTTGGTCAAGCTATGAACTGCAGAATCCAGGGTCATCTGAGAAATAGAGGCTGATACATCTAGTAAAGGAGAAAATGTAAAACAGCCCACACAGCCTCTAAAGCTGAGGAAGTTACCCATCAAATCTTCCAGTTATGGTACTTTATTTTAGGGGGATTCTTTTTTTGTATATTATAATTCCCACAGATTATTTTGATTTGAGAATGTAGACTGCAGTGTTTTTTAAATTTCTCTTTTACTGTGATACAGCAAGAAATGCATTTTTATTTTAGATCATTATATACATGCTGCATACATATATACACATCTGAAACAAAAGTTTCATGAACTGTTGCTACCTTCATTGCTGCCTAATATTTTCTACTCTGCCTTGTTCTACTGTAATTTTTAAAATTTTTTTTTAAAAAATGGTTGATCAGTATCCCAGCAGCAATGTGCCACAACATATGTTTTAAAATACTTTGAAGTAGGACAGATCAGAATTTAAATCCCAAATCATCCACTTACTAGCGTAGTGACTGTGAACAAATTAAACTCTCAGATTCCTCATTTGTAGAATAAGAGTTATAATAAGAATAAACCTTATCTCATAGAGACATGGTGAGGATTATATCAGGTAATTAATATAAAGCACAAAGTATAGTATATGCTCATTATTTGGGGGTTTCAAATCACTACCTTTAATTGCATTAGAGATAAAGTTTTAAAAATGTATCTGACTGTATTCTATTAAATTCAGAAAGGTCAGATAATAATCTGGACATTTCAGATCTCAAATTTCTTACTCCCTTGACTATGTCATATAGAGAGAAATCAAATATTATTTTAGGAGGTTTAATATCCATGAAGACACCAACTTAATATCTAAACACCACTGTCCTAGTTTAGTGGGAAAGGGCATGAATGCTTTGGAAGCAGCATTCTGGAACTTGACAAGTGCCTCACTGCACAAAGCCATTCAGGACACTGGCCTGGTATAATTTAACTCTGTTCCTGAAAGCTCTAAATCCAGGCCAACATTTGTAAACACTATTGCACAATTGATTGCAATGTCACTCTGGTCTCTCTTCTCCCTCCTTACCCTCCTTCATTTCCCAGCATGACTCAAAGTTTAAATTTATCTGAACCTTCCAAGTGTGTCTAAGAAAAGTTTATCACTGTTAGTCACTTAACCTCCCTGGGCTTAGAATACTTGGCCAAACCCAAATGTCTTATTTCATACCAGAACTCTCCCTGTTCAGTACTGGTGCGAGAAGCAGAAATTCAACTTAATTTAATTTGTATTTTCTCCCTAATTTAGTAATGCAAATTATTATTTTCTGCCTTGTAGATGCTACAATGCACAATGCAACTGAGACCCTGTTGGCTAGCAACCCAGATAAGTGAATCGGTGGAGATGTTTACAGGGAAGTAAATGACATGCTTACTTAAAATTCATTTCTCTTTAATGACAAGAAAATTTAATTTCAAATTGCAATCTACAGGTGTTTGTTAACAGACCTTTCCAGCCATTGTGTCATTTCTTATCACCCACCCTCTCTTGCCCTGCCTTGTAAATACTGTTGACAATGGGTTTCAAAACATTTTGCTGGTATGTTACATTTCTAAGTCCTATAGATTGCTTATCATGTCCTCTTGATATCATCTGAAACAATGTGTTTTTATGAGGAAACTGGATGATTACTTAATTGCAGTGTTTCTGTTTTCAATGTACACGCTACTGAATAGAAATGAGAGTAATATAGTCTCCTACATAAAATTCCCTAGCTAAGCTAGAAATCTGATTTTCATATCTCACTCATCAGGTGACTATAAGCCAAAAAATCCTCCATCTGAATGGAAATATTTCATGCCTGGTCTCTGATGGAAAGAGAAGCTTATTTTGATCCAACCTATTTCAGTTACTTTTCCATTAAAAAATCCTTAAAAATATTTTTGTGACATGTAAAATGTTCAGGCAGCCTTAAAGATGAAATAAATTTAAACTAGCAGGAAATCTCATTAATAAAATCACTTAAGTGTTCTGTGTTTAATTACAAGACCTTTGGAAAAAATATCACTGTGGAATGAGATACACTCAGATTTCAATGAGAGAAATTTTAGGATTTGATATCTTGATAAATTGAACCTCAGGAAAAATATGGGAAAGGTTTATCACTCACAAAGTAGTGTCTTCATTATGTGTAGGCAGTCTGTATTTTTTATTATTTTATTACATCTTTGTGCCCTTATAAAAGGTTCTTAATTCCAGGGTTTCTGGTTCAATGATAATGACCTGTCTCTGCTAAGGTTCCTATCTATTGTATCGGGTAAATTTTGGGCCTGTCACTTCAGTGACACTGCTAGTATGCTGTTGAAATGTGTGTGTAATCTGGGGTGCATGGTTGGCTCAGTTGGTTAAGCATGTCCCTTCAGCTTGGGTTATGATCCCAGGGTCCTGGGATTGAGTCCTGCATTGAGCTCCTTGTGCAACGGGGAGCTTGCTTCTCCCTCTGCCTGCCGCTCCCCCTGATTGTGCGCTTTCTCTGACAAACAAATAAAATCTTAAAAAAAAAAAGTATGTGTAATCTTAAGACACTCCAGTTTGCCCAAATACAATGAAAATGGTCACATCAGTTCTAAGAACTAGAATTTGGGCAATGGTCCAAACAACAAAAAAAAAGGCTAAATGAATGAAATGGATATGACCAGAGTCATGAACACAAGTACCTATGTGCCTGCCGAAATAACATAAATGAATGAGATTGGTTGTATGAAAGACACATTGGAGAACGGCAGGGTCTCTGTGCCACTGGGATTGTAAGAATTTATTTGATCCTAAGCCCAGCTGCTAGGCTTATTTGAAAATGTGGGTTCAATGTTTCCAGGTCTTCCTATTTTCTATAAAAAGTTAGAAACAGATTCCTTTTTTAAAAAAGATTCTATTTATTTATGTGAGAGAGAGAAAGAGCACAAGCAGGGGGTGCAGCAGAGGGAGAAGGAGGAGCTCACTTCCCACTGAGCAGGAAGCCTGACAGGGGACTCCATCCCAGGACCCTGGGATCATGACCTGAGCCAAAGGTAGATCCTTAACCGACTGAGCCACCCAGACACCCTAGAAACACAGACTTATAAGTTGAAAATATTGGCAGCCATTTAAAAAAATTACTTAAACATTAATTTATAATAACTTTTGTTAAGGTTTTTTTTTCAAATTTTATTCTTTTCATTTTGGTAGTTTAATTCAGAATCCAAATAAGGTCCACACTCTGCAGTTGTTTGAAAGAGCTCTTAAGAGTCTTTGTTTTTTAAGTAGCCCCACGCCAGTCGTGTGACCTCATGACCCTGATGGAGAGTCGCATGCTCTCCCGACTGAGACAGCCAGACTCCCCAAATTTTGTTAGTTTTTTTAACTTAGAGTCCTCATTCTTCCAAACTTTTAGATATAATTTACATATATTATTTATAGAGATTTTAAATATGTACTATGATAAATTTTGATAATGCATATACTCATCTAACCTTTACCCCAAACAAGTTATAGAATGTTTCCTTTACCCAAAAAAGATTCCCTTATTCTCAGTTCCAGTCAATTCCCCACCTGACAGTTAAGAATAGGTTGGATTTCATGATAACTTAGATTGACCTTTTCAAAAACTTAATATAAATGGAATGATGCAGCCAATTTAGGTTTGGCTCTTTTTGCTCAATATAATGTTTTTGAGATTCATCCATGTTGTTACATTTGTCAGTGGTTTGTTGCTTTGAGTTGCTTAGTAGTATTACATTTTATTCATCTCAAAGCATTATGTCGACCAAGTCTCAAGATAGACTTGGCCTGCAGGAAAATGGTAGGTTATTTCTGGATTGGAAAGAAGATAATGGTTGAAGGCAAAAAAAAATGCAGGAAGGATGAAAGAATAGATGATTATTGTGCTAGAGGAGTGTTCAAATAAAACAATGTAAAATAGTGGAAAGAGAAGGGCTGGAAAGCAGAAGAGAGCAAAGGACCCCGTAGGTAGGCATTTCAAGAATCCAGGTGTGAGAGGGACATAGAAGTGACAAAGGAAGTGAAGAAAATAGCTGATTCTGTGATGTGGGTATTTTCTTGTTCACCCAGTGTGTTGGAGTTGCTCAGCCAGTTTCTGGATTTCTTTTAGAGAGAATTGTTCTGTGTGTAGCTGTAGATTCTATGTGTTCATTAGAGGAGGTGAATTCAGGAGCCTCCTACATCACCATCTTGTACTGAAATCTTTCTTATGGCTTCAATAGTACCCTTGATATTTTGCTACATGGATGACAAAGATTGTGCTTTTTTTTTTTTTTTTTAGGATTCTGTTTCTTTCCTATCTTCCTTTCTTCTGATCATCTCACAGTAGCCTCATTCTTTAATGATTTAGCAATGATTATCATTTTCCTAACTTGTGAAAGTTAAGTTCACATTGTAAAATTACCTTTGTATTGATGATAGTTTAAGCACAGGTCATATTTTTCCTATTTATCACACTTAAGAGAAATAATCTCCATTCTGTTTTTCATCAGGATCTCATGCTCTATCTGCAATTAAATTGAATCACAATTCCCTAACAGTGCAGAGAACTTCCAACAAGGCCATTGCCATATATAATCATTCAATAGTCACAGAGTAGATATAATAGAAATTACTTCTCCTTGAATCTCAATATTCTAAAATTACTATACTTCAGTCCAATTCCCTTTGGTTGATAATTGTTTGCCTCTATGTTCTGTGTGTGTATGTGTGACAATTTAATACTTGAGGCTTTTTCAGTTCTGAGGTATTCCATAATTTAGAAGATTTTTGGAATCAGTCTCTCAGCTACCAACAATGCTATCTTCTTACATTCCTAGAGATGGTCTGGTAAATCCCTTCTGAATTGGATTACATTATATGAACTAAAATGTATTCACTTATTTTCTGTTGCTAACAATGTAGACAAGAATTATTTTAGCCTAAAACTCAGTCCAACAACAAAATATTTTACTATGAATCAAGGCCAGAGTAGATAATGACATACTTCCATGTTGTTTAGAAGAATAGTTTTTGATAAGAAATACTAAACTAAACTCTCCCAAACAATAAGGAAATATATTTTCTTGCATACCAGGAAGACTAGAGGTAGTGCAGGGTCAAGTATAGAAACATCAGTGATTCACCGATTCAGTAAAATATAAATTTCTTCTTTGCTTTCCTTAACAACAACTTCTTTTCAAGAAAATGCCAACAGCAACGGGGGTATTTACTTTCTTGTTTAGTAAAACAAATAAGAGTAACTTCTCTTCAAAACATGGAATAAAATTTATTCTGATCTAACTTAGGTCACATGACCTTTGTGGAGCAAGAATAACCAGAAGAAATTCTATGCTCTTATTCCTTTGGCAAATGGGAACTCCCTCTGGAGCAGGAAATGAAGTACATACCTAAACAAAACTGAGGTTCTGTTAGGAAGCAGTTAAGTGTGGCTTCAGCTCCATTCTGCTGTATTTTCTATTCTAATATCTCCTGAGATTTTATTTACAACACATGGGCATTTAACAGTTATTCATGCCATTTAACGTGTGAAAAGGTGGGAACTGAAATTGCATTGGAGTCTAAGTTCATAGTGGCTCACAAAATGCAGACACTGAACATTTATATTGAAGAAATTATTCATAACTTTCAGGAACAAAAATCTTTCCAAATTGTTTATTTTAATTGGGTGTGTTTCCTGGCTGCAGAAATAAATAAAAGCTTATTTTAAATTTGTGCAGTATGTCTTCAAACACCAGAGATGTGCTGAGTCATTGATAAATAATTCACTTAGCCTGGCAACAGATGAACGAATTTCTGAAAGCTGCAGACATCTAAGTTTCCCCATACTTTTCCTTTTTGAGATTAGCTAGAACAGATGAATGATGGGATTCTAATCAGGACCAAAAAAGGGCAGCCTCTTTAAATTTTCAGCAACCTGCTACGGTCAGTTACAATGTCACGCCTAATCATATTGTTTGTGTCAAGAGTCCTCTGGTCTGCTTCATCTAAGTGCTACAAATAGTTGCAAATAGTTGATATTTCCTCCAGAAACAGCTCCATTTGCAAATTAACACACCTCCTAAAGGAGAAGTGATAAGCAGGAAAATAGGATAATTCTACTCCAACTAATTTAAAAGTAAGTTTGAATTCATTTTATCCAGACCACTAATGTAGTTTGTGATTTTTATCTAATTTTTATCCAGCACTGCAGATTAAAGGGTATTTTAGGGAGCATTATTCAATAATCTGCCTGGTGTATTCTCCAATATCCCTGAGCAAAATAAATTAATCTTCCCACTGCCCTTGCCAAAGTCGATAACTTAGATTCACAGAAATAACAGGAGTTATATGGTTCATGTAGATTTGATTTAAAAGTTGACAGGGTGCCTGGGTGGCTCAGTTGGTAATGCATCTAACTCTTGATACTATCTCAGAGTCGTGAGTTCAAGCTCTGTGTTGGGCTCCGTGCTGTGCATGCAACCTACTGAAAAAAAAAATTTTTTTTTAATTAAAAGAAAAATAAAAAGTTAAAAAAAATTTTTTTTAATTTAGATTTTTTTTTTAAATTTGTCAGAGAGAGAGAGAGTGCGAGTGAGCACAGGCGGACAGAGTGGCAGGCAGAGGCAGAGGGAGAAGCAGGCTCTCCGCCAAGGAAGGAGTCCGATGTGGGACTCGATCCCAGGACGCTGGGATCATGACCTGAGCCGAAGGCAGCCACTTAACCAACTGAGCCACCCAGGCATCCCAGAAAAATTAAAAGATTTAAGAAAAGAAAAGCTAATGTTGACTGTAGAGTCAATAAATGTGCATGGGGTGACCTTGAATAACTCTTAAGAATAGAGCCAGAGAACAGAAGGTTGTTTTCACTGAGGTTCCACGGGTATATATCATAAAATATTTGTAGGTCAAACAAACTGGATCAGAAAAGAAAAATAATTACATGAGGAGCCAATGTCCCCTTGTATTATTCAGCTTAAATATCTTTTCTCAAAGTATTAATGTATAAATTTATAAAATTGCTGAATTAAATTTATATATAATGAAATAAGCATTAATGCAAGTACACAATTCAATGACATTTTATTGTAAATGTGCCTTATTTTTTATTGCTAAATATTTTTTTAGAATATATATATATTTTTTAATCATTTTTTTTTTAAACTTATTTTCAACATAACAGTATTCATTGTTTTTGTACCACACCCAGTGGTCCATGCAATCTGTGCCCTCTCTAATACCCACCACCTGGTTCCCCCAACCTCCCACCTCCCCACCTCTTCAAACCCTTCAGATTGTTCTTCAGAGTCCATAGTCTCTCATTGTTCACCTCCCCTTCCAATTCCCCCAACTCCCTTCTCCTAACTCCCCATGTCCTCCATGCTATTTGTTATGTTCCACAAATAAGTGAAACCACATGATAATTGACTCTCTCTGCTTGACTTATTTCACTCAGCATAATCTCTTCCAGTCCCGTCCATGTTGCTACAAAAGTTGGGTATTCATCCTTTCTGATGGAGGCATAATACTCCATAGTGTATATGGACCACATCTTCCTTATCCATTCCCCTTTCCCCAATCAATACTACCCCTATAGGTAAACCAATTTTTAATCCCCCTTTAGCTTAGGAAAGTTGAGTCCCTTAACAAAGATATCAAGATACATCCAGGAAGAATCAAAACAACCTTCCTCGCCCACACTGAGAATTTATAACCACTCTCCCATCTTTTTCTTCCACCAGTGTTTCTGTGTTTTTGTGTTTGTCCTGATAGTATATAAATCTTACACTTGGGGTTCTTTTTGACAAGGTTCTTCCTTTATTGCTAAATATTATTTCATTATATGAACATATCACTTTACTATCTTACTAATAGACTTCGGGGTTATTTCCAGTTTTTGGTTATTATGAATAAGACTCCTATAAACACTCTCATATAAGGTTTTGTGTAACCAATATTTTTAACTTCAAGTGAATACCAAGGAGTGGGAAAAAAATTACCAAGAAGTGGAATCAATGGATTATAAGGGCGGTGTATATTTAATTGTTTAAGAAATTGCCAACCAGTTTTCCAAGTGGTTGTACCACTGTCGTTTTAATTTTCATTTTCATGATGTCTAATAACATTGAGAATCTTTTCATGTACTTATAGGTTATTCACATATCTTCTTTCAGGTAGCATTTAAGTATTTTGTCCATTTTTTATTAGCCATTTTTGAGAGATTTTTATATATTCTGGACACAAGTCCTTAGATATATGTGTTGTTAATATTTTCAACCTCTGTGTTGCTTGCATTTGTTTTTCATAAAGACAAAAATTGAAAAACAGAATTCTTTTTTATTTCAAAGTCCAGTTTATCATTAAGTTCAATGTTTTTTGTGTGGCTGCTCTAAGAAATCTTTGCTGATTCTGTATTTGCAAAGATATTCTGCAATATTTTTTAAAGCTTTTACAGTTTTAACTGTTACATTTAGATCTTAATCTACCTCAAATTATTTTTTGTGTATCATGTAAGGAAGGAGTCAAGGTTAATTTTTTTCCCATATGGTTATTATACCCAACTTGTGGAAGATATTTTCCTTTTTCCTTTGAATTACATTGAACTCTTCCTTGAAAATCAGTTGAGTGTGTAAGTGTGAGTCTTTTTCTGGTAGATCTATTCTGTTCCTCTGATGTATTTGCATATCTATTTATAATACCACAATACCTCAGAATTGCAACATTATAGAGAGCCCTCAACTTAGGTAGTCCAAGGCCTTTAAAATAGAAATTTAGTCATTGATTTTAAATCTTATTTTTCTTTTTTTTTTTTTTTTTTTTTTTTTTTTTTAGATTTTATTTAATTATTTGTCAGAGAGAGAGAGGGAAAGAGAGCAAGCACAGGCAGACAGAATGGCAGGCAGAGGCAGAGGGAGAAGCAGGCTCCCCGCCAAGCAAGGAGCCCGATGTGGGACTCGATCCCAGGACGCTGGGATCATGACCTGAGCCGAAGGCAGCTGCTTAACCAACTGAGCCACCCAGGCGTCCCTTAAATCTTATTTTTAAAATAAACATGTGAAGGTATAAATTTCCCTCTATATATCACTTTAGTAGCACCCCACAAACTTTGGCATGCTGTTTTCATTTGAACTTAGTTGGATATATTTTCTAATTTTCTTTGTGATATATTCTTTTATCCATGGATTATTTCAAAGTGTTGATTAATTTCCAAAGTTTGAGGAATCTTCTAATTATCCTACTATTATTGATTTCTAATTTATTTCTGTTGTTTTCAAAGAACATACTCTGTGAGTGTTTAGTCTTTTCAGATTTATTGGTACATATTTACTGCCCGATATATTGTCTATCTTGATAGAAATTTTATGTGCACATGAAAACTATGTTCAGTAATTGTTGAGGTGATCTATAAATGTCAATAAGGTTGAGTTAGTTGATAGTGTTGTTCAAATAGTCTACAGCCCTATATGATCTTTTGCCCACTTGTTTTATCAATTACTGAGAGAAGGGTAATGAAATTGCCTACTATGTGGCCTTTTGTATTTATTTTAGTTCTGTCAGCTTTTATTTCATCTATTTTATAGTTCTCTTATTTGATCCATTCACTTTTAAGATTGTGATGTCTTCCTAATGAATTGGCAGGGTTTTATATGGTTTCATTTAAATCTATCTTCTAAGCTATTTCTTTTCTATTTGTCCCTTACATATTTTTCAGTCTTCATTTATTGTTTCTTTTGTGTTATTTGAATATTTGTAGTCTTTTATTTGATGTCCTCTATTGGATTTTGATTCTTATATTTGTCCTACTTGTACTACTTTCTCTTGGGATTATAATATGCATCTCTAATTTATCACAGTCTACTTAGAATTACTATCATACTACTTCATGTAAAAGTTGAAACATTTAAAAGAGTATGATTCACAGGGTGCCTGGGTGGCTCAGTTGGTTGAGTGTCCAACTTCTGATTTTGGCTCAAGTCATGATTTTGGGGTTGTGAAATTGAGCCCTGTGTTGGGCTTCATGCTGGGGGCATGGAACCTGCTTAAGATTCTCTCTCTCCCTCTCCCCCTATTTTTCCTTTCAAAAATAAATAAATAAAAGAGTATGATTTTATTTTCCCTCCTATACTTTGTGCTATTTTGTTATACGTTTAACTTCTACATATATTAAAAATACCAAAATATATTATTTATGCTTTAAATATCAGTTTTTTCTTTTTTTTTAAAAGATTTTATTTATTTATTTGACAGAGATAACAAGTAGGCAGAGAGGCAGGCAGAGAGAGAGGAAGGGAAGCAGGCTCCCCGCCGAGCAGAGAGCCCAATGTGGGGCTTGATCCCAGGACCCTGAGATCACGACCTGAGCAGAAGGCAGAGGTTTTAATCCACTGAGCCACCCAGGTGCCCAAATATCAGCTTTCTCTTAAAGAAATATAGAAGCTAAAAGAAAAAGAGACAGCCTTTATATTCACCCACATATTTACCATTTCTATTACTTTTCTTTTTTTTGTTATAGATTTGAGTTTTCTTCTAGTGCCATTTCTCTTTAGCCTGAAGAACTTTCTTTATCATCTTTCAGAGGTTAGGTCTCCTGGCAACAAATTTCCTCAGCTTTTGTTTATCTGAAAATGGTCATTATACCCTACTATTTTTCATTTTTTAAAAAATGTACAAATTGCATAAGGTAAAATTAATCTTTTTTTAAAAAGATTTTATTTATTTATTTTGAAAGAGAGAGGGAGAGAGAGCCGGGCGAGGGCAGAGGGAGAGGGAGAATCCCAAGGAGACTCCACATTGAGCACAGAGCCCAATCCCACAACTTTGAGATCACTACAGAGCTGAAACCAAGAGTTGGATGCCCAACAAACTGAGCCACCCAGGCACTCCAAATCTTTTTTTTTTCTTATATAGTTCTGCTAGCTTTGACAAACTCACATAGACAAATGTCTCCTTAATCAAGATATAGAACAATGTCATCACCCAAAATGTATTCCCATGTGACCCTTTAAAGTCAACCCATCCACACTGAGGAGGGTATGTACTATGGTGAGCACTGTGAATTGTTAACAGACCTGTACCCCTGAAACAAATAATACATCATATGTTAATAAAAATAATAAAATAAAAAATGCTTGATGATAAAAAAAAATAAAGTCAACCTATCCACCTACTACCAGTCAAAAGCAACCACTGAACTACTTTCTGTCCCCATAGTTTCATCTTTTCCAAAAGATCATATAAATGAAATCATGCTCTATGTAGCCATTTGATGCTAGCTTCTTTCACATAACAAAATACATTTGTGATATATCCAAGTCATTGCATATATCAATAATTCATTCTTTTTATGCTGAGTAGTATTTCTTCATGTGGACAAACTACAATGTGCTTATCCATTCTGCATTTAAGGAACATTTGTGTTGTTACAAATTTTGGTGACTATGCATGCAGAACGCCACTATAAACATATGTGAACAGATTTTTGTGTGAACATATATTTTCATTCATTTTGCTTGTGTAAATACATGGCTTGTACATTTAACTGTATAAGAAACCACTAACCTATTTTCCAAAGTGGCTGTACCATTTAGCATTCACTAGTGATGTATTTCCAGGTGTTTCACATCATTGCCAGTACTTATCAGGATTTTTTTTTGTCATTCTAATAGATGAGTAGTGATACCTCATCATGATTTTAATTTGGATTTCCCTAATGATTAATAATATTAAGCATCTTTTCGTGCACTGATTTGCCATTTGTGTATTTTCTTTGGTGAAGTTTGTTTAAAATTTTTTGCCATATTACTGATTTTGGTTAATATATTCTGGACATAAATTCTTTCTCAAATATGTGACTTGCATATATTTTTCCCTGTCTTTGGTTTGCCATTTTATTGCCTCAACAGTGTCTTCTGAAGGGCAGACATTCCAATAACGACCATACCCCCGCCCACACACACATATTTGCTTCTGAAGACACCTAATCTAGAGTTTCACTTAAATTGCTAATTGAAACAACTTTCACGCTCTTCCTTCAGCACCACTTCTTCTTATAAATATTTAAATTATCATATTAAAAAAGAGACATAAAGAAAGAGAGAAAGTGTATGTAGTTAAAAAAAATTTTTAAGTGAATACTTATGAACTCATTCCAATATTATGCACTACCTTGACATAAGGTAAAAGTAGGAGAGCCTCAAATGGGGTGACTGTGAGTTCTCTTTCCCACTCTGCTCTCATGGAAAAGATTCCCTAGCTGAATAACACTCCCCATCAGATAGATCAAGTTCAGTTCCCATTTATTTCAGAAATAAGGTTCAGTTCACTGCCAAGTGGCAGAATTATTCAAAGGAGCCAATGACAACCAGGTACACTCCACCCTTTTGATACTACAAAGCCTGTCTCCCCACAGCCTCTGTTTTCTCACTCTATTTCCAAATGCAACCCCTTTGTGGTTCTGTATAGCATATGAAATCCTCCTTCCCTTGCCTGTGAGTGCATGTGATAGTAACAAACTACTGCTCTCAATCTAAAAAAAATAATAATAAAACAAACAAACAACAAAAAAACACAAACATTCCTTATTTTGATAAAGTTCAACTTACCAGTTTCCTCTGTTTTGTATTATGCCTTTGGTGTTATGTCTGAGAAATCTTTGCCTAACTCAGGGTCACAAATATTTTTCTTATGTTTTCTTCTATCATCCTCTTTTTTGAAGGATATTTTCAATGGATATAGAATTCTGAATTTATAGGTTTTCTTTCTTCTCTTTTTCTTCCAGCATTTTATTTTTTTTTTAATTTACTTTTTTTTAAAGTAAACTCTATGCTGACATGGGGCTCAAACTCATGACCCTGAGAACAAAAGTCACATGCTGTACTTACTGAGAAAGTCAGGTGCCCCTCCTCCAGCATTTTAAAGATGTTGTTCCATAATGTTATGGCATCAACTACTTTTGGTGAAAGGTCAGTCACCATTTGTATTGTTTCTCCCATTAGTCTACTTAGGTTCCAACTCCCTTTTCTATCTCCTCAAAAGTGGCCCCAGATAAAAAGCCAGATTGAAAAGCAACTCACCTCATGTGTTTCTTTCTCTTAAGTTTCAAAGTTTTGAGCTATCTATGCTCAATACCTAGACATTATTACCACAAATAATTTGTGAAATGTTATAGTACTTCATGATAAGAGGGTAAGTCTGATACCTGTTACTCCATAATGGCTATATGGAGAATTCTAGCATGTTTAATATTCTTACTCTTATTTCTTCCATCCCTGTATGAAGCAATCAATAATATATTTTTGGATACCAACTATGAGAGTGTGCTTATTATTAAAGAGGCAAAGACATGGTCCCAACTATTAACTAGCTTATAATATTGTAAGCATATATATTTTTTAATTAACTTATTTCATTTTTTTAAATTGAAGTATACTTGACACAGCATGTTATATTAATTTCAGGTGTACAACATAATGATTCAAAAACTCTACACATTATGCTATGCTCACCACAAAAGTAGCCACCATCTGTCACCATACAATGTTATTACAATACCACTGACTATATGTCCTATGCTGTACCTTTCATCCCTGTGACTTATTCATTCCCTATTGAAGGTTTATACTGAAAGAGAAAATAGGGCATAAAATACAAGTTTTGCAAACTGTTCTTGAAACTCAAATATATCAAAATTTCCAGAATCATGGGCTGATAACTCTATAATAAATGTATGATTTCAAACCTCATTGTTGCTCAGCATTACCTTCTATTATCACCAACTGAAGCCCTCACCCATTTCTCACAGTAATAATTCTTAAGTTCATCTCTCTAACGCTGGAACAGTTAAACGTCCTTACTATAGATCCACTCACGGATAGTATGATTGACCATCTTCACAGATATCTTCTCTTGCTCAAATTCAACCCAAATGTGTATATTCAGACCTGCATGAAACTGTCCAATTGGGACCATTCTGTAGCTCATAAGTATCAATGGAAGGAATGTACTTATTCGCTGTTTGGTTGAAGTATTGCTAAAAAGGATCTCCAGAATTTGTTATTTGTCTTCCTTTTGCTTTAGTCTTTGAAAAACTGTTTGAGCTTGGAAATAATTCTTGAACACCTGTTTAACTTTCATAACAAATATTTCAAAGGAATCAACACTTGTATTTGTGGTTTTAATCACTCAAAGAGAATAATCAGGAAAAACCACTTTATTCTAGGTAATGTGCTAGACCGAAGGGGGCAGAGCACAAACATGCATAAGACTCATTTTTTACCCATGAGGAGTACACAGCTTAGAATGAGAGAAGGACACGTTAACAAATTTTGTGAATATAATTAAATTATAGTGCAATTATAGTGTTCTTGTGTGAAAGAGAGGGAAGAAGAGGGAGAGTGTTAGGGATTTGGGGAGGTGGGAACATGTTCTTTATCTTGGTGAGAGACTAACTGGCCTTTTGGTTTAAAAAATGTGTAGAAGAGCTTAAACCAACACATTTATTTCAGGAAAAACTGGGCTGAGCATAAAACCTTGACAAAAACCTCTTCTGGTCAACATTTGAACCTATAATATTGATTGCAACAGTGACTCTGAAATTCTGGACCCAGAGGTTATAAATCTTTTTGCCAGCAGGATGCAGTCTGCAGTTCGACATGTGAGCACCTCCATCTCATGGCAGGGAGTTATTGATGGAAATTGCCTGGTCCAGCCTCAGATGTGGCCCAATGCAAACAGGCCAGAGACATGACATGGATGTGCCCTATGCCAAAAAATATGCAATTTGGAGTAAGATTCTTGAAACAACCAAAGCTGAAGTCGGCAGGTGCTTTGTCAAACAAACCTGAGCTTAAGACCAGCAAAATTCAAGGCAAAGGTGGCAGCCAGGCAGCAAGTCAAGGTTTGAGGCAGAAACACCAGCAGGTTTTAAGTGAGGGGTCCCTTACTGACTGACACTATGGGAGGCTGGAGGCCTGACGTGTCAGTCAGCAAAGGGAAGGACAGTCATGTCATTGAATAGGACTGATACAAGATTGTCAGTATAAATACCAGTATTTTGTAGCTTATAAAATGATTGCATGCACAGAGAAAACCTCCAATCCCAACAGCTGTGTTGCAGTTTTAATGGAAGCAGGTCTTCTACCACGGTTCCTAAGGAAAAGGCAAATTCTATTAAAAATTCAACTTGCTTCTCAGAAGAGTGACCAATGCTAAGATAGGAAGGCAATACAAGGCCACACATTTTCAATGCAGATTGTATCATAACTTTGGATGCTTAAAGGAAAGCACTTATTTTCTCAAATTACTGCACAAAGTAATCTATGAAATGAAAATCCTTGCAAACACCAAGTGCACTCCGAGAGCACTTGAAGTACTTGGCAATCATTCTGAAGCTCTTTATTAAAACCCTAAAGCTTACTAAACCCCGCACATCAGATGAAAAAAAAGTCATTTTGAATTATTTGTGGAGGTCAAGGGGATTGCTTCAGTTGATACTTTTTTAAAGTTTTCCTCTCTTCCCTGCATTAATGACTATACTGGACAAAGATATTATTGCCCACAGATTGGTGTAAATGATTTGGTTTTAACAAAATACTTCTGCTAAAGTAGTCTCATAGAAGGCATGAACTTCTCAAACATATGGGCAAAGTTTTTGCTCTCTCTCCAAGTTTCAATGCCCTTCATATGTAAAATGAGGATATTGAGGGAAAATTGGAAATCTGTTCTAGTGACATAATCCTTCTACATATGGGCAAATGATTATACACTAAAAATGTCCATTGTCACTTAATATAAAATATTAGTATTTTGAAAAATTCTAAATATCCAAAACCAAGTTATGGTATAGTTGTTCAATGCACTATCATGCAACTGTATAGAATTACATTCACAAAGGGTTCTAGTGGCGTGTGAAAGTACCTGTGATACAGTGTGATGTTTTTTAATTAGAAAAGAATATCTACTTTTTTCTTTTGTTGCTTGTGCTTTGATTTTGGTGTCATATTTTAATCTTTTTAAAAAGATTTTATTTATTTCTTTTTGACAGAGAGAGAGCGTGCAAAAGCAGGGGCTGCTGCAGAGGGAGAGGGAGAGGGAGAAGCAGACTTCCTGCTGAGCAGGGAGCCTGAGGTGGGGCTCCATCCCAGGACCCTGGGATCATGACCTGAGCTAAAGACAGACACTTAATGGACTGAGCCACCCAGGTGCCCCGTGTCATGTTAATATTTGTACAAATTTCACGTAGAGGCTGGGGGAAACAGGTACTGTCATAGATTGCTGGTGGCAAAGCCACCAGCTTTGAGAGATGGAGGAGAATTTGGTAATATCGAACAAAACTACAAGGCATTTATCCTTCAATTTAGCAGTTCCAGTTCTCAGAATTTACCCTAAACATATGACTCAAACAATGTGAAAATACATATGATCAAGGCTATTTATTGGGATTACATATAATTGCAAAATATTGGAAACTGCCTAGATGCCTGAGCTTAGAGATAGGTTGAATAAACTATGATATGTATGCATGAGGATTATACAGTTGTGAAACATAATGAGGAAGATCTCTGTGAATTGATAAAGAGTGATTTCCAGGGAGATGATATTAAGTAAAAAAGGCAAAATGCAAAAAGGCATAAACATATGCTACCATTTGTGTGTATAGAAAGATGGAGATAAGAAAACGTGCATATGTCTGCTTATCTTTACAAAAAGAAACACAGAAAACAATGAATCATTACACATATGGAGGAATAGGGTGGGAAAAATACAGAAGGGAATGAATGACACTTCTCTGAATGCATCTTTTTTAATATTTTTGACTTTTGAACATATGCTAATGTTTTACATATTCAAAAAATGAAATTAAATCAGAATGAGGAAGGAAAAAATCTAAAACTGAAAGCAAATGGAAATAAATAAACTTTATTTTATTTTAAATGATTTTCATATCTACATTGAGGAGAAAGGCAGAAAGGACTAATACAATTAATTTAGGAATGAGGCATTTGATTATATATTCTTGTCTTGGGCAAGGTTGTGGGGAGGACAGGAGATTTGTAAACAAATTTTTATTTTTTTGAAGATTTTTATTTATTTATTTGAGGGAGAGAGAGTGCAAGAGAGCATGAGAGGAGAGAAGGTCAGAGGGAGAAGCAGACTCCCCATAGAGGTGGGATCCCGATGTGGGACTTGAGCCTGGGACTCCAGGATCATGACCTGAGCCGAATGAAGGCAGTCGTTCAACCAACTGAGCCACCCAGATGCCCAAATTCTGATTTTTAAAAATTTTTTTAAAATTTTATTTCTTTTAAAGATTTTTTTCTTTTTATGTATATATGTATGTATGTACTTATTTATTTATTTATTTTAGAGAGAGAGAGAGCACGAACAGAGGGTCAGGGGAAGGAATAGGGGTTGAAGGAGAAGTAGACTCCACAATGAGCAGGGCTTGATCCGAGGACCCCATGATCATGACCTTAGCTGAAGGCAGACGCTTAAGCACCTGAGTCACCAGGCACCCTGTGATTTCTTTCTAAAAGATTTCTTTATTTTACTGGTTTGGAGGAAGCAACTCTTAAAGTAGCATATGAGCAAAACTGATGATGTTGAGAGGCAGTGTTCTCACTGTGGAAGAAGGGACATTAAAGTATAGAATGTGAGGGAAAAAAAGCATAAAATGTGGAAAAGGCAACAGAAAGCTCTATGGAGATGGATTAGATTTGGAAGTGTCACTGAGGATCCATGATTTCTAAAATGTGCGTGTGTGTGTGTGTGTGTGTGTGTGCACTAATCCATGTGCAAGTGTGTATGTATGTGTGTATGTATGTTTGGTTGTATATTTAGATACCTGTGTATACACAGGCATATTTTCCTCACTCTATCCAGTAAGAGGGCCACAGAGCAAAGTTACTTCAGGGGCAATGAGCACATACGACACCCAGATCTAGATCTCCAATACCATTTCTCATGAAAGAGTCAGGACTCCTTGGAGAAATAAATGGTTGAGTCGAGGAATGAGGCAGACAGATACAAGATAAGCCTAGAGCATCTTGTTCCGTCTGAAAGTAACAAAGAGTAAAGAAAAAGTTGGTAAGTCAGTTCGTAAGAGCATAGGAATAACTTGACAGGGCTCCTACTGGTCAAATCTAGGACAATTTGAGCAACAAAATAATTAAGACCCATAATGAACCACTGATAAAATAGAAATTCAAGGGTTCACAATCATAATAAATAAATAAATGAATGGGTGTGAGGTGGGGCAGGAGAGGCCTTGCTTATATTAGAATTATTTTTTTTTCTAAGATTTTATTTATTTATTTGCCACAGAGACAGAGAGAGAGAGCACAAGCAGGGGGAGCGGCAGGCAAACAGAGAACCAGGCTCCTCACTGAACAAGGAGCCAGACATGGGGCTTGATCCCAGGACCCTGGGATCATGATCTGAGCTGAAGGAGGACGCTAAACCAACTGAGCAATCCAGGTGTCCCTTATAGAATTCTGTGGATTGACTGGCAAATGGGAAGGGAATTACTGGAGTTGGAAAATCATTATTTTGTAACCATAATGATAAAAATGGGGTCATTTAAGATCATCAATAGATATTAAATCCAGGGTGAAGTTTTAATGAGGAATGGGATAACTTCACAGCCTTCAAGTGCTTACTCACAGATTGCTTATGAATTTCAAGGTGAGAAAAATACTAATTACACACTGAAAAAATTGATAAACCTTTTGCAGAGTGATCAAAATTAACATTACCAATGTAGGGCAGATGGATAGGATATAACACCCTGTGAAGGCCGCAAACTGGAACGTGATCATGAGGAATACCAGACAAACCCCAGGTAAGGAAGAATTCATATAAAAAGATGCATGGATAGGAAAGTTCATAATATCTTATAATAGCCCTTAACTGGATATAACTGAAATGGTCAACAGTGAATGCATAAAGAGTGTGGTATAACCATACAAAGGAATACTACTCAGTGATAAAAAGAACAAACCGCCAATATATTCAACAATGTGGATGAATCTAAAAAGTATTCTGCTGAGTAAAAGAAGTTAGACATAAAAGTGTACACACTGTATAAGTCCATTATATGAAATCTGAGAATAGGAGGTGGTTTATGGAGATAGAAAGTAAATGAGCATTGCCTGAGGCAGAAGTAATTATGGAAATTGACTGTAAATGTGCATAAAGGAACTAGACAGATGTAATGGAAATTATCTGGAGTGGCTGGTGGTTACATGCATGTATATAGTGGACAAATGCATCACACTGTTTACAGAAAAATGATGTATTCTATTGTGTCTAAATTATACCTCAATAAGGCTTGTTTAAAAAGGTGAAGAGAAGGAGTAGTCAAGGGAAAAAATCTGCAAGAAAACACTAAAATAATCACACTTGTGACTGGGTGGTTTTTATTTTCACTTTTATGCTTTCCTGCATTTAATATGTTTGTCTAATGAGAGAAATCTTAATATTTATGATAAGGTTGTGTTTGTGTCTCAAGGCACTGTATTTTGTTTTGTATATGGCAATAGTGTGTGGCATTTCAGATTCCTCCATGTGAGGTGTGCTGTAGTGGCAACCTACCACTCAACTGAGAGACTTCACTGCTGTACATTTTGTGAAGGTCTTTTGATCTCTCTCAGTTGCATTTCTTTATAAAATGAAGGAAGTTGACAGGACTGAAGGAACCAAGAGAGGTAGTATGAACACGGCCCAGACTCTGGAGTCCTGCAACAAAAGAACCATCATCATCACCTCGTGTCTAGGTCAAAGCAAGGAGATATCAAGTGTGTGCTAAATGAAGGTATGCCAATTTGTGATAGACCATATGAGAATGGTCACCTAATCATCAAATTTAAGGTAAACTTTCCTGAGAATGGCTTTCTCTCTCCTGATAAACTCTTTTTGCTGGAAAAACTCCTACCTGTGAGGAAAGAAATAGAAGAGACTGATGAAATGGACCAAATAGAACTGGTAGACTCTGATCCAAATCAGAAAAGATGGCGCCATTACACTGGGGAAGCATAAGAAGATGATGAACATCATCCTAGGGGGTTGTTCAGTGTCAGACCTCTTAAAGAAGCCAGTGAATAATACCACTGGCATCTTTTTTGGGGTAGTGAATAAGTGAAGGACTATAATCATAGCTCACTACTTGCTATTGTTTTTTTTAATATTCAACTATAGTTGTGTTTTGAAAGTTAAATGAAGAATAAACTCAAGTATAAAAGCTCAAAAAAAAAAATGAAGGAAGTTGATCTACCTGACTCAAAATTTTCATGATACTTTTGGTACCAACTTAAGAACATAATATGTAAATCTTCTTAATTGGATTCTCAATAGTATCAGCAATGCATTTGCATATTCAAAAATCCTTTGAACTTTGCATGTGTTACATGTTTCTCCTGTAACCTATTACAACACAAATACCCAGAGGCCAGTTTAGAGGGCCTTCTAAATCCTTGACAGAAAGTATAACTCACAGTCATCTTCAGTTTATTGCTATATTAAGGTGCTACTGATTTTGCTTATTAAAGAAGAAAATGAGTCTTATTTCTTTAGTATTTTCTCTTGGCACTGAAAATATTGCAAGCCTCTGTTAAAGACAGTAGTAAACCTTCATACGTATAATCACATTAACAACCTTTTTCCTTCTCCAGTGAAAGAACCATAGGCTATAAAAGTTCCATATCCACTTTTTCTTTATTGAGTGAAACTGGCTTTTGAGTCCTCTGATTACATGATAATTGAATCAGATGTCTGGTTCTAAACGATATGTTTCCTTTGCTTTTCCATTTGTTTATTGTTGTTTGCATTGCTGCAAATGCATTAAAACTGAATGCTGATGAAAAGAGTTGAATTCTGACTGTCAGGTGGGAAGAACAAGTTTGCTGGCTGCAGATGCCATTTTAACTGTGTCTCTCAAGTGTAGATTCTTCTATTTGTCTGTAGCTCATTCTCTAAGACATGCTTTTTTCTTCAAATGAGAACGTCTTTCAGAAGGTATAGAAAATGAGAGAAAGCTTTTTTCCCCCCATCACTGCTTATATCAGGTGGCTGCATTAATGCCACAAAATAATAGGGAAAAGCTCTAAATTGGTTTTAGCAGCACTTTATGTCACATAAAGTAGAGTTTAGCTGGATTTTAATGATTTCATCAAGAACTAAATAAATGTAGCCAATATTCTGGATATTGTATCTACAAAATTCTACACTTTATTTACATTTCACAATGCTGGCTAAAGGGCTTGTTCTGCGAATTACTGAAGGAGACAGGAAGAATATGGCTCAGTATTTTGTTATGTTATATTTTCACAATACTCATATACAAGACCCAGGAATCTCATTGATGTGACAGGAAGTGACTTAATAAGTCCAACTCCTAATGACAATGCATTCCGGGGAATGTACATTCAACTGTGATCTTTACCTTCAACAATTTACAAATGAGTTTAATATGCCCGAGAGTGCTGTTCTCTATTGACAATATGTGAAGACAATTGTTCAGTGTGAG
This sequence comes from Enhydra lutris kenyoni, assembly GCF_002288905.1. NCBI lineage: Eukaryota > Metazoa > Chordata > Mammalia > Carnivora > Mustelidae > Enhydra > Enhydra lutris. The sequence continues at coordinate 16,377,281 of NW_019154107.1, read as the reverse complement.
AAAACGGAAGCAGCTGGTACTATTGTGTATGCTTCAGATCACAAGAAAATGAGAGTATATCCTGTTTCCAGCTTATCCAGAAAATCTCTATTGAATCTTACAAAATTAGGAATCAAATTATTTTTGAAGACTTTTTGTTTCTCCTATTGTAATGAGATATAATACTTATGACTGAAATTTATTTCATTTCTAGAGATTCCTGCAATTTGGGAAAACTGGTAAGAAAGCATTATTAAGACAAAAACAAAACATGGCAATGATTTGAGCTATAAAGTCATGATTCTCCTACCTTCTCTTTTAGTGAAACATAGATGTTACATTTGCAGCAGACCTTCTGTGGTTAATGTGTTTGAGAATAAACACCGGCAGTTTCACTGAAACTAATTTACCTGCTTTTGATTAGTAATGCTTAGCATTTTAAGAGCCTGGAAGGAAATACAGGAAAAAGCAATCATCCAATCACTGTTACTTCATGGACATAGCAAGGAAAATTACTAAAAGGTCTATGCCCAAGTCCGTTCTTACACCTCCCAGATTTCTTAGCAAGGCCCTTCAACCCAGCTAAGGAAGTAATCTGGTGTTTTTGTTAAGTACTGACTTTTAAGAGCCAGAAAGTCCACAAGAGCTGCTTGACAGCTGGTGAATTATTGCAAGAAGATGTAGAAAGAAAAAATAGGTTTAATTTTTTAGTATAAAATTTTTTTTTTTTTTTTTTTTTTTTTAGTAACTCTCTGCCCAATGTGGGTCTTGAGCTCACAACCCCGAGCTCTACTGACTAAGCCAGCTGGTCACACCTTGCATCAGTTCTTGACAAAGTCCAGCCTGTAGCTGCAGTCTGACTTTCCATTCTGAGTCAAAAAAGGATAACAGCATCTGGCTTACTATTTCTAGGTCAGAAAGCTGGGAGAGAAGGTTAAAGAAAACATAGGTAGTGGAAACAAAGTTAGACTCTCTGAGTTACATCAGATAAAATAGAGTTACTCAATCCTAACTCCACATTTAGAAACACTTGGAGAGTTGTTAGTAACGTCTGGACCATGGTACAGAAAAATAAATCCATATATTTAGAGGTAGTCATGGACATGTGCAGCCATGGTTGAGAATCACTGATTTAAATAATCGTAACTTTTTTTCTAGCATATTCTTATGATAGACAAATTTTAAATCGAGAATATTTAATTAATTATTTAAAACTATTTTTCTTGAGGCATCTGGGGGGTGCAGTTGGTTAAGCATCCGACTCTTGGTTTCGATTCAGGTCCTGATCTCAGGATTATGAGATCAAGCCCCACATCAGACTCCATGCTCAGCACAGAGTCTGCTTGGGACTCTGTCTTTCCCCCTCACCTCCATGCTCTTGCTCTCTCTAAAATAAATAATTTTTTTTTAAACCTGTTTTTCTCTACTCATCATTTGCACAGTCTGAGGGTATTTAGTAGAACAATACTATGCTAAAACGTATTTAAAATATTATCATCTTGTTTGGTATATGATATAAACTCAATAAATATTAGTTTCTTTTTTGTTTTTCCAATGAATCTATGTATTTATAGATATGTTCACATACACAAACAAACATACATATAGTTACAGGACACTAAATAAGTACGACAATATTTTCATGGAAATATGGAATCAATCTTACTCTCCTTTAAAAAATATATATTTATTTATTTTAGAGAGAGAAAAGGAGCAGGCACACATGCACGAGATGGAGGTGAGGCAGAGGGAAAGAATCTCAAGCCAACCACCCCACTACACCTCCACTAATTGTGGCACCTCATGAGGGTTTTGATCTCATGACCCATGAGATCACGACCTGAGCCAAAACCAAGAGTCTGCCACTCCACAGACTGAGCCACCCAGGTACCCTTCACTTTGTTATTATTTGAATGACAACCAACTGTCTTCCCACAAAGAAAAAATCCTGATTTGAGTTTTAGCCATCTTTTCTAAAATATTTTCTTATTTGCAGTTACAAAAAGAGTAAGACATCTGTATCAGAATATTTTTGGTTGCAAGTAACAAAAAAATCTTTGACAAAGATGACATGTATTGGCTTAATTTTCTGAAACTTCTAAAGGTGTTTATACTGTAGGTTAGTGTGGATGGCTTCAAGTTAGAATTAATTCAGCAAAGTAAAAGTGTCATCAAAAGCAAATTTCTCTCTACTCTTTTTTTTCATGGGGTTGGCCGGTTCCTGAGGTTGGTTCCCCTAGCTCTTTCAAGATGGTTTCCAACACAAGCCATGCCACAGACTTCCTAGTTCCTATTCAGTGAGCATGTGTAAAATTCTCTTCTTCCAATCATAAAACAGAGTCCTGGTTAACACTTTACTTAGACCAACTAGATCATACCACATGCTCATCCTTAACCAATAATTGTCCAAACGGGAAAGGGTTATGTTGATTGGTTTGGGTAGACCCAGAACTGGAACCAGGGGGATAGGTAGGGTGGGGTGGGGATGGCCAGCCTTGCTCAAATGACAAGATTGCCTCCTGTGTATGTATACGTGTATGTGTGTGTGTCTGTGTGTGTGTGTCTACGTGTGATGGTAAGTAGGTAGATTCCAGGGAAATTAATCATCAATGTCTACTACACTGCTCAAAATAACATATTTAAACAATTGATCAAATAAACATTAATAAGTCAGAATTCATGAATGCATATAAATATTTTTGTTTATCAACATGTATGGCTATAGTATTAGAAGGGATTAAGATGTAACAAAAGTTTTCCTTTTTAAATTCATGAACAGGGGCGCCTGGGTGGCTCAGTGGGTTAAGCCGCTGCCTTCGGCTCAGGTCATGATCCCAGGTCCTGGGTTCAAGCCCCGCATCGGGCTTTCTGCTCAGTAGGGAGCCTGCTTCCTCCTCTCTCTCTGCCTGCCTCTCTGCCTGCTTGTGATTTCTCTGTCAAATAAATAAATAAAATCTTTAAAAAAAAAAAATAAATTCATGAACAATGTAAGGTATCCAGCATAATACTATCTTGTATACATTTATAAATCCACATTATCTATAATTTTGAGTAAATTGAAAATAATTTTCCACTATAACATCCCTTGTCTTATTCAAATATTACACTGGAAATAATATATATAGTTTATATATACATACCTATATATATATATGAATTTTCTCACATCAAGATGCTGTTAGTGTTTAATAATATTTTCATGTGGGATCCTAGGCGAAAATAAATATGCTAGAGTTCTGTTTATTGGATTGTTAGATCCAAACAAATATTTTTGTACTAATGATTTAGTAACCATTTGGAAAAAAATAATACATATAAATTGAAAGAAAAAATATAACTTTTATTTCATTCTTAAATAATCACAATTTGTATTTGCCTGTTGGGCACAGCACATCTCAAATCTTGGAATCACTTTGGATACCATCACCCTCATTTCTTGTTCTATATTGACTTGTGTACGGTGCTTGTTCTTTTTTTTTTTAAAGATTTTATTTATTTGACAGAGAGAGATCACAAGTAGGCAGAGAGGCAAGCAGAGCGAGAGAAAGAGGGAGGAGGAAGCAGGCTCCCTGCCTAGCAGAGAGCCCAATGCGGGACTCGATCCCAGGACCCTGAGATCATGACCAGAGCTGAAGGCAGAGGCCTAACCCACTGAGCCACCCAGGCAGCCCGTATGGTGCTTGCTTCTTATCATGGCAACTACAAAAATCCAGACTCACAAAGACACAATCTAATCAAAGGGAATTTCATATGATCTAATGGTAGAACTGTGAACTACTTTGGCCTAGTAGTACAGATCATATCTGATAAATGTTATGATAAATGTTACTGGACTTCTTTTGAAAATTTAAAATATCTCTTAGTGTCCTAGGGTACCTTCATACACAGTTTGGGAACTGCAGTGACAGTTGTTTAACAGAAGACAAAGTAAAATTCAGAATTGGAAAGCCAGGTTCTCCAATTAAAAATATGAGGAGGTGACAGGTAGTATTAAAAACAGGAAGTTGCAATATAAGTCTTTCAATATCTTCTTAAAAAGTTAAATATTTGATCTGTATAAAATATTTTTTTATTTATATGCTTTTCCCTGAAAACACATTAATGGAAAAAAGTACATTATAAGGTATCAATTAATCTTTGGAATTTTAAAAACTACTTCAATATATTAGCATTCTATGCTCAATATTACCATGGAATTACAAACTCATTCTCATGAAAAATGGGGAGAGGCCCATCTAAGAAGAGATACAATCTCATATTAATGTAGATTTAAAATTTTAGTACACTTCTAACTAAAACAGAACCAGTACCTATGGCAATGATTGCTGGGACCAGTCGATATTCTGAATCTATTAGCCTTATCAACTTATCTCACATTTATGCCTAGGGAGATATTAGAACATAAAGAATTCATCCCCTCTGTTTTTCCTTTTACTATGGCTGACTGTCACAGAATTAGGGTGGATAGAGTCCTATTTTTTATCCTCCTAAAAAGACCAGTAAAAACTCATAGGCTAATGTATCACAGTAAGATTTTAGAAGGAGAAAAATCAATTGTCAGTAAGATACTTTGTAATAAATCTTATAGAAATGACCTTGTTCTCTTCTTCATAGGAAGAAGAGAAGCCAATCAAAATGGCATGAATGATTAATGCATTTCATACAAAACCCACAATATCCTTAGAATATATTTGCTAAGGTGCTGCAGTGATAAGAAGGCAAACAAATGACAGAGCTCAAGTAAGGAGCTTCAGAAAGAGTTCTTAACAAAGACACATGCAGTTAATTTCTTAGTTTCTGTTGACTGTATAAACCAAAGTACTACTACCAGAATATATGTTGTAAGGAAAAAGTGACATTCAGATACTAGGTTAAAGGTGTGAAAATGGGGCTATATAGTAGATTTGATTATTGAATAATCCTATAAGAGGTTGATGCATTCTGCTCTGCCGACATAAGGTTAGTCACATGATTTGGTTTGACCAAATGCAGTGTGTCACTTTTTAGCACAAATTTTAAGACTGAATATGTGGTTCACCATATGGTCTTCCCTCTGTGACAATGACCAACACTATTCCAGGTTAAGACTGCTCCATCAATGTTGAGCAGAGCTGCATCTAACCCCGGCTGGGCATGTGAAATGACGGAACCACTGAAATATTCAGTGTTTGTCACTGCAACATAATCAAAACCATCTTGACTGATGCAAGTTATTAGCCAATAGTATTAGCAAAAACTAAATATGAGTATATAGAAAAAAAAGAACAATAACAAAAAAAGCAATTGCTTTCATAAAGGGTATATCAAAATTTAATAAGCACCTAAAAAAGTCAGACCTTGGAAATGGAGAAAAGAGGAAAGAAATCATTGGTAGTAACCCCATTGTTAGAATCCATGACCTGTAGTGGACTCTCATGACTATCCTGGAACAGCCACTGACATATATTTTTTCTAAGCTCAGAGAGTTTCAGTTGCTTTCTTGTGGTCACACAGCTAATAAGGGACAGGCCCAAAATGCTTTGCTTTCAACTATATTACACTGTCACCTGAGTACCTGGCTAGGTGTGGCAGCTGTGAGGACTACAATAAACACAACCTCCAGTTGCACGGCTTTCGGGATTCCAGACTGGCTAAAGGCATTTAAACCTAAGATATACTCTCCCCAAGAAGCCCACCACCTGCCAATGACTGAGCATGACAAGGGTATTTGGGTCTGGACATTTCTGCCCAATGCAATGTCTTCTTTATGGATAATCTTCATTCTGGGGCTCCCTGTTGGAATGCTGGGTTTTTCTCAGAGCTGCACTGTAGTCTGAGGTTTTTCCAATCTCCTCCTCCTAGCTGCCCCCCTCCCTTCACAGGTGTCAGGCCTGTATCATGATCTGAAGGCTTTCCCTGCCTATTCCTGCTCTCCTAGCCCTTATCTTATATGGGTTTTGCCTGTGTAACAAATATTAGTCTGACACTTGTTACAATGGTGAGGAAGACTTTATTCAGGATCTTTGGGATAGATGTCAACACTATCACAATAGGGGAGAGAGCTCAGGCTCAACTTTTAATATAGCAAAGATAGCTGTGAATTAGAGCCAATGAACAGAATGAGGGAAGTTAGTGGTTAGAAAATTACTAAAATGAGACATCATGGCTAGGAGGTTTCTTGCTAAATTGACTTAATGGGATTCTTGCTGAAGGCAGGTCAGGGTGATCAGATCAAGGTGGGGAGGTGGGGATTCTCACTCAACTGTCTTAGCAGGATTCTTACTAAAACTGGGAGGCAAAAGTCAAGGCCCAAGGATGAGGTGTAGATGAAAAGTTGATTCAGACGAGACTATCTAAAGTTTAGTCAAGAGTCTTTGTCATGTCCCAATAAATCTCTTATACTTAACTCCATCTTTGCACCTACTTCCTGGAGGTTCTGAATTTTCACACTAGATGAACTTGGAAATCTGATCTGTACCCTGTTTTGTGCCAAAATATGTAGACCTTTATGCCTAGATTACTATGGCTTGAAGGATAAAGTTCCTCCTGTTTAAAAAGAGAGAGAGAGAGAGAGAGAGAGAGAGAGGCTTGAGTGCTGGTAATGTGCTGCCATCTATGGGTTATTTTCTTTCTTTTTTATTAACATAAAATATATTATTTGTTTCAGGGGTACAGGTCAGTGAGTCATCAGTCTTATACAAGTCACAACACTCACCATAGCACATACTCTCCCCAATGCCCATCACCCAGATATTCCATCCCTTCCACCCCTCTCCCCTCCAGCAACCCTAAGTTTGTTTCCTGAGATTAAGAGTCTCTTATGGTTTGTCTCCCTCCCTGGTCCCATCTTGTTTCATTTTCCCCTCCCTTCCCCTATGACCCTCTGTCTTGTTTCTTAAATTCCTCATATCAGTGAGATCATATGATAATTGTCTTTCTCTGATTGACTTATTTTGCTTAGCATAATATGGGCTATTTTCTGTTTGTTAAACACTGAAGGTAGGAGTTTATACAGATTATCTCATTGAATGCTCTTCTAATGTTGCCAGTTAGATATTATGACTATTTTTATTTTATACATGAAGAAACTGAAGCTTAGGTGAAATGATTCCATAAGATGTTCCTTGCAATGCATGGCAGAGGAAAAATTGAGGCACACACCTGTCATATTCTAAACTATTGCTATTTACCCATAGTTAAAATCTTAGTTGATAAATTACTATTATGCAGGTTTGCTAAGTATGGGGAGAGGTATAATATTTGGAGTTTGCTTTATGGTAGGAAGGAATTGAGAGGTATAAGAAGTTTGTGAGTATAACATTTTATGCATACTGTTCCCATTGTTATGCCTAGCCCCTGAAGAATAAAACCTGTTGTGAGAGTCACAATTTGGGTATATAACTTCTTGAATGGGGAGTTCTACAGCTAACATAAATCTGAGAACTATACAACAAAACAGAAAACAGAGAAAAAATAAATGACTCTAAATTCATGTTACGTTCAAAGTTCTTTTCACTTCTTTTGGATAAAAAGAATCTGAGAATACTTGGCCATGGACCCAGATTGTGACTCCCAGCCCTTCAGATGAGGAAGTGCTTGTACCAAGTATTATTCTTTCTTCTGTACCTGCTCCTTTACAACATCTGTTCTAACCTAGCCAATAGTGGAGAACGGGGAGAGTTGCTGATTATGTAATGGAAATTGAATAAGGATGCAGCATATTAAGAGAGATAAATGTCCATAGTCTAACTGGTATTGCTTGTTTTTCATCCCTACCTAAACCCTGACCTCTAGCCCATAGGTTCTTGATGCAACCTATTCCAAGTATACTGCCTTGGCCTGAGTTAAGAATAGATCATTCGTTCTTTAATTCGTGAAACAAAAATTAGGTACCATACCTGATAATATCATTGCTGTGTCCAAATCCATCTGATTCCGTTTTACCAGATACATGTGTACCTTTGTACACTTTGATGTGCTTTTGCTTCCAACAGCCTGCAAATTTGGGTCATTTCCACAGGATTGCCCTTGGGCTACTGGTGCCTCTTTGTTTTAGTTCACACACTGAGCTGGAAGTACCTGGGGATGTATAGTCTGTTTGAATGGCAGGGCAATTCCTTTTCTTGGATCAAGATAACCATGAGAATTAACTTTCACTCCAGAGTTACCCTATGGGTTCAGGTGATGTTTTACTTTCCACAGGAATTTCCCTGAAATCACATCCTTGCTTGACTTCCTCCCTTTGCCTGTCCTGCTTGCCCCACTCCCCTACCAGTTTCCTCTGAGTCAGACACACTACCTTAATAAATCACTTACATCAGGATTCCTTGTCCCAGAGTCTTTTTCTAAACCCAAGAAAAGCACCCGCTAAGTCTAAGTCATGATGTGAAGTAATAACAATAGCTCTTGCCTTCAAATGTGTAATTGAATGATCACAATATTTTATGCTATAACACAGGAAACATATATTATAAAATGATACTACTGGTGAGAGGCAAGATGGTGGAAGAGCAGCAGACTGAAATGACATCAGATCCCAGGAGTTCAGCTAGATAGTTCTCAAACCATTCTGAACACCTACACACCCAACAGGAGATTGAAGAAAAGAAGAGCAGCAATTCTAGGACTAGAAAATCGACCAGTTTCTGAAAAGTAGGATGTACAGAGAAGTGAATCTGAAGCCATGGGAAGATAGACCTCGGAGGGGGAGGGGCCGGCTCCCAGCAAGCGGCAGAGCAGTGGAGCACAAAATCAGAACTTTTAAAATTCTGCTCCACTGAGGACATCGCTCCAGAGGCTAAGCAGAGGTGGAGCCCTCCTGGGGACAGTGTGGTTTCAGGTTCTGTAGGATCACAAAAAGTTTGGGGGTGTGTGAGTGTGGCAGAGCTCCCAGGTATCAGAGCCAGGAAGCGGGCAGCAGAGACGGAGCCAAGGAGTGAGCTTTCAGCTCGGGGTTACCTTAAACCATGATCCACAGCACAGTCAGACCACTGTTCTTTGAGCAGGGACCCCACAAGTGGCAGACCTGGAGAGACTCACCTTCCTGCTCTGAGAGGACCAGCACAGCAGGAACCTGCTGGGTTTGGAGACTCCAGGTGGGGCCTTGTGCCACAGATAGAAACACTAGGTCATAGGCCAGGTGAGCTCAGAGTGTGGCCAGAGACCAGGGAGACAGGAATAACTGACTGCTTATCTCTGAGGGCGCACTGAGGAGTGGAGCCCTGAGATCTCAGTTCCTCTAGCTAGAGAATGGGAGGCTGTCATTTTCATTCCTGTCCTCCAAAGCAGTATGGAAAGCGTTCAGGGAACAAAAGCTTCGAGAGCAAACCAGAGCAGATTATTTAGCCCAGTCCCTGGCCAGGGTGGGGCAATTCGACCTCGGGTAAAGACATCTGAGAATCACAGCAACAGGCCCCTCCCCAAGAAGATCAGCAAGAACATCCAGCCAAGACCAAGCTTACTGATCAAGGAGAACAGCAGAATTCCAGAGCTAGGGGAAAGCAACTCATAGAATTCATGGCTTTTTCCCCCATGATCCTTCAGTCTTGCAAAGTTAATTTATTTTATTTTATTTTTTTCTTATCTTTTTTTTTAAACTTTTCCTCTTTCCTCTTTTAACGTGTTTTTAACTAGTTTATCTTAACAATGCCTTTCTTAAAAAACTTTTTAAACCTTCATTGTTACAGTCATATTTTATCCCTTCATTGTATTTAACCTTATTTTTTGTATACATATAGGGTTTTTTTCCTAAAAAATTTTAGGATAAAATTCCTTCTAATAGATCAAAATATACCCCAATCTAGGACATGGCTTTGTTCTAGTCTCCAGCCTAAGCATATTCCCTCCTTTTTCTTTCTTTTTCCAACCAACTTATTGAATCAATTCCTTTTTTAGAATTTTTTAAATTTTCATCTTGACAGTCATAGTCCATCCCTACATTATGTTTACCCTTATTTTTGTATATATATGTTTCTCTTTCTTTAAAATTTTGGGAGATAGTTTCTTCTAAGAGACCAAAATACACCCAAAATCAAGTGGGTGAGTGGGTGACTCTTTTCTACTCACCAATCTAATATATCTAATATATATATGTATATAAACACACACACACACACACACACATATATATATAATTTATATATTTTATATATAAATTATATATATATAATATATATATAAATTTATATATTTTATATATAAATTAATATATAATATATATAAAATTTATATATACATATATAAATTTATATATATATATATATATATATATATGTATATATAAATTTCTTTTTTCCCACTTTCTTCTCCCCCCAGTTTTGGATCTCTTCTGATTTGGTTAGCATACATTTTTCTGAGGTCTTTGCCACCCTTTTAGTATTTCATTCTCTCATTCATATATTCTTATCTGGATAAAATGACAAGGCGGAAAAACTCACCACAAAAAAGAGAACAAGAGGCAGTACCAAAGGCTAGGGACCTAATCAATATGGACATTAGTAATATGTCAGATCTAGAGCTCAGAATGACGGTTCTCAAGGTGATAGCTGGGCTTGAAAAAGGCATGGAAGATATTAGAGAAATGCTGTCTGGAGAAATAAAAACCGTTTCTGGAGAAATAAAAGAACTAAAATCTAATGAAGTTGAAATTTAAAAAAAGCTATTAATGAGGTGTAATAAAAAATGGGGCTCTTACTGCTATGATAATTGAGGCAGAAGAGAGAATTAGTGATATAGAAGACCAGATGATGGAGAATAAAGAAGTTGAGCGAAAGTGAGACAAACAACTACTGGACCACGAGGGGAGAATTCAAGAGTGATACCATAAGATGAAGCAATATTAGAATAATTGGGATTCCAGAAGAAGAAGAGAGAGGGGGCAGAAGGTATATTAGAGCAAATTATAGTAGAGAATTTTCCTAATATGGCAAAGGGAACAAGCATCAAAATCCAGGAGGCACAGAGAACCCCCCCTCAAAATCAATAAAAATAGGTCCACAGCCTGTCATGTAATAGTAAAACACACAAGTCTTAGTGATAAAGAGAAAATCCTGAAAGCAGCCTGGGACAAGAAGTCTGTAACATACAATGGTAGAAATATTAGATTGGCAGCAGACTTATCCACAGAAACCTGGCAGGCCAGAAAGAACTGGCATGATATACTCAGAGCACTAAATGAGAAAAATATGCACCCAAGAATACTATATCCAGCTAGGTTATCATTGAAAATAGAAGGAGAGATAAAAAGCTTCCAGGACAAACAAAAATTAAAAGAATTTGCAAACACCAGACCAGCCCTGCAGGAAATATTGAAAGGGGTCCTGTAAGCAAAGAGAGAGCCTAAAAGTAGTAGATCAGAAAGGAACAGAGACAATATATAGTAACAGTCACCTGACAGGCAATACAATGACACTAAATTCATATCTTTCAATAGTTACCTGGAATGTAAATGGGCTAAATGCCCCAATCAAAAGACACAGGGTATGCTCCAGTAGTGCAATCAGTTAGTGTGCAGTACTTATACAAAAGACACAGGGTTTCAGAATGGATAAAAAAACAAAACCCATCAATATGCTGTCTACAGGAAACTCATTTTAGACCCAAAGACACCTCCAGATTTAAAGTGAGGGGGTGGAAAACAATTTACCATGCTAATGGACATAAAAAAAAAGCTGGGTTGGCAATCCTTATATCAGATACATTAGATTTTAAGCCAAAGACTATAATAAAAGATGAGGAAGGACACTATATCATACTCAAAGGGTCTGTCCAACAAGAAGATCTAACAATTTTAAATATCTATGCCCCTCACAGGGGAGCAGCCAACTATATAAACCAATTAATAATAAAATCAAAGAAACACATCAATGATAATACAATAAGAGTAGGAGACTTTAACATCCTCCTCACTGAAATGGACAGATCATCCAAGCAAAAGATCAACAAGGAAATAACGGCCTTATATGACACACTGGACCAGATAGACATCACAGATGTATTGAGAACATTCCATCCCAAAGCAGCAGAATACACAATCTTCTCTAGTGCACATGAAACATCCTCCAGAATAGATCACATCCTGGGGCACAAATCAGGTCTCAACCGGTACCAAAAGATTGGGATCATTCCCTGCATATTTTTAGACCACAATGCTCTGAAGCTAGAACTCAATCATAAGAGGAAATCTGGAAAGAACCCAATACATGGAGCCTAAGGAGCATCCTACTGAAGAGGGAATGGGTTCAACAAGGAAATTAAAGAAGAATTGAAAAAATTCATGGAAACAAATGAAAATGAAAACACAACTATTCAAAATCTGTGGGACACAGCAAAGGCAGTCCTGAGAAGAAAATATGTAGTGATACAAGCCTTTCTCAAGAAACAAGAAAGGTCTCAAATACACAACCTAATCCTACAACTAAAGGAGCTGGAGAAGGAACAGCAAAGAAAGCATAAACCCAGCAGGAGAAAAGAAATAATAAATATCAGAGAAGAAATCAATGGAATAGAAACCAAAAGAACAGAACAGATCAACAAAACTAGGAGTTGGTTCTTTGAAAGAATTAATAAGATGATAAACCCCTAGCCAGACTTATCAAAAAGAAACGAGAAAGGACCCAAATAAATAAAACCATGAATGAAAGAGGAGAGATGATCACAACCAACACCAAAGAAATGCAATTAAAAGAACATATTATGAGCAACCATACACAAGGAAATTTGATAATCTGGAAGAAATGGATGCATTCCTAGAGACATATAAACTACCAAAACTGAACCAGGATAAAATAGAAAACCTGAACACACACATAACCAGTAAGGAGACTGAAGCAGTCATCAAAAATCTCCCAACAAACAAGAGCCCAGGGCCAGGCAGCTTCCCAGGGGAATTCTACCAAACATTTAAATAGAATTAATTCTTATTCTCTTGAAACTGTTCCAAAAAGTAGAAATGGAAAGAAAACTTCCAGAGTCATTTTATGAGGCCAGAATTACCTTTGTTCTCCAACCCTGCCAAAGACGCCACCAAAAAGGAGAATTACACATCAATATCCTTGATGAATACAGATGCGAAAATTCTCACCAAAATACTAGCCAATAGGATCCAACAGTACATTAAAATGATTATTCACCACGACCAAGTGGGATTTATTCCTGGGCTGCAAGTTTGGATCAACATCCACAAATCAATCAGTGTGACACAATACATTATTAAAAGGAAGAATAAAAACCATATGTTACCCTCAACAGATGCTGAAAAGCATTTGACAAAGTACAGCATCCTTTCTTGATCAAAACTCTTCCAAGTGTAGGGATAGAAGATACATACCTCAATATTATCAAAGCCATCTATGAAAAACCCACAGCGAATATCATTCTCAATGGGGAAAACCTGAGAGCTTCTCCCCTAATGTCAGGAACATAGCAGGGATGTCCACTATCACCACTGCTATTCAACATACTACTAGAAGTCCTAGCCTCAGCAATCAGACAACAAAAAGAAATAAAAGCCATCTGAGTTGGCAAAAAAGAAGTCAAACTATTACTCTTTGCAGATGATATGATGCTTGATGTGGAAAGCCCAAAAGATTCCCCTCCAAAACTGCTAGAACTCATACAGAAATTCAATACAGTGTCAGGATATAAAACCAATCCACAGAAATCAGTTGTATTTCTATACACCAACAGCAAGACGGAAGACAGAGAAATTAAGGAGTCAATGCCATTTAAAACTGCACCCAAAACCACAAGATACCTAGGAATAAACTTAACCAAAGAGGCAAAGAATCTGTACTCAGAAAACTATAAAGCGCTCATGAAAGAAATTGAAGAAGACACAAAGAAATGGAAATGCATTCCATGCTCATGGATTGGAAGAACAAATACTGTGAAAATGTCTATGCTACCTAAAGCAATCTACACGTTTAATGCAATCCCTATCAAAACACCATCATTTTTTTTTTCAAAGACATGGAATAATCCTAAAATTTATATAGAACCAGAAAAGACCTCAAATAGCCAGAGGAATGTTGAAAAAGAAAGCCAAAGTTGGGGGCATCATCATCAAGGCAGTATGGTACTGGCACAAAAACAGACACATAGATCAGTGGAACAGAATAGAAAGTCTGGAAAGACCCTTAACTCTATGGTCAACTAATCTTTGACAAAGCAGGAAAGAATGTCCAGTGGAAAAAAGACAGTCTCTTCAACAAACGGTGTTGGGAAAATCAGACAGCCACATGCAGAAGAATGACACTGGACTATTTCCTTACACCAAGCACAAAAATAGACTCAAAATGGATGAAAGACCTCAATGGGAGACAGGAATCCATCAAAATCCTTGAGGAGAACACAGGCAGCAACCTCTTCAGCCTCTGTGCAGCAACTTCTTCCTAGAAACATCGCCAAAGGCAAGGGAAGCAAGGGCAAAAATGAACTATTAGGACTTCATCAAGGTCAAAAGCTTTTGCACAGCAAAGGAAACAGTAGACAAAACCAAAAGACAACTGACAGAATGGGAGAAGATATTCGGAAATGACATATCAGATGAAGGGCTAGTATCCAAAATCTAGAAAGAATTTATCAAACTCAACACCCAAAGAAGAAATAATCCAATCAAGAAAGGGGCAGAGGACATGAACAGAGAATTCTGCAAAGAAGACATCCAAATGGCCACAGACACATGAAAAAGTGTCCAACATCATTCAGCTTCAGGGACCTACAAATCAAAACCACAGTGAGATACCACCTCACACCGGTCAGAATGGCTAAAATTAACAAGTCAGGAAATGAGAGATGTTGGAGAGGATGTGGAGAAAGGGAAACCCTCGTACACTGTTGGTGGGAATGCAAGCTGGTTCAGCCACTCTGGAAAACAGCATGGAGGTTCCTCAAAAAGTTGAAAATAGAGCTACCCTATGACCCAGCAATTGCACTACTGGGTATTTACCTAGAGATACAAATGTAGTGATCCAAAGGGGCACGTGCACCCAAATGTTTATAGCAGCAATGTCCACAATAGCCAAACTATGGAAAGAACCTAGATGTCCATCAACAGATGAATGGATAAAAAAGTTGTGGTAAATATATACAATGGAATACTATACAGCCATAAAAAGAAATGAAATCTTCCTATTTGCAATGATGTGGATAGAACTAGAGGGTATTATGCTGAGTGAAATAAGTCAATCAGAGACAGACAATTATCATATGATCTCCCTGATATGAGGAATTTGAGAGGCAGAGTGGGGTGTTTGGGGGGTTAGGGAAGGAAAAAAATGAAACAAGATGGGATCAGGAGGGAGACAAACCATAAGATTCTCTTAATCTCACAAAACATACTGAGGGTTGCTGGGGGAAAAGAGGTGTGGAGAGGGTGGTTGGGTTATGGACACTGGGGAGGGTATGTGATATGGTGAGTGCTGTGAAGTGTGTAAGCCTGACGATTCACAGACATGTGCCCCTGAGGCAAATAATACATTATATGTTAATAAAAATAATTAATAAAAAATAAAATAAAATGATATTACTAAGAAGGGAGTGGTTATCATTAGCAAGTCTCATTAGAGAAATTAATATTTAAACAAATTCTTGCAGGGTGAATGAATGAATAGGCATCCACTAGGATGAAAAGAAATGAGGGGCATTTTAAGCAAAAGAAACAGATTGTACTTTGATAACAGTTTCCCTGGAAAAGATTTGGTAGGCTATTTTCTTTGTGGGAGAAGAGCTCCACTGTGAACTCTGAGAAGGGAAGGACCCTTCCTGAATTACACAGGTTATATCATTAGCATCTAATACAGGATTTAAGACAGTGTTTAAAATATTTTTAAACAAAATAACCCATTTCCAGAATGTATTTTATCTTTTCTCCATTTTCTCCCATCTGCCTCAAATTTAACAATAATAACAAGAGAATCCTTAACCCATAAAAAAAAATGATAGGAGTGATTTAAATTTCCCAGCCTGCCTGCATGTAATAGGAAGCTACCCTTTTTTAATGTACTAATTCATAAAAGTAGCATTTAATCACTCTCACTTAATATTTTTAAGTCCCTACTGTGTTTCAGAGACTCTGCAGCATTCTGATTATTAATCATAGCCATTAGGAATTTAGGATTTAGAATTTGGGTTTTAATACACACTCAGCTGCTTATTTATATGCCTTCAAGCAAGTCATATAAAATAAACATAGTGAAAATAAACATAGTGCCCACCCTGTAGGGTGCTGCGAAAAGTCTATGAGTTAACGCATGGAAAATTCAAATCAGAGTGCCTGGTATATACTAAGTGCTCAGTAAGTATTAACTGTCACTGGTGTTGGTATATGGCTGCACTTGTTGTTTCTGTTATTCTGTCATACACCAGATTTGCATAGGTTCTGTGACTTTTCTGATGTAGAGTCAAACTGTTATTGTGTTCCCTTCTTCTGAAATATTAAAAAGAATGGATGATTGCAGCATACATTTACAGAAACCTTGACATACCAATCAGCTACAGAATGCTTAGTATCCTCATTCATCTCAAAAACCAAATGATTAACTCTACATCTTGGCAAGATAAATTCATATGTAATCAGTTGGCTTCCATTTAGTAAATGTCTAAGACTATGTAGATTTTTAGTGTAACCAAAGGCACTGTTGTGTGCTGAAACTTCTCCCCCAGCAAACAAGGAAAAACAAACGTTTTTTACATAGTAAAAAAACCCAACTTTGAAGATGTTCAGTTAAACAACTTATAGATAGTTAGATGTGTATCAGCCATTGTAAACCAATTAGGAAAGATCAGAAGTTTTTAATTTCAAAGTTAGAATGTATGAATTTTGAACATCTAATTCTGTTCTGTGGTGCTAAAAATCATTGCTAAACTTATTTGAAATAAGTAATCAGTTATGGGGGTATTTTTGGTAATTTTTTAAAAAAATACAACTCCCCTTTTAATATGTTTCAATTATTTTCAGATTAAAATGTCTAATTTGACAAATTAAAATTAGGACCTCATAATCATTATTTATCTAAGACTTTAGTATTAAATATATGAGATAAGCATTTATTTTATTTGGGATAACTGATATGTCAGTCACTTGCCAACCACCTCAATATAATTTTCTGCACATAATAGCTGGAAGAAGACACTGAGAATTTTAAAAAGATAATTTGAATTTCAAGTCCAGTGAGGCCTGTCATTTCTCATTGCTTGGTTAAGTAAAACCTGCATAAAGACTTAACTGTGAAATATCATATGCTCCTTGACACCTATACTTCAGACATAATAAAGCCATCAAAAGAATGGTTATTAAACCTGGGAATTTTTGTCTCAACTCATTCCTTTGTATTTACAGTTGAAAGAATATAATTAAAAATGAGGTTTGATATTTTACACTACTTTTATGCACTTAGCTTATTCCAAAATAAAAATGATGTACAACACATAAAACTTTTATTCAGCTCCTCACTGTGGTGTAGGAAATGGTGTTTGTTTTTTAGTATAAACTTGAAAAATGGCTCTGACAAGTTTCCAATATTGTTCACACACTGCTTTGAAAATTTTCTTTAAGGGTCTTCAAATCAATATTTTTTCATTTGGTTCTAGCAAAGATAGCCTTCCCTGCTATTGTGAAAATTACTTCCCTTTGCAAGTAGAATGGTAAAATCTAAATCATGAACATCAGAAGTTCATGAATTTCTAATTTACATCGGAAAGCCCTAAAATATTCTTTACACATTGAGAAAGCTTTGTAATTCAAACAGCATTTTTAACAAAGTTAAAATATCACCAAAATTGTTCTTGGAATTCTTGGCAAAGTGTTATATGAAATTGTACTGCAATGCTTGGGTACTTTATTGAATTGTGTCCTCAAGAATCACCAGTTTTTACAAGTCATCTGAGTAATTTCTTATTATCAAGCAGTCTTACCAACAGATGTTTATTGGACCCCAAATTTCTTTAAATGTTGTATACAGTGCAAAATAAACAGAAGATATAGTTTTTACTTTTAGGAAAGTTGGTTCTTATTTGGGAAAATACACTAAATGGAAATAGTTCTATTAGAGAACTGTTAAGCAAAAATCTGTATGGTAAGTTTAATAGTTTATAAAAGAGAAAGATCATTAAAGTCTGACATTTATGGAAAAGTCTCCAGGGGGAATTTGGGCTCACAACTGGATTTGAAGAATGACTAGGATTTGAGATTAAAAATAAGTAACTATCACCATACTCCTTAGGTTTTCATCTAAAAATATCTTTTTCATCTTTAGAGAAAATATTAGATTGTTAGTGAAGGAGAACAGAATTTGACACCCTAAAATATGCCACTTTGGCATAAGGATTATCTTGAGCTGTTTTTTTTTTTTTTTTTTTTTATTTGACAGACAGATCACGAGTAGGCAGAGAGGCAGGCAGAGAGAGAGGAGGAGGCAGGCTCCCCGCTGAGCAGAGAGAGGAGGAGGCAGGCTCCCCGCTGAGCAGAGAGCCCGATGCGGGACTCGATCCCAGGACCCCGAGATCACGACCTGAGCCGAAGGCAGAGGCTTCAACCACTGAGCCACCCAGGCGCCCCTTGAGCTGTTTTTTTTTAAAGACTTATTAATTTATTTGGGGGAAGGAGGTGCAGAAAGAGAGGAATAGAGAGTCCCAAGCAGACTGTATGCTGAGACAGAACCCCAAAGTGGGCTTGATCTCAGGATCCTGAGATCATGACCTGAGCCGAAACCAAGAGTCAGAAGCATAACTGACTGCACCACACAGTCACCACTGGAGCTGGTTATTTTTAAGAAATGGCAGGCAAAGGAGAAGCTCTGAAAACAGAGTAGAAGTTACCCTTTGTAAGAGACACTTTATTTTTAAGGGAAATCCGTTTGTAAGGGTGTCTTCCTCTCTGTTGCAGGAATAGGAGGATAACTCTAAATCTCTTGAAATTCGATCAGTAAAAAAGGCAAAACATAAATCTACATAACTATATCATTGTTAATGAGGCTTTTCATGGTAACCTCCCATAACTGGCACCTCCACCCCCTCAACATGTTCTTTTGTCTTTAGTTGGAGATAGTATTTAAGGGGAGTTACTCAGTTTTCCTGGGTCTCGCCCATGTTTGCAGGAGGTATACATGTTATTAAACTTCTGTTTGCTTTTCTTCTGTTAATTTGTCTTTTATTACGGGATTTTGGGAGGGAATCTCTGTAAGAACCTAGAAGAGTAGAAAGAAAATTGCTTTTCCTTCCCTACATTGGTAAGTAGTATAAATACTAATGAAAATATGTGCCTTGGAAAACTGGAAGTTTGTATAGACTTTTAATAAACAATATTAAAAATACAAAAAGATAATTTATACATTGTGTCTGTTTTTTCATATCAGACTACAATTTTTTTAGTGGTTTACGGATCGGCTACGCAGTGAGACAGATCTTGGTTCAAATCCTGGCTCTGCAGTTTAACAGATATATGATTTAGGGCCAGTTATGGATCTCTGTTTCTCCATCTATAAAATGAGGGTAACATCTAAAATCTACTCCATGAGTTTCTGAGTAAAATCTTTTAAAAATGTAGACATGTACTCCATCCATAAGACCCTACTAAATATTCTACTTATGTTAACTATTAGTATATTCTATTTTTATGTATTCTGCTCTATTTCACAAAGGATTTGGAATGATGGCAATAATATATAGAATAAAATAACAATAATATATAAATTGAGTGATTCCTCTAAAATTAAGTCAAGGGAGGTAAGTGGGAGGATGGGGTAATTGGGTGATGGGCATTAAAGAGGGCACTTGATATAATGACCACTGGTGTTATATGCAAATGCTGAATCACTAAATTCTAACCAAGAAACTAATAATATACTATATGTTAACTATCTTGAATATAAATAAAATCTTAAGTAAATAAGTAAATAAATAAATAAAAATTAAGTCAGATTATTTCAACTCATCTTCTCAAATCCTTCAATGGCCTTGCATTTTAATCAGTAAAACCCAAATCTTTATAGGGGCTAATAACATCCTCTAATTTCTGGCCTGTAATTCCTTTTGATCTTATCTCCTACTACTGTCCTCAGAATTCATTCCAGTATAGTCCTACTGACCTCAGCAATGTTTTTAAGTGTGCCAGGCAAATTCTTACACCAAGGTTTTGGCCTTTTAATGTCTCCTCTGCCTTGCCTATGCATCCTCCAGCTATTCACAAATTTCCCTTCCTCATATTACCTCTGTGTACTCTCCCCAGGCCAACCTATCTAAAACTGAATAACTCACTCCTGGCTTAGTATATTTTATCCTCTTACTCTGCTTTTTCTCTATAACACTTGTCACTCTTTTATTACAATTTTTTTTAACTTTTTTCTTGTTTGGCTTTTCTGCTAGAAGGTAAGCCCCTTAAGGGCAAGAATTTTGCCCTTTTCATGTGTTATTGTATATATGGTGCAAAGAACATTCCTGTTGCTTAGTAGTTGCTCAATAAATATTATTTCTGTTCATCTAATTATGTCAGTAAGTCTCTTTCTCAACTATAGACCCCAACAATTGAAACCAGAAATAGATAAGACCACTTAACTCATGCTCTAATTGAAAACCATTGTGCTTATTTCTTATTGTACTTCCTTGAGGCACTGAAGAAGATGTTTTGCAATGACCAGAACATTCCAACCACCAGGCCAGAAAAACCTTGACAGCAACAAGGCCTAGAAGACCACACTCCACACATCCCTTTCCCTGCCCATGATGAACATGCCTGCGCTGAACACATACTGCTCCCTAACTACAATCATGCACTCTTTACCTTCTCTCTTGCCTGTACCCCCTGAAACTGTCCCTTTAAAACTCTAGGTGTCCATCTTGCTGACAGAGAGGTCAGGTAGTAAAGCTTGAGCCTGCCAACTCCTCTAGCTGCTGGCACCTAAAATAAATTTCACCCTTTTTCTTTTCCAAACTCATCTTGAGTTATTGGCTTCTCCTGACATGAGTTTATCTGAGTTTGTTTCACAACAGTATTGGCAAACCCAGCCAGGAACTATGATTTCGACTTTTCCAGCCCCCTCAGGATTCCCCAGAATGGAACAGTTGGCTATGGCAGTGTGGCAGGGCTCACTTATTTGGTTCCTGAATTTGAGGCTATGATAGATCAGTTAAGAGCTACTTGCAGATCCTATGAAATGCCATTTTGTTTCAAACAAAGCTCTTTTTTTGATATTGCCTTTTGTTCAAGAAATGTATTGCACATTTATTATTGCATTTAATCTTCATAGCCACCTGGTAAGCTAAGTAAAATAGGAATTAATATTCATTTTCTCACACACTAGGAAATTAAGAATCCAAAAGAGGAAATGACTGGTTTAAAGTCATACCATTAGTAAGATGCAGAACAAGGCTAAGAGGTTATTTTCCTTGGCTAAGTTTCCTTCATTTGCTGTTTCCAGAGTTAGATAAATGAATGAAATAAAACTTAGGTTATACATCCATGCTGTTGAAATTGATTTAACATTTTAGATTCACTGGGAATTAAGTATTTCAGGGCTTTCTTCAAGCATCCTTCAGTTAGTTGCAGAACTCTGTTTCTAAGGAACTCGTGAATTTTTTCACTTACTGCCTTAGAATATTTTACAGATTCATCGTCTTAAAGAAGTGTACATCTGTATAATAATGAATGCTTACTGCCTGCCTAACATGCATAAAGATCTACTTGTTCCTGTATAGACTGATGCTGTTTGCTCATTCTGGAATACTCTTCCCCAATCTGAGTCCTTATCATTACTTGGGTCTCTGCTCAAATGCCATCTTCTTAGAAAGTCATTTGTTGAATACCTTATCAGAAAGATCCCAATCTTTCTCCTTTCCCACTTCTAATCCTTCTGTGTTAAATTTTCTTCATATCATCTGTCACATTATAAAAGGGTTATTTATTTAACAAATGCATTTGTTAATTAATTATTGTGAGCCTTCCTTAATAGAATGCTGGGTGCAGGAAGGTAAATTTTGGGGGGTTGTGTCTCCAGCATTTAGTATAGTGACTGGTACATAGTAGTAATTTAATAATAAAGGGGAACAGAATTTAGCACCCCAAAATATGTCTCTTTGAGACATAGATTATCTTGAACTTTTTTTTTTTTTAAGAAACAGCTGACATGGGAGAAGCTTTGGAAAACCAAGTAGAAGTTACTTGTTTGTAGGAGATACTTACATTTATAGAGGAAATCTCCATTTGATGGGTGTCTCCTTCTCTGTACCAAGAAGAGAAGGATGACTCTAAATCTCTAGAAATTCTTACCAATGGAGAAGACAACAACATAAATCTGTAAAACAACCATACCCTTGTTTACTGTGCTTTTCCTGTAGCCTCCCATAAATTGGCTCCCCCATCCCCAAACATCTTTTGTCTTTAGCTGGAGATGGTATTTAAGGTGGTGACTTGGGTCATTTTGGAGAGTTACTCAGTTTTCCTGGGTCTCTCCCATCTATATGGAAGGTATACATATTATTAAATTTTTGTTTGTTTTTCTTAGTTAATATGTCTTTTATTATGGGGGTCTCAGTCAAAAACCTAGAACAGTAAAGACAAAATTGTTTTTCTTCTCTTAAAATAAAAATACATTGATTAAAAGAATACTCATAATGTACTTTTATGCCCCAAAGCATCCATTTACAATTGCAATTAAATAAAAATCATGGAGTTAATTGTATACTTTTATCCATTCTCCCACTGGAATATAAATTCATAGAACATGAATTGTATGATTTTTTTTCATTGCATTTTAGTTAAATGGTTTGAATACCACAAAATTCTATTGCTTACTCTCAAGGAATCTAGCGATTTATTCTCTATGTGGAAAAAAAATGAGGACAGGAAATGACAATAAAAAAGAATTTAACAGATCAAGGTAACATAAAAGTAAGAAATCTGATACATGATTGGCAACTGCAGTGTAATATTAATCTATCATACATAGTATGAGACTAGATACTAAATAAATATTTAGCATATATGTTTTTAGAAGTGTTACAAAAACATTAAAGCGTGGAGAGACCAAAAAAGAAAAAGAATTCAAATGTTAGATGTTTTAAAGTTAATAACTCTTAAAAGGGAATAAAAAAATTATGAGGAGTACATTGGGATAGATGCAGCTAAGGGTTTCCGTTGCGGGTAAGTAGTGAGAGATAAAGACTGGAAATTAGGTTGCCAGGGGACTTGAAATACAGTTTCAGGACTTTAAACTGATAAAATTAATTTGTATATCAGGACCCACAAGATGGAGGTGCCCCTATTGGTCTGGCCTATAATCACAAATCTAAACCTAAATCAGTCTGCACTTAAAAAAAACACCTGTGGAGGAATCCAAATCTATATCAATCACAATCCTCCAACTCAGCTTTAGTTAGCTTACCTTCTCCTAGAAAATAGGACCTGGTAGCCTTACAAGAAAATCCCTGATCTCCTGGCCAATTGTGCCCTTTTTCTGTATTATCTCTTTAATGCTCTATAAAACTCAGTCTTGCCACAAATCCCTCAGAAACAGTACTTCACTGCTAGCAAGGCACTGTATTTCATCAAATTATGGGTTTTTCCCCTTAAATAAGGGGCACCAAACTTGTTACTAAGTTGTTTATTTTGTCACTTGACAGGACTTAAATTTCTAACAATGAGTGGTAAGAGAGCAAGAAGTCTTCTAAGCAGCTTAGTAAAAATATAAAAATGATATATTTTTGAGATAATTTAAGAGGTGTATATAATAGTAGAAATTGGACAAAGGAAAATTGGATAGTAGGCTAGTGATGATGTAAGTAGCAAACACTTCCAATAAAAACTAAAAGGCAAGTGATGAGGTAAACATATTTTCCAATCAAGACTGTGCCCCAAAATACTTTCTGACTTGTGACACAAAGATAACTGATCTGCTGTACTCAGAGCAGGTATCCTTCATTTGCTTCTTCTAATTGAATCACTTGTCTACATAGTCCCAAAATATTATATTCTCTAAATTGCCCAGGATTATCCAGATAGTTCTCTTAAGAAGAAAGTGGGGATATCAGAGCAACAACATCATTTATTAGAAATGAAGTTTCTGTTTATGCACTTCTGGTCAGCAGCGCTTATCTTACAAAAGCATGGTAAGCAGTGACCATCTGTTTAGCTGTTTAAAACACTCTTGTTCCTACCTTTAGAAGGGAAAATTCCCTCTCTGATACATGTGCAAAACTCCAATTAGAGTTAATTGGGATTATGTGTGAAAAACACAATGAAAATTATTTCCAAAGAATGAATAAACCCACATACATTCATGACCATTTATCATTCTCTTTTAAAGGAAAATAAAAAGCCAAGCTTACATATTATAACTTACAAATATATTAGACTATCTTCAAAAGAAAAGAGGCATCTAACCTCTCTCAAAGCTAAAAATGAAATATAATGGGAGGTCAAATAAAAGCGCTTGTTAAGATCTATTCAATTCTGAAAAAGGTATCTTCTGGCTATAATTGATGGTATAAAATATATTTCATTAAACAGGAAGAACTTAAGAAGAAATGATCCCAACTACTCTTCTAATTTATGTTAAAATTGGGCCCATGAATCTAAGGATATTACTTAAGTTGTAATTTTTGCAGAGATTGAGGTTATGTTACATGGCAAACCACAGACTAATTCAGCCTTGTTAGGGTATGATACTAAATGCCAGTAGAACAAAAGGATAATTCACTTCTTGAGGTAGAGTTTGTAATTCCAAGGGAAGAATTTAGCAATTTAGCCTAAAATAATGTACTACAATGTCTTTTATTATTATATGGCTGCATCTCTGCTTGTCATAAATTTTGCTCTTAGGTAAAACATCCCAAAGATCGCAATTATTTTGAGTAGCTTTGTTAAAATACTCTTTGGAAGGAAAAGGGGAAAATTCACACTGACAGTAAATGTTATATTAACAGCAGTGGCTTTTTGCTAACTGCAAAACTGAAAGCTGAATCCATTTGCTTTTAATTATTATGAAAATTATGTTTCATTTTTGTAAAAAATTACTTTATTCTTTTAAAATAATTATTATTGTTTATTATTTTAGGAGCATAGTAGAAAGGTCTCCTGCTTTATGAATTTATTACAAATTAATGAAACTTCAGTTCCAGAGGTTATGGAACAGTAAAATTATCTTAAGGAAAAGGAAAGTGCTAGAAGAAATTATTTCCTTCTGGTTTTCACCTGTTTCTTGCTACCCATCCCACAATATTTGGTAACGGGAAACCAGACCCTTGTTGCTCTGAATGTCTAAAACTAGTTAAATGGCTTAGTTTAATACTTATTTTATCATCTCAACTCTGAGGAGAAAATGAGTGACTAAGAAACAGTTTTGACATCATTTTCCCTTGGTGTTTGGTTAATATTTCTTTGAGAATTGTGCTTTTAATGTTGACAAGCACATGCAGATTTTCATATTTATTCCAAGAGGTCATAGTTTTTTATAGCTCTATAAATCCTCCAGGCCAGCCTATTTTTATTATGCTTTCCAACTTTCAAGCCATTCCTCCTGCCTGTGTGAGTGGATAGGTGGCCACTGTTAACAGAGGCCAACACATTTCTGATTATTTAACAATACTTTCTCTACCTTATTAGGTTACAAATGATAAGGGAATTTTCATGAACGTGTGACACAATATACAATATCACAGGAAATTGCAGGAAGCCTTACACAGCTGTTCAAGAGACTCATATGATCCAAGGTATTTGTCTCAGAAAGGGGAAAGGAATTTTTGTGGAATGTTCAGTACATTCCACAATAGCTGGATGAATCATTTCCTGTTTGTTCCTGGGACAACTATGACCTTTATTTCCTGTAACATAATTAGGACATGGCTTTAGAATGTGCTTAAGAAAGGCGTAAGAAAAAAAAGGCATAAGAAATAATGTTAAGCAAGTTTGGTTAATTAATTTTATAAATTATTTCTATAATTCAATCTATACCCGGTATCTCTATCCTTCTCCCTCTATCCCCCTGAACAGATAATAAAAGCAGATATTTCTATGCAATTCTATATAGACTTCTAAATATTTTGAGCAAGTAGGTTATAGTTAATTTTGGTATGTTTCTTTTTATCTTCTATACTGTGATTTGTGAAATTACATAGATGTTCCTTTTTTGTCTGTTTTTTGGCTATTGGGAAGCTCAGAGGTAGATTTCAGTTTGATCTGTGGCAAATATGCAGGAGTCAATGATTTTTAATTACTTTTTTGAGATGTAATTTCTATACAACAAAGGCCACAAATCTCAGTGTATAGGTAGGGGGATTTTTTTTTTTTTTTAAGATTTATTTGACAGACAGAGATAACAAGTAGGCAGAGAGGCAGGCAGAGAGAGAGGGGGAAGCAGGCTCCCTGCTGAGCAGAGAGCCTGATGTGGGCTCGATCCCACAACCCTGGGATCATGAACAGAGCCAAAGGCAGAGGCTCTAACCCACTGAGTCACCCAGGCACCCCAGGTTGGGGAACTTTTATGTCGTGTGAGTTTTCATGCACATGAATTAACCACCTCATTCAAAAGTATCTTTTCAGCACCCCAGAATATTGCTTCCTTTCCCTATCTATACTTCACATAAGGTAACCACTATTCTGACCACTATATAATGTTACATTTGTATAAGACATGTCATACTACATGAATTATTCTTGTTTTTGGTTTGACTTTGTTTTTCTTCACCTACCTGTAAATTACATTTTCTTAACTTACTTTATTTATACCTAAAAGACATCTTGAATTCTTAACTTGGACCAAGATGGGTCATCAAATATCCTTACAAAAGTGTGAAATAATTTGCAAAACTACTCAGGAAGTGAGATTGGAATGAATATGTAAGAACTTGGGAGTTAATTATTGATACACTTGTTCAAAAGAAAATCACAGGCCAAAAATGGAGTCACTTATGTTAAGAGACCCATGTCAGTAAATCACGATTTAATACCTAACCTAACTATAGTTTCAAGTCCCCTAAGCATGTAACCGTTAACCTGTCAACCAAGAATTTCCTGGTCAGCACTAGGAAATTTACTGATAGACTCATTCCAT
The DNA here is from genome assembly GCF_002288905.1 of Enhydra lutris kenyoni. Taxonomy (NCBI): domain Eukaryota; kingdom Metazoa; phylum Chordata; class Mammalia; order Carnivora; family Mustelidae; genus Enhydra; species Enhydra lutris. The sequence goes on along the minus strand of NW_019154107.1, from coordinate 16,350,282 downwards.
TCCCCTAAGGAAAATGACCTTGCCTAAAATAATGCATTCTTTGCTAATAATTTCCTTTTTTCCATTCCCCTCTCTGCCTTTAAAACTCTTACCTTTCCTGCAACTCAACTGCACTCCTTTCTATTTGTTAGAGGTGATGCTGCCCAATTCATGAATCATTTAATAAAGCCTATTAGATCTTCAAATTTACTCAGTTGAATTTTGTTGTTTAACACACTTTTAACACTGCTGACTTTAAATTATGAAGCTGAAATACTAATATAATCTTGCCTTTTAAATTTCAAAAGACAACCCTTTATCCAACCTCCTCCCCTTATCTTCCTTAAAAATATTATTAGATTCAGGGACACCTGGGTGGCTCAGTTGGTTAAGCAGCTGCCTTCAACTGAGGTCGTGATCTTGGGGTCCTGGAATCGAGCCCCACATTGGGCTCCTTGCTCAGCAGGGAGTCTGCTTCTCCTCTGCCTGCTGCCTGCCCCTCGCCACTTCTGTGCTCTTTCTCTCTGATAGATAAATAAATAAAATCTTAAAAAAGATATTATTAGATTCAATGTGTACACTAAATATGTGATTCTATAACCAAGAGTGTCCCTGATTAAACAATAAATCATTAACAATAATTCATGTGAGAGACTTTTACTTTCACCCAAGATGGAGTAACAAAGATTAGACTTACCCTCCTGTCTGAAAAAATATTAAAACAGGCAGTTATATTAGAAATATCCAATGTATTGGAGGTATCTAAAAATGGAAAATCTTGGCAATAACCAAAAACCTGGAAATAACAAAAATATAGTGTAGAGAGGGGAACCTAGGTAGAGCCCAGAAGACTCCCTGAGATGAAGAGACAGATAAGAATTTCGGGAAACCAAAGAAGCTGAAGTTCATAGGACAGATTACCTGAGAGGAGAGTTGAACAGAGAGAAGCCTGGAGATCCAGAAAGTGGCCTTCTCAACTATTTAGCTGAGGACTGATGTGCACATGTGTGAAGAAACTATACAAGGCCCTATATATTTTGTGGCTCTCTACTCTGATCTGGGCCCCAGAGAGATTCTCCTCACAGACTATATCACACAGCCTTCTTTGCCCTTGGCTTTGGTTGCATTTAAACAACAGGAGTAACTTCTAGAATGTGGGCAGAGTAGAGAACGAGAGACTGGTGTGCTTATTCTTCCCATTTCTTCCCTGCCTCCTTGTGGTTCTATGATGATTGAGTAGCTAGGCTCTTGTTATTTTCAGTAGACCATCAGCATCAGCATCACCTGGGAACTTGTTAGAAAACACATAATCTCTGGCTCACCCCAAGCTTGCTGAATCAGAATCTGCATTTAAGTAGAATCTCTAGGTATTTTATATGCTCATAAATAGCACCCCCTCTTCCAAGGCTCCAGATTTCACCGAGATAACACTTTATCCTCCTCTTGTCTCTTCTGGCCCAGGAGCCATAATGGCTTTCTGTTGTCACTAGTCCCTTGTTAGGTTACTTAACTCTACACATCTCCATAAATAAACTCTTAAAATCTATTTTCCAGTTAAATGCTTTTGAGTATACAATCTGTTTCCTGCCATACCTTAATGATATAGTAATATATTATCTATATTGATATCTATGTATCTGTGCTGATAAATATATACATATAGGGGCTCCTGGATGGCTCAGTCGTTGGGTGTCTGCCTTCGGCTCGGGTCATGATCCCAGGGTCCTGGGATGGAGTCCCGCATTGGGCTCCCTGCTCTGTGGGAGGTCTGCTTCTCTCTCTCCCACTCCCCCTGCTTGTGTTCCCTCTCTCACTGTGTCTCTGTCAAATAAATAAATAAAATTACATATATATAGATATCTATCTATCTATCTATATATATATATATGTCTTTTTGTATCTCTACCTTTATTGTCTCTATCTCTAAAATTCCTTCCAAAATATCTCTTCCTAAAATTTCAGTCTTCATGCTTTTCTTAGTTATAGCTCAGTGATATCAAATTATGTACATGATTTCCCAAAAATGCAAATTCAGAGTTTTCTATGAAAAGAAAAATATTATTCCTAGTTTATTAGCAAATTTTGTGAATCTGGAGAAGAAAGCGTTAGTATGCTAGTGTGGTGAGCAACCTCTAAATTGGTTCCCCAAAATTCCTGCCTCTTGGTATTCACTCTCTGGTGTAATCCTCTCTCCTTGAGACTTGCCAACTTACTGACTCACTTGTAATAAACAGAGTGTGGAAGAAGTGATAAAGTGTGATTTCTGGTATTAGGTTATAAAAAGAATGACAACTTTTGTCTTGGTGTTGCATCTCACTTTCTCTCATATTGCTTACCCTTGAGGAAGCCAGCCATCATGTTGTAAAGAAGTCCCACGGGGAGACCTACCTGGAAGGGGACTAAGGCCTACCAATATCCACATGAGGGGGTTTGGATATCCATCCCAACCCTCACACCACTTAACACTGCAGATGAGTAGCCCCAACCAAAAGCTTAACTGTAGCCTCTTAAGAAAACTTAAGCCAGAGGCAACTAGTGAAACTCTGCATTCTTTCCCCACAGAGACTCTGAGATTATAAAGTTGGTTGTTTTTAGCTGTTAAAGTTTTAGCTGCTAAATTTATGTACTAAATAGCTGGAGTAATTTATTATATAATAATAGATAGCTAATGTAGCTAGATTCATTTAAAGCATAAAAATAACTTGAGAATTTTGTTAACAAAAACAAGATATTTTATTTAGTGTTTTTTTTCTTTCAAAACTTACAGATTTCAAAACCTTAATTTTGAAATATATTTGGAGTCACTTTTTAATCCAAATCAAGTTTTTCAATAAACTGAAGTCCTGGAAATGAGAATTTAAATATGAATAGTTTAAGAAGGGAAAAATTAACATAGTTTTAGTTAAGATAAGATCTTCCTGAGAAAATGTTAATTTAACTGGAAGCAGTATATGTCTCCAGGAAAACAGGGAATGACTTATGTGTCATTTAAGTACAGAGAATGGAATTTTATCAACTGGTTTTCCACTTAGATACCAAGGTTTGCTTTTCACACTTTAAGAAAGTATCTTGAGAGAAAAAAAATGTATATGAAGGAATAAAGAGAAAACAAAAAAATGAGTGATACTAATGAGCTGACAAACATATATATGGCTGTAAAGATAGCACAGTCATACTTGTTTTAGTAGCAACAATAAAGAATACAGCTTAATCCAGTGACCTTGAAGCTCAAGTTGAAAGAACTTCAAGTATCTTTTTCAAATTCAAATAGTTTCCAAACAGTTGAAATAGCTTTTTTTCAATATTTAAAAAACATAAAATTGAAATGAAAATTCTATGTATGCAATAATAGGTATTCTCATTTGTGAGAACCATCAATTTTTCCTTCATTTTAAATTTCCTTTCCCCTTGCAACCACTATTCCCTTTTTAGGAGAAAAGAGAGAAGTCATTAAGAGTTGTGGAAACAAAGAAGCCTCATCTCCAGAATCATGTACTTTTAGAGGGCAACATAGACCTTGGATATATAGAGGTCTGGACTCCAGTGTAAATAAACATTATTATTTTGAGGAAGTCTCTTGATTTCTTCTTTTCTGGATGTGTGAAATGGTAAACTGGTATACATCATAACCAAAGAGGTAAAAATAGAGTCTTAGTGCTAAGTACTCTCATGAGCACAGGTAAGATTCTCCAGACTACTGGCAAAGATGTATGAGGAGAAAGGAAAAAATGTAAGAAAAGGCTTTGAGACTTATTCTTTACCCTTTTGACATTTGAGTGCTGTTAATGCTAATCTATTGTTTAATAGATTAAACAATAATAGATTTAAACAATAATTGAACAATAGTAGTTTTAAATAGATTAACAATAATAGTTTAATAGATTAATATATTGTTTGTTTATTTATTCATTTTTTAAGATTGGATTTATTTTTTTGACAGAGAGATAGACAGCCAGAGAGGGAGCACAAGCAAGGGGAGTGGGAGACAGAGAAGTAGGCTTCCTGCAGAGCAGGGAGCCCGATGAGGGGTTCCATCCCAGGACCCTGGGATCATGACCAGAGCTGAAGGCAGATGCTGAAGAACTGAGTCACCCAGGAGCCCCTAATCTATTGTTTAATACCAAATCTATAATCTATTGTTTAATACCAAATTGAAACTCTCTCTTTAAGAGGTATGGGGTCACAAGTTGAATTCATTAGAATGTGTCTAGTATACTACCAAATAACAGAAATTCATAGCTTAAAAAAATAAAAAAAATAAAGGTTTTGAGAAAATTACAAACACAAGTTTTGATTCAGTAGAATCCCCAGTAATAATACTGCTATTGAAAACATCTTGGTTTTCACAGGAATTTTCACAGGAAGCATTTTTAAAGAATAATTGGTTTACTAATATTATAAAATTGACACATGCTTTATAATATAAATATTTCTATTATATTTATATTTATTTATAAGTCATTATAATTAAATAAATTTTTAAATTTAAAATTCAAAATTAGAATTAAAGTTTTAAAATTTTAAGTTTTAAATAATTAATTATAAATGACTAATTAATATAAATATAAATGTTTGTAAATAATTATTTGTAATATAAAATTGACACATGGTACATAATATATTATAAAATCGACACATGCTCAATAATGATTCAAATATTAGATAAAGATGAAAACAGAAATGTAAACTCAAATTCAATGATTCAGAAATAAACATTACCAGCATTTGGTAAATATCATTGCTTATATTTCTATGTAAATTTTGGTAAAAATTTAGATTCATAACTTTAGAAATATTGGATAATTTAATAATGCTGTTTTTAGGGATGCCTCAGTGGTTCAGTGGGTTAAGTGTCTTCCTTCAGCTTAGGTCATGACCCAGGGTTCTGGAATCAAGTCCCCCATTGGGCTCCTTGCTCACTGGGGAGCCTGTTTCTCTCACTGCCTGCCACTCTCCCTGTTTGTGTTCTCTCTCTCTCTCTCTCTGACAAATAAATAATAAAATAAAAAAATCTTTTTAAAAATGCTGTTTTTAGTTAAAAGCATTTCTGGAAGACATTCTTAACTGCCTAACATCTTTTCACCTCTTATTCCTTCTTGATAAAACCCTGGCATTTTTTTCCCCTTTATTCCAAAACTGACCCCACCAAAAAGGGGAATTAGAGACCAATAACCCTGATGAACATGGAACCAAAAATTTTCATCAAGATACTAGCTAATAGGTTCCAATAGTACATTGAAAGGATTATTTCCCATGATAAGTAGGATTTATTCCTGGGCTGCAAGGGTGAGTCAACATCTGCAAATCAATCCATGTGATCCACCACTTTAATAAAAGAAACGACAAGAACCATTTGATCCTCTCAATAGATGCAAAAAAGCATTTGACAAAATACAGCATACCTTCCTGATAAAAACCCTCAAGAAAGCAGTGACAGAAGGAACATACCTCAGTTTCATAAAAGCCACATACAAAAAAACCATAGCTAATTTCATCCGCAGCAGGGAAAAGCAGAGCTTTCCCCCTAAGGTCAGGAACATGACAAAGATACCCACTCTCACCACTGTTGTTCAACATAATACCGGAAGTCCTAGCCTCAGCAATCAGAAAACAAAAAGAAATAAAAGGCATCCAAATCAGCAAAGAAGTCAAACTTTCGATTTTCACAGATGACATGATACTGAATGTAGAAAACCAAAAGACTCCACCAGAAAATTGCTAGAACTGGTACAGGAATTCAGCAAAGTCGCAGGATATAAAATCAACCCACAGAAGCCAGTTGCATTTCTATACACTAACAATGAGGCAAAAGAAAGTGATATCAAGGAATTGATCCCATTTACAATTGCATCAAAACCATAAGATATCTAGGAATAAATTTAAGAAAGAGGTAAAGGATCTGTACTCTTAAAACTATAGATCACTTATGAAAGAAATTGAGGAAGGCACAAAGAAATGGAAAAACATTTCATGCTCATGGATTGGAAGAACAAATATTGTTGAAATACATATACCACCTAAAGAAATCTACAAATCAATGCAATCTCTATCAAAATACCATCAACATTTTTCACAGAGCTGGAACAAACAATCCTAAAATTTATATGGAACCACAAAAGACCCTGAATAGCCAAAGAAACCTTGAAAAAGAAAAGCATAGCAGGAGGCATCACAATTCTGGACTCCAAGGTATATTTCAAAATTGTAATCATCAAGACAGTATGGTACTGGCATTAAAAACAGACACATAGATCAGTGGAACAGAATAGAGAACCTAGAAATGGACCCTCAACAACATGGTCAATGAATCTTCAGAAAAGGAAAGAATATCCAATGGAAAAAAAGACAGTCTCTTCAACAAATGGTGTTGGGAAAATTGGACAGCCACATGCAGACAAAAATCCATCAAAATCCTAGAGGAGAAAGTAGCCAGGCAACCTCTTTGATCTCGGCTGCAGCAATTTCTTCCTAGACACATCTCCAAAGGCAAGGGAAACAAAGGCAAAAATAAACTATTTGGGCTTCATCAAGATAAAAAGCTTTTGCACAGCAAAGGAAACAAAACTAAAAGGCAGCATACAGAATGGGAGAAGATAGTTGCAAATGTCTTATCAGATAAAGGGTGAGCATCCAAAAATCTATAAAGAACTTATCAAACTCAACACCCAAAAAAACAAAAAGTCTGGTCAAGAAATGGGAAGAAGACATGAACAAACATTTCTCTAAACAAAGTATACACATGGCCAACAGACACATGAAAAATGCTCAACATCACTCACCATCAGGGAAATACAAATCAAAACCACATTGATCTACCACTTCACGCCCATCAGAGTGGCTAAAATTAACAATTCAGGAAACAACAGATGTCTGTGAGAATGCAGAGAAAGAGGAACAGTCTTACACTGTTGATGGGAATGCAAACTGGTGTAGTCACTCTGGAAAAGAGTATGGAGGTTCCTCAAAAAGTTAAAAATAGAGTGACCTTATGACCCAATAATTACACTACCAGGTATTTATCCAAAGGATACAAACATAATGATTTGAAGGGGCACATGCAGCCCAGTGTTTATAGCAGCAATGTCCACAATAGCCAAACTATGGAAAGAGTCCAGATGTCCACTGACAGATAAATGGATAAATATATGGTACACACATGCACGCGTGCGCGCTCGCGCACACACACACACACACACACACACACACACAGGAATATTACTCAGCCATCAAAAAAATGAAATCTTGCCATTTGCAACAATGTGGCTGGAACTAGAGGGCACTATGCTAAATAAAATAAATCAGCGAGAGAAAAAACAAATACTATATGATTTCATTCATATGTGTAATTTAAGAAACAAAACAGATGAACATAGGGGAAGGGAAGGAAAAATAAAATAAGAGGAAAACAGAGAGTGAGGCAAACTATAAGAGACTCTTAACTGGAGGGGAAGTAGATGGGGGGGATAAGGTAACCGGGTGCTGGGCATTAAGGAGGGCACTTGATGTAATGGGCACTGGGTGTTGTATGCAACTGATGAGTAACTGAATTCTACCTCTGAAATTAATAATATAGTATATGTCAATTAAATTAATTTAAATATTTTTTTTAAAACCTGGCACTTTTTTGCACCTAGACTCAAAGAATGCTAGATACTAATTTTCTACTATCCCTTTACTAGAATAATCTTTTGGATCATGAAATCCAAGATAATATTTCTATGAGCCTTCTGAAAAGATTTTTGTCTGCTGGGTAAAATTTTTCTTTTCTCAGGGAGAAGTCCTATTACACTTTTGTATTACTTTATGTTTGCGATGCTGTTATAAGAATATGATGCCTAGAGTTGCAGCAGCCATATGTGATTGTAAAGTGGCAAATCTGCATATGGTGAAGGTGGTAGACTGGAAGGATGAAAAAGCCATTTTCTGTGGTTATACGGTTGGCTTGCTAGCAACTCCTATAACTCCTTATATTCAGACTTCTTGGTAAGAAAACAAACTTTCTTTTTTTAAAAAAGATTTTTTCAAAGATTTTTAAAATATATTTGACAGAACAAGAGAGAGCACACAAGTAGGGAGAGTGACAGGCAGAGGGAGAGGGAGAAGCAGGCTCCCTGCTCAGTAGACAGCCTCATGCGGGGCTCCATCCAAGGACCCTGAGATCATAACCTGAGCCAAAGACAGATGCTTAACTGACTGACCCACCCAGCCACCCCACAAAGAATGTTCCTAATCAGGAAAACATTTCTAATTAATACAATCTTTAATTTAATTCACTTGAATTTAATGGAGGAGGAAGAGTTAAAAAGTAGGTTGGAATAATGGCTAAATTTAAGATTATGTGTCTTTCACTATAAGGAGACAATAGGTCTAAAAGATTTCTGAAGAGGGGTTCTTGGGTTGCTCAGTCAGTTAAGCATCAGACTTTCTTTTTTTAATAAAGTATTTTTTTAAGATTTTATTTATTTATTTGACACAGAGAAACAGATCACAAGTACGCAAAGCAGCAGGCAGAGAGAAAGGAGGAAGCAAGCTCTCTGCTGAGCAGAGAGCCTGATGCGGGGCTAAATCCCAGGACCCTGAGATCATGACCTGAGCCAAAGGCAGAGGCTTAACCCACTGAGCCATCCAGGTGCCCCCAGACTTTTTTTTTCCCAAAGATTTTTGACAGAGAGAGAGCGAGAGCACAAGCAGAGGGTATGGGGGGAGGGAGAAGCAGGCTCTCCGCTGAGCAGGGAGCCCATTGTGGGACTTGATTCTAGGACCCCGGGACCATGACCAGAGCTGAAGGCAGACGCTCAACCAACTGAGCCACCCAGACACGCAAGCATCAGACTCTTGATCTCAGCTAAGGTCTTGATCTCATGGTTGTGAGTTTGAGTCCTGCACAGGGCTCCACATCAAGCATGGAACCTACTTTAAAAAAAAAAAAAGTTTCTATAGAGAGTATTAGAGGGAGGGGAAAAGATTGTCTTTTTAGGATATTTGCATCAGTATTTAAACATATAGTAAGTGTAATAAATCAGTTACAGAAGCACAAATGCTACATGATTCCACTCATACGAGGTATTTAAGTAGCCAAACTCAAAGAAGCAGAAAATAGAATGGTGGTTTCCAGGGACTAAGGGGAAAGGAAATGAGAGTTGCTGTTCACTGGGCATAAAATTTCAGTTATATAACATGAAAAGGTTCTAGAGGTCTATTGTACAACATTGAACTTACAGTTAACAATATGTTACTGTACAGATAAATATTTAAGATGGTAGATCTCATGTTATACAGGGTTTTTTCACCACAATAAAAAAATAAACACTAAAAATTTGAGTTTTATCACATACATTTAAATCTATGACCCACTTTGAGTTAATTTTTATGTATGGTGTGAGATAAGAGCCTAACTTCTTTTTTTTTTTCTTTTTTCACTTGTGGATATCCCATTGTCTCAACATCATTTTTTTTCTCTTTTTAAAAATTTAAAGTATAATTCCACTACTGTGTATTTATCATCCAAAAACTAAAGTCACCAATTCAAAAAGATATATGCACTCCTACATCCTCTGCAGAATTATTTATAATAGTCAAAATATGGGAGCAGCCCAAATGTCCAAGGCCAGATGAATGGATAAAGAGATGTTGTATATATATACACAATAGAATATTACTCAGCCATAAAACAGAATGAGATCATGCCATTTGTGACCACATGGAAGAAACTAGAGGATATTATGCTAAGTGAAATAAGTTAGAGAAAGACAAATGCCCTATGATTTCATTTATATGTGAAATCTAAAAAATAAAACAAATGAATAAGCAAACAAACAAAAATCAGAGTCAGACCTACAGAGAACAAACTGATGGTTGTCACAAGGGAAGGGAATAGGTGAAATAGGTAAAGGAGAATGGGAGATACAGGCTTCCAGTCATAGAATGAAGAAATCATGGGAATAAAAATTACAGCACAGGGAATATGGTCAATGTTATTATAATAGTCTTGCATAATAACAGATAGTAGGTACACTTGTGGTGAGCAGAGCACAACATACGGAGTTGTTGAATCACTATGTTATATACATAAAAATAATGTAACTTTGTATGTCAAGTATACTCAAATACCAAAAAAAAAAGTATAATTGACATTACATTTTATTAGTTTCAGGTCAGCATCATCTCCTAAAAAAGACTATCCTTTCCTCATTGCTTTCATTGTCACCTTTTTTGAAAATCAATTGACCATAAATGTAAAGCTTTAGTTCTAGAGTGTTAACTCTTTTTCATTGAACTATATGCTTATCTGTGAAGCAATACCACACTGCCTTGATTACTATGGCTTTACATAAGTTTTGAAATTGAATAGTGTTTTATTCTTTTTCAATTGTTTTGGCTATTCTAGATCTTTTGCTTTTCCACATAAATTTTAGAATCAGCTTGCCAGTTCCTACATTAAAGCCTGCTGAATTTTGAGAATATCAACTTCAAAAGTCAAAGAGCCAGTTATTTTACCAGCAAAATGGAATTATTTGGGAATAGCAGCAGAATTATAATTTGGGATATAAGCTATTAAAAACCTCTGGCAAGTTCAGAGATCGAAGGAGAGGAACATCAGTTTATAGAGAAAAGGAGAAAGTTGGGAAGTGCTGCTTTGAAAGAAAGTCCATTGGAGGAAAGCAAGAGCTCAAGGTGGTGATGTTTTTCTCATTGGCTGAATTGTGGTATTTTCTTATTGGCTGAGCTTATTGCTGGGCAAGGAGAAACTCTTCCTTCCGCCCCCTGGAGGAGTAAAGTAGGCTTCTTTCTGTTGGTGTCTGCAACTGATGATGAGTGGTAGGGGGAGAGAGCTCCCCATTCTGGCCTCCCAACACCATTTTAAATGAGGTTTTCTTTATTTGGTTTCACAAGGAGAATTGGAAGAAATTAATAGATCAATTTGGGGAGAATTACCATCTTCACAATATTGAGTCTTCTGATCATGACTATTGCCATTAATTTACTTGTTCTTTATCTCAGAAATACTTTATACTTTTCAATATACAAATCTTATACAGCTTTTGGTAAATTTACTTCTCAGTTTTTTATCCTATTTGATATTTTGTGAATTAAATTGCTTCTTCATTTCATTTTTGGAGTGATCATTGGTAATATATAGAAGTACAATTTATTTTCACAGTTGGATTTTATATACTATGTAGGGAAGAAAAACAATTTTCCCTTTCCCTTTCTAGGTTTTTGGCTGAGATCCCTTATAATAAAAGATATATTAAAAGGGGGAAAAAGCCAGAAGTTTAATAACATGTTAAACATGGGAGAGACCCAGGAAATTGAGTAACTCTCCAAAATGGCCCAAGCTACTATCTTAAAAACCATCTCTAGGTTAACACAAAACAAGATGTTGGGGGGGCAGCTAGTTATGAGAGATTATCAGGCAAAGCACAGTAATGAAGGATAAGGTTGTTATGCAGAATTAAGTCCATGCCCTCTCCATCATCAAAGTTTCTAGAGATTTGGAGTCATTCTTCTCATTCTGGTACAGGAAGGGAGACACCCTTACAAATAAGGATTTCTCATAAATGTAAATGTCCCTTACAAAAGGATAACTTCCACTTGGTTTTCATATTTTTTTCAGTGTCTGCTGTTTCTTAAAAAATAACCCAGTTCAAGATATTATTTATGCCAAAGAGACATATTTCAAAGTGGCAAATTCTCTTCCCCTTCTAGGAAAAATGGCTTATGGCCTGAAGCATACATGCTTTCTTTAACTCTCCTCCCCTGTGGTTCTGTATTATACTCTGCAGGAACCTCTTCAACCTTTCCTGTGACATTAGATCTCAATGTGTTCTAACCAAAGGAACACTGGCAATACCTTTTAGGATATTGGTGCTTAACTTTTAGTAGGTCTATGGTGGCACTGGTAACCTTCATCATTGTTTCAGTTCTTACTTCCCACTCTTGGTCATATGGGGTTGAGGAAATTATTTGTTGTATTGTTTATCCCTCATTTTGTTCTCTATATTTTCCGTTTGGAGATTTGAGAGTGGATATGTAGAAAAAATTCTCCTACTTCATTACATGTTTAACCAATAGTCCTAAAGTATGTTTTATTTTCACACTTGCTTTCTGAACTACTAACATCCATAAGCTGGGAAATAAAGAATACAGAGATTAATTACCTAAGGTAATACAATTAGCCATGAGGAAAGGGAAAAAAATGCATCTAGCTCAAGGGTCATTTTTGGCTAACCTACTAATTACTTTATAATCTTGGACTTTAATTCTTATAGAAATGATTGCCACAACATGACAAGGAAGGCAAAGCAGAAAAAAGGAAGATGTTTAGTATCAAGAAAATTTTTTTCAACAGTCAACAGAAGCTGGAGAAAATGAGCCAAAAAGAACAGTTAATGTAAGTTTATATCAAAGTTTAAACCAGTTTTTTAAAACTTAGATTTCATCTTCCAATCTTTTCCCCACATAACACAGATACTATTTAAACTGTTGGATGCTTAGCCTAAATGTATATCTAGGGTTGCCACTCTCAGGTGGGACTTCACAATCTTAAGAAATTGCCCAGAAGAGGTAGCTAAAGTATAATAGCCCCAAAGCAATCAATGGGCTTTAGGATCTCAAGTATTTTCTTTCAGGTTAAATTGTATTCCAATGCTTTTTAAAGAAATAGTTGCCATGGTAACCTCAGTAATCCACCTTTTGAGATTTACATGATTTTTTTTCATGCTATTCCTCTGGTGAATTTATTGTTCCTATGAAACAGACAGTGGAGGGAAGTCGGGGCTAAAAGCTATGATTTTATCTTCTTACTTGGTGGTTCCAAGTGAGACTAGAGGAAATTATCTTCTGCCATGTAGAGTTTGTTTTTTGGGGTAAAGGAGAAGTCGGCCCTTATACTCACACAGCTGCAGGCTATTAAAATCAAACAGAATGCAATCAAAATAAATTCCAACATCAGAATGCAACACTTTTAAGTTATTCTTTAGCTGTGCCTATTCATACACAACTCTTGGAAAATCAAGCATGAGATAAACTGCTCTAACCAATAGTTTTCAAACAATATGTAAGTAATCGATTGACTATATTCTACTATTGGTTCAAAAGGACATGTGTATACTGGCCTAGACTTTGTTAATAATTCATAGAAAACAGAGAAGATTCCCTAGCTTTCTGAGTTGGTAGTTCTTAAATGAATTTTTAAAAACCTACGGAATTTCTCATAATGACTTTTATCCAGATGCTGCTTCATAAATGAATCTATGTTTCTCACCCTCTCTTCATCTCTCTTTAAAATGGTTTGTACAGCTTTTATGTTCCTCAAAATTTTTTTGATTAAATTCATTCATTATCTCCAAAGAATTTAAAAGTGAAGATTTCCTTTATGTCATATCTAAGTGTGAAGCCCCCAAAAGTTACAACAGGTAAAGAGTGACTACGGAGTGTACATATGCAGTGCTCACAAATGGAAAATGTCAGAAAATCACAAGACATTCAGGCAGTTGGATGTTTTTGTGACATGTAGCATACCTATTTTTCCTCAAAATAGCATTTTTTCTCCAATCTCTCTGTCCATACACAGTCATGATGAGAAACAGAAAAATCTACTTCACATTCCAATTACAGTAATGTATATATCCATTTTTATATGATGTCCTTTGAGTGGATGATGTAGGGATCATTTCCACCCTTATTGCAAATATACTATAGGTCCCAAACTTTTGTACTTAGAAAATTAAATCATGTGTTTCATTTGGACTTGTGTACAGAGTCACTTGAATTTTTCTACATATTTAACTAACTATATTTTCATAAGTTGAGCTCACATTTTTATTACTATTAGAGTTTAACCTGAAAACATGACCAATATCAAATTTGAAATATATGCTCATTTATATTGAAAATTTTGCTTTCAAATTCATTGGTAGGGTGAAAGGAGGGAAGGAGGAGACTATTAAGATGAATACATATCATATTAAAATCAATTAAAAAAATACTGGCATACACTATGGATATGAACTTGGTCAATTTTCATTTTATAAAGTCATAATGCAGGACTTTTTCCAACTATTCACAAGAATGTTATTCTCATTCATTTATTATTTTTTATTAATAATGTTGAAAAACATAATTATTGATATTGAGTTTTATTTTTAATGTTTTATTAATGCCCCACTTTAAAATGTTTTTATTTCTTCCCTTCTTTTTGAAAGGTACATCCATTCTTTGATTAGGAGAACTACACAATTTGCTATTATTGCAAACTTTTGTTTATTCAAAATTTTAATAAACTAACATTTGTAATTCTAAAATTTTCTATTAAGTTCTTTCATATGTGCAATCTATTTATAAGTGATTCTTATTAAGATCATATTCACTTGTAAGCAATCAATGTTCATTTTTAAACAGGAACCAAAAAACATTTCTTAATATAGGATTTTATAGTCAGTTATTATAAATATTCAGTAATGTTCTCTTCAAAATGACATTTCCTTTATGGGGAGCAAGGGTAAAATTACCCACTAAGAGATAGCAGCACTCACTAAACAATAACTGTTCTATAAAACTCTGACCTAATTTAGATATTGGAAAATAAGGACAAATATTCCTACTTACAGGCTTTGTTTATTATAGTCAGAGCTCACTACTGCTAAGAATGTAGGCCATAGTCTTTCTGAAAAGGTAAAATTGATATTTTAATAAAGTGCTTTATAGCAAGATTTTACTGTGCTGAAAAAATGCTTATGAGAGAGTTCTGAAAATGCACATCTACACTGAGCTTCAGAAAAGCAAATATGGGGATGTGTTATATTCTCAGAAGTGCTTTGCCTATCCATTATTTAGCATGTTTCAGCTGAAGTGTCAATATTTGCTAATTCAGTGAGCTATAGATAGGTAAGGACTTATAAATTCTTTTCCTCTTCTGATTTTCGATGTGCCTGCACCTCTTTTCCCATCCATTATATCATGAAGAATATTTAATTACTGGTCTAGCTACAAGGTGGAAAAAGAGGAAATTCACATGAGTTTTTTGTTTTGTTTTATTTTTACTTAGTTTGCTAGTTTCTTTTTTTTAAATTTTTATCTATTTTTTAAATTTCTTTTCAGTGTTCCAGAATTCATTGTTTATGCACCACACCCAGTGCTCCATGCAATACGTGCCAGTTTGTTTCTTTCCTTTCCTCTCTCTCTCCTCCTCCTCCTCTTCTTCTCTTCAAAAGTATATGTATATCAAGTTCTGGATTTTAGTGGGTCCCAAAGGTTTAGGAGAAAAATAATGTGACCAAAGCATTATTTCATGGGAATACGTCTAAGAATTGTGCAGAATTCATGAAAGATCATAATCCATAAATTCAATAAATCCAATGAATCTCTAAGCAGAGAAATGAATTTTTTAAAACCCCACAAAAAATAACATCACAGTGAAACTTCAGAATTAAAGAGGCAAATATAATATAGTAAAACAATGTAGAATAAAAGATTGTCTTCATAATATAGTAAAACAACGTAGAATAAAAGATTGTCTTCAAATGAACAGCAGTTGCACTTATAGCTGATTTTTAACAGTAATTGACAGACTGAGATCATAGGTAGGCAGAGAGGCAGGTGGGGGCGGGGGGGTGGTGGGTGGAAGCGAGCTCCCCACTGAGCAGAGAGCCCGATGCAGGACTCGATCCCACGACCCTGGGATCACAACCTGAGCCGAAGGCAGAGGCTTTAACCCACTGAGCCACCAGGGGCCCTTTTTTTAACAGTAATTAAAGTTGGAAAAGAATATAATAATATCAAAGTGCTAAAAAAAATATACTACATATCAAAATCTTTGGAATGTTGTTAAAGCTGTAGTTTGATGGAAATTTAGAAACTTAAATGCATATATGAAAAAAGAAAGGTTAAAAACTAATAAACTAAATAACCACATCAATACTATGGGGCAAAAATTAGCAAAATAAGTCTAAATGATTCAGAAGAATGTAAATGGTAATGATAAAATCATATATTAATAAATATAAAATAAACATATATTAGAGATCATGAACAAGCCAAAAGTTGACTCTTTGAAATGACTAACAATTTGAAAAAAATTGGTGAGGACTAAGAAATTCCATATGTAAGACAACACAAATAATTAACTACAGGAATGAAAAAGAATGCATCTCTACAAAGTCTCCAGTTGTTAAAAAAAATAAGAAAATATGTGAAAAATTTCATGCCAAAAATTTGGACAAAATTAAATAAAACTTTCATTTAAATATAGAATTGCAATCACCTAGGAATATATCTAAACAAAAGGTATCCAATATGTCTACATGTAAAACCATATAATTTCAAAATTCATTAAGGGAATAGACATAAATGGAGAGGTATACCATGTTTATGGATTGGGAAGTTCAGTAATATAAAGATACCAATTGTTCCCAAATTTATTTATAAACTCAATGTAATTCCAGCCACATTCCCTTCAGAATTTTTATGGAATTTTATAAGCTGTTTCTGTAATGTACCTGGAAAAAAAGGGGATACATACAGATAAGTGATTTTGAAAGTAAAGTTATTAAGTCATTTGGACACAATGATATATTAACAGAGCAAGGGAATGGACTAAAAAGACCCAAAATGACTGTTGTATGTCAAATGGCCACTTGATTCATGATAGATATAGTTCTTGCATAAAAATGGCAAAAAATGGTCATTTTAATAATTGGTTTGGGGAAAACTATTTATCCTTATTAAATAAAAGTAAATTGGATCTTTAATTCGCATAGTACACAAAAATCAATTCCACATAGATATATGCTCTAAAATGTGAAGTCTAAAATAATAAAGGTTTTAAAAGAAAATACAGTAGGATATTCTTCAGAATTCTGGGAAGGACATATATCTTAAGTAAGACACATCTGCACCAATGATTCAGAAACAGGACTGATAAATTTGAAAATGTTAAAATTAAGAACTTTTGTTTATTAAAAGACAAAGAGCAAAAAGATATCCTACAAAGTAGGAAAATAGACTTATCATATAAACAACTGCAAGTGACTTAAAGAACTCTTACAAATTAATTAGAAAAAGACAGATATCTTGATAGAAGAAAAGATGGGAAAAATATTGAACAGGGGTTAATGAAAGAGTTGCTGGAGAAAAGGTAAACTTACAATGTACTTCCATATTGCACAGTTTGTTGAAACAATTAAAAACTATGACATACCCAAGTGATGAGAATGGTATAGAACAATGGAAACTCTTATAAACTGCTTATAAACTTATAAACTGCTGTGTGGAATTTAAATCGTAAAACCATTTTAGAACATAGTTTGTCATCAAATAGTAATTTTGAAGATGCATGTAGCTGATGGTTTTGCAATTACATGCCAAACACTTTAGAAAAACATGCACATAAACACCAGGATTTCTGTACAATATTTATTTCAGTGTTTGTTTAATAGTCTGAAATGAAAGTAATGTAAATGTACACTAAAACTAAAATGGAGAAATTGTAGTATATTCCATATGAGAGAACAGTATCAACGATAAAATCAAACAATTTATAGCTGCATTCAACAAGCCTTATATTAAGAGAAAGAAACCAAATATAAAAGGATATGAGTTGTATTTTTTTGTTTATAAGGATCTCAAAAATAGGTAAAGAAAAGAAGTATATTTTCTAGAAATATATGATCAAACTTTAAAAAAAACAATGAAGTATGAGATAGATAAGGGAGCCTCTGGGAAACTGGTCATGTTATACTTGACAGGCATTCACGTTTTCTACTTTCTGTATCTTTGTTGAATTTATCTTTTAAAATATTTTTTTAAAATATTACTTAGAGACCACATGATCTTTTTTTGGCAAAATCTTCAGCTTTTAGCTGAAATCAACAGCTATGCTGCTGACATACCTTTAAATATTACTTGCTAATAACAGAAGTAGATCTGCTAGCAGTAATGGAGGAATGAGAGAGAAGATTGTTTCTGCCCCAGTCAAGCTCAAATTTCTTTTCTAGCATTGAACTTGAGAGCAAGCAATCAACAAATTCTCTGCCTCTTTAGAAAGATGCAGACATTCTGATGATGGTAATTTAGTGGTCACTGTTACAAACTTTTCTTGGGAAAATATATAAAAGAATGTGACAATGATGGGCTTTTCTCAAAAACACTCAATAGAAGATCACAAAGAAAGCTATTCAGAAAAAAAGAGGTTATGAAAAGAGAGATAATTCAGGAAATGTGAATCATGGAATTATTTTGAACTATAGGAAGAGGTCAAATTGGTGGAATCAATATTGAATATCTGTCAAATAATTTAGGAAGGGGAGCAATATGGTATGTATTTTTAGCATGCATATAATATGTGTCAGTGAAAAAATTATATTCTGAATTGCCTATCCCAGAGTTCCCTTAAAATCAATTATCCCCTTTTAGGAAAACATCATGATAAGGGCTCTGATGTTAGTATCACCCACGAAAACAAAATAGATTTATTGCTTTACTCGCTAGTAAGGCAAATATGTGCATGTGTATTTGTATGTCTTCTCAGAAAATAGTAGGAAGCTAAGGACTAGGTGGAGTGAAGTAACCAGTTGAAATTCTGTGGCAGTGATATGGTGAAGGATATTTTATAAATAAGGCTGATTAATGTTTAATGCATAGTGTATTACATTGATGTAATGCATTTATTTGGTCTCCTCATGCCCAGATCTGTCTCACTCATGGATATTTTGTGTATGTTCACTAACTAAGGTTACTATGACCAAGGCCAACCATGAAAAGCTAGATTCATGGACTCTACTTGAACTAAAAACAACTTTAATATGTATTATTAATATGACTACCACAGCAGTGTGTGCCTTCTTCATAGTATAGTCCAGAGAAGTAACTCCACTTTCTCTCTCAAGTCCTACTTGCCATGAGTCAAATTAGAGTCACTGCTCTTTGAATATAAGTCATCCATTTTTACCCCCATGCAAAGATCCCATGAACCATACAAGTTATAGAACAGCTTTCTGTTCTTCCATAATTTTTTTATAATGTGCAGTTCTTCATCAGTGAAGTGCATCAGAACTGCCCACTCATATTGTCTAGGCGTATGCAGGCCTGCAATTATTTGAAGCACATATATAAGGACTGTAATCCCAAATCTTCTAGGGCAGTAATTCTAAAAGTGTGATTCCTGGGCAGCAACATCAGCACCTGGTAACTTTTTAGATATGCAAAACTTTTGGCCCCACTCCAGACCTATTGAAGGAGAAACTCTCAGGAATGGAGACCAGGAATCTGTGTTACAAGTTCTTCAGGTGATTCTGATGTATACTTAAATTTGAGAACCACTGATCAAGGTGGTTGGTAATAATGATTAAGTTTTCTGTTCCTTCTGAGAGCCACACATTTTTGAGATCTATTTCTCAAGAGCAGCTGAACAAAAACAAGAGCAGACTTGTGCTAGCACAATGCTTACATACCAGATCTTTCTCTAGTTAGGCTGCCATGACAATATAACTTAACAATAATAAAGATTTTATATCTTGGAAAGTGATTCTGGACATTTTTTCAAAGCACAGACTATGAAGCTTGTCTGTGTGGGTTTGTTTTCTAGTTCTGACTGTAATAATTGTGTTGCCTTGAGCAATTTACTTAACCTCTCTATGCCTCTTGGGCTCCCTGCTCAGTGGGGTTAACAATATAACATTATTTATAGGATTATGTGAGTTTAAATAATATACATAAACTTTTTAGAACAATATCTGGATTGACAGCTTTATATAAATACTTGACATTATTAATAATAAGGAGAATGTTAGAAAGAACAGACAGCTGACATAGGAGAAAACCAGGTAGGAAATTTGTTGAAAGAACAGACAGCAGTTAACCTGGACAAAGGAAGACTAAGAAAATACATTATAACTGTCTTTACAACCTGTTGTACCCAATAACAATGTTATAAACAAAAAGTGGTCATAAGAAGGCAATCTTTGGTTCAACATGAATGTATGCCATATGTTAAAGTATATTTCAGATGTTAAAATATTGAAATAGATTAAAACTCAATGATAATGTGTACTGGATATAGCATGATTAGTGATTGCTGTCCCTGATCTCTGTCTTTTGTCTAACATGCTCTTTTTTTTTTTTTGAGATTTCATTCATTTATTTGACAGAGAGAGACAGTGAGAGAGGGAACACAAGCAGGGGGAGTAGGAGAGGGAAAGCCGGCTTCCTGCTGAGCAGGGAGCCTGATTCAGGGCTCAATCCCAGTACTCTGGGATCATGACTTGAGACGAAGGCAGACACTTAACGACTGAGCCATCCAGGCACCCCTATAACCTGTTCTTAAATGTAACTGGGAAAAATTCTTATATTGGGAATGGGAGGGTGTGAGAGGATTAGGAAGTGATAGCTACTGTATTTTTTGGGAGTTTCTGACTTTAGTGTACAGTCAGTTATGTAAAGCATAAGCTTCATTCTCTTTGCTTTTGTGCTTTTGACAGTACAGGCTGTTTGAAAAATGTACTCTTTTCTTACACTCACAATACAGTGACCCCACATTTTATGGAATTAAAATTTTGGATAGCATACAGTATGTTATAGTGGAGTTTTAAGGAAATCTTATTTAGATTACTAAAGAGATTCTATTCTAAGCCCCTCTGAGTGGACCTCAGCTGCCCGGACTTCTGAACTTCACTTCTGGAACCCCTCAAACCTTTCCATGATCAAGAAACTGCCCATATAGCAGCAATGTCTACAATAGCCAAACTATGGAAAGAACCTAGATGTCCATCAACAGATGAATGGATAAAGAAGATGTGGTATATATACACAATGGAATACTATGCAGCCATCAAAAGAAATGAAATCTTGCCATTTGCGATGACGTGGATGGAACGAGAGAGTATCATGCTTAGCGAAATAAGTCAATCGGAGAAAGATAATTATCATATGATCTCCCTGATATGAGGGAGAGGAGATGCAACATGGGGGGTTAAGGGGGTAGGAGAAGAGTAAATGAAACAAGATGGGATCGGGAGGGAGACAAACCATAAGTGACTCTTAATCTCATAAAACAAACTGAGGGTTGCTGGGGGGAGGGGGGTTGGGGGGGTAGGGTTATGGACATTGGGGAGGGTATGTGCTATGGTGAGTGCTGTGAAATGTGTAAACCTGGTGATTCACAGACACGTACCCCTGGGGATAAAAATATATTATATGTTTAAAAAAAATAAAATTTATTAAAAAAAAAGAAGTCTGTTGTTCATTTGTCTAATCTGATTTGTCAATGAATTGTTAAAGATATTGAATAGCACCCAAAGTCCCATGTACTTCTTTGTTTTTCCTTATGGCACTTCCCAAAAGATACTTACCTACTTGTTTATTTATTTAGCACCAAAAGGGCATGATCCTGTTCTGTTTGATTTATCACTGTAAACTCAGTACCAAAAAGAGATACAGCATGAACAAGTACACTAAATAGGTATTGAATTAATGAACAAGTAAATAAATGAACATATATATCTTCTAAGAACAGATTACCACGTTTAAAATAATGTACTATATCTAAAATAATGTACTATATCTAAAATCTGCCAGGGAATTACCAACAAAATTGAATACATACAATAAATATAGTGTTGTGTACATTTAATAACCATCATGAACAGACTTAAGATATTAATATTTGCATTTCACTGATATTAAAATTCATGTCATTTTCCTCATAAGAGATGAAAAAGCTCACTCCTTACTTTATCAATGTTAATTATAATGTAAAACACATTTTAATGTCATAATGGATGAGAAAATTAATCTCTGCAAACTGGTGAAGCATTATTTAAATTACTAATTGGATTTCAATAAGCATTTAGTAGATTATCAATGATTTTAACTCTGTGTAATGAGTGATTGGAAGCCTTATAAAATATGGCATGTTAATATCAAAGAATCTGAATAACAAAAACAACTCAGAAGTATGAGATTTTAGGGATCTGTTAAAAAGACATTCAAAGTTTAAGGACATGGAGCTCATGTAAAACAACCAAAGTCTACTTATCTAACATGTAGATAAATATTTGATTATAATAATCATTTTTCAGAATGCAGAAAAATGCAGAAACCTAAGGAAAATTATAACTTCAGGGAGAGAGAGCAACAGAAGGAATAATTTGCTGTGGAAATGATACCAGTGATAGAAATTCTAGAAGCAGTATGAGTTAGCGATTTGGCATCAGCCTTGAATTCAGATTTGACTCTACCACTGACAAGCTGAAAGACTTAGGCAAATTATAAAAACTTTCTAAGCCTGTCCACCCTTTTCAATACATATCTTCCTTGACTTATGATGGTGTTACATCCTGATTAACCCATTCTAAATTGAAAATAACCTAAGTCGAAAATGCATCTAATACACTAACCCACCAAATATTGTAGCTTAGCTTAGCCTACCTTAAACTTGTTCAGAACACTTGCATTAGCCTACAACTGAGCAAAATCATAACAGAAAGTCTAATTTATAATAAAGTGTTGAATAACTCATGTAATTGATTGATCACTGTACTGAAAGGGAAAAGCAGAATGGTTGCTAAGTGTATCAGTTGTTTACCCTTGTGATCACACAGCTGCCTGGGAGCTGGGGCTCACCAACACTGCCCAGCATAATGGGGGAGTATTGTACAATACTCTAGCCCCAGGAAAGGATTAAAATTCAAACTCTGAGGTAATATATATCATTTTCATATCATTGCTTGAAAAATCTTAAATTGAATCATTTTAAGTTGGGGATTGTCTGTATTTCTCTTTCCCCCTTTATTTTTCCTTTCTCTCTTCCTCCTTTGCCTCCCAGACTCCCCTGCAACCACCTTCATTCATATGCTCACACGTAGAATTTGTGTTTGAGAACTCCAAATTTCTTTCTTTATAAATATAGTACATTTTTTAGCAGTATTATGACCATAGAATCTCATTGCTTAATCCATGCATAATACCTATTTTCCTTCTGTGGCAGGGGGGACATGCTCTCTATACAAAAGGCTGGTAAACATAAGGACAAATACAGTGAAGACCAAATTTAGTGCAGAGAAACATTTTACTCCAACTGAAATAATGGACATAAGTGTTGTAATTTTTTTAGTCTCTCTCTCTCTCTCTCTCTCTCTATTTCTTTCTTTCTTTCCTCCTTTCTTTCTTTCAGAGGGAGATATAGAGAGAGTGAGAGCAGGATAAGGAGCAGAGGGGGAAAGAATATCAAGCAGACTTTGTGCTGAGTGTGGAGCCCAACATATGTCTCTATCTCATGACCCTGAGATCATGACCTGAGCTGAAATCAAGAGTTGGATGCTTAACCAACTGAGCCACCCAGATACCCAGTATTGTAATTAAAAATAATGGAATAAAGTATCTTGGGGTTCAACAACAAGGATTTCTGTAATGAATATAAATATAATTAACAAGATGTAAGACACCTGAAGTTACAATTTAATGAAACATTTAACTCCTATAGTAGATTTTCATAGTCTTCCGAGAATGACATGAAAGTTTTCAAAGATTTATTCAAGTAACCTCCCTTCCTACCCCAACAATTATCACACATTCCAAGCCAGATATTCTTTTTGTCAAGGAGAGGGATAAAAACTGTTTTTGTCTCAATGGCCTTCAATGTTTTTCTTTTTTTTTTTAAGATTTTATTTATTTACTTATTTGACAGAGAAAGAGAGCACAAGCAGGGGGAGTGGGAGAAGTGGGCTCCCCGCTGAGCAGGGAGCCCAATGCTGGGCTTGATCCCAGGACCCTGGGATCATGACCTAAGCCAAAGGCAGATGTTCAATTGACTGAGCCACCCAGGTGCCCTGGGCCTTCAATGGTTTAAAACAAGAATCGATTTCTTTAGAAAACTACCACAGCAATTGGAGCAACACTTAGCTGTACTTTTCAAAGAGCTATTTACTATACTTATGCTGGTTAGAATGAGCCACAGGAATAATTTTAAACTAAAAACTGAGGTCTGGCTTCCATTTTAGCACCAGACAAACTAGCACTGGTGTAGGAAAGAGGAGTGGGGTTTTTCTTTTCTTTTCTTCTTTTTTTTTTTTTTTATCATGCGAATCATCTCAGCTCTGTTTTACAAACTATTTCTGGAAGTACAGTGAAAATTCATGGGCTCAGGTAGGCCAGAAATATGAACTTACCTTAGGGAGATTTGACAAGTTGGTTGGAACTTAATAGTAATGAGACTGAATTATCTGTTATGGACCAATGGAGTATGTTCTGTTCTACCGCCTCAGGCTAATTCTTGAAATTTAGCCAATCACCTCAGCATTGCATACCAGACTGAACTAGATGAATCAGCAAAACTATATCTCCATGACTATAAAAATGTCTAAAATATATGCCCTACTCTTCTGAATTAGTATCATTATGTTAGGATTTGGAGAGAAACAAATGGATTTGATTACAAACTAACAAACTAAGCTGAGCCCATCTCCCAAACTTCCTCTGATATCAATTATCTTTAAGTTTTAAATTATACCTGTAAGTCAGAGTCAGGTCCAGCACAAAAAAAAAAAAAGGCAGGATAATATTTGATTAATAAGGTCTCCCTGTCTGGAAATGATTAATTCTAGGATGTAGCTCATGCTAGACTGAGAGCTCATATTTATGATCAAGTCTCTCAAATCCCACCAGCATCCCTAGCATATCCCAAGCACAAAAGAGACATTTATTCAGTGACTGATAACATGTCAAAAGACTTTGGTTGAGCATTTTGTCAAGGATCAACTCCCAAAAGACCACCAGAAATAACTATTGATTAAGCAAGTCTAAGTTTACTGGATACACTGTAATTAGAGAGAATACCTTAACAGGCGGTTAGCAGCATCTCAAAGTGAGGAAATTAAGGAAACATCTTTATAGGGTTTTGGGGCCTTGGGTAGATGATTTTAAGGTGGGTCTTGCAATGTAGGAAATTGACCAGGAATGGACAAAGTTTATAACATAATAGCCTTCAATTAATTGATAGGCACAGTGAAGCAAGGGCTTGAAATAGTCTGGATGTTAGTCTTCATAAAAAAGCTTATTAATTGGCTTATAGTTTTACCTTTGGGGAGTTGGTACTTCTTGGTGCAAAAGCTAAGGCATTTTTTCTTGCTGTTGGTATAATTTAATATAGGGAAAGAACATATGCCTGGTCCCAGTATTGTTTAACATAGAGACAGGAAATAATGCTGGTTTTAGGTAATTATAAATTAAATGAAAAGTAATTAAACCTTTATAGAACCACTCAATGACAAAAATCATCTTCATGAATTAGTCACATTTACCTAATTGCAAAGAAATTACTATCTCAGTGTAAAGAATTCAGTGATATATTCTTTGTTAATTCTTTCCATGTTTACTTTATGTCTTCCTGAAAGTAATTGAACAGACTGGTAGAGAAATCACCCCTTTTCTGAGGTACTCAATGTTTTGTATCAATTTTAATTAACCATTTTTGACACTCAAGAGTTTTTGCCTCTGTACATCTGCCTAACTTATTTTTCCATACTCCATGTGGGAGGCATTAAAGGATAAGAGAAGACTTTGAATTTTTTTCATCTTTCTGGTAATTAATATTTGTGGCATTTCAAATGTTGGTATTTTATCATGTATAGGTAAAACTTTCATTTTTTGAGTTAATTATTTCAGGTTCTGATTGGAAGATTAATCTCTTTGGCTACATTACCTTCCATGAATATTCTAGATTTTTGCTTCCTCCACTTTACTTCACTAGCCCATAGCATTCTATCCTGCAGGAAACTTGTAGAAATCCCTTTATTTCCACTTTCTCTAAAATATAATTTTCCTATTCCTTTCTTGCTTTACTGTTGTTTAATGCAGTTTTAGAAGGAAAAGGAGAAAAGAGTGCATACTTGGTCTGTCATTTTTACCGAAAGACTTTTTAGTTGATTTTGTGCACTAATTTGAATATTTGTTTTTAAATGGTTATTAGGTAATGAAATCTTACTACTCTAAAATATACATCTTAAGGGAAAGTAAAATAGAATGGTGAAAAATAACTGTAGATTGGGCGCCTGGGTGGCTCAGTGGGTTAAGCCGCTGCCTTCGGCTCAGGTCATGATCTCAGGGTCCTGGGATCGAGTCCCGCATCCGGCTCTCTGCTCAGCGGGGAGCCTGCTTCCCTCTCTCTCTCTCTCTCTGCCTGCCTCTCTGTCTACTTGTGGTCTCTCTCTGTCAAATAAATAAATAAAATCTTAAAAAAAAAATAACTGTAGATTGAGTTAATCCAGTTCTAGTTCCAGTTTTGATGATTCTAGCTTTAAGAAGTTGAACAAGTCACTTAACCTTTTTGATTTCAGTACCTTCATCTGTGAAACAATTGAGTTGTTTTGCATGCCCTTCTAAGTTTCTTCTAATGCTAATATGCTGATTCTATCTAATACCAAGACAGAATACAGAACAATTTGATTATTTTAGCACAAATTTTATGACCATTACATCTCAAATCCCAGCTTTTTGGTCTCAAGTCTCAGGTCTACATGCATTAAAATATTTTAATACATTTGTCATTATAGACATAGGGCAACTAAATGTACTATAATTCAATTCAATTCTGATACTATCTGATGTTAGTATTAGACTTCACAGGTATGAGAGCTCAGTCCCACAAGACTGACTCCACTTCAGATGCCAGTCACAAGTATCAGGTCCTGAGGTTATCCTCATTTCTGTCAGACTTGGCTACAAAGTTTGAGGTTCTCATCACCTACTTCAAGTTTGATAATTTGCTTGAATGAATCACATAACTCAAAAGTTGTACTTACTATTATTTTTGTTATGAAAGATACAAATGAACAGCCAGATAAGAGGTACATAGGGCAAGGCCTGGAAGTATCCTGAGTGCAGGAGCTTCGGTCTTGTGAAGTTGGGATATGCCATTCTCCCAGCACATGGATGTGTTCTCCAATCCAAAAACTTCCCAAACTCCTTCATTTAGGGGTTGTTAAGGAGGATTCAAGGCATAGGCATAATTTTGGCCAGTGGCAATTAACTCAATCTCCAGCCCCGCTCCACTCTCCAGAGGCTGTGCGTAAGGGTGAAATTTCCAAGGTTCATCAAGGCTTGATTCATTCTGGAATCAGTCCCCAACCTATAACTATTTATTGGCCCATCATGACTTGACTCATTAGAACAAAAGATATTCCTATCACCTTTATTATAGGAAATTCCAGTGGTTTTAGGAGCTCTGTGCCAGGAAACAGGAACAAAGATAAAATATTTTTCTTATTATAATATATAATATGTATGTATATTTACATATACAGAGAGAAATTTAATGCCTATTTCCTTCCCATTTTAAAAATTAGTAAAAATATCTCTTAAAAAAGTCTTGGATTTTGATTCATTTCTTTATTAAAGAAACTTTTACGAAACCGATTAGACTACACAAGCAAACAATACATAGAATTTTACCCACATCCTCAATTTGTTTCATCAGGGGCATAACTACTCCCTTGTGGTATATTAGATACTTAAGGAAGCTATGCAAGCCCTTCAAGTCACAAGAGCACCATTTTGTAAATTGCAACTTCAATGGATTATTAACTTTTTACATAATATATTTCAATTAAAACAAAATTGGATCTCAATGAAATCAAATGGTTGATGTTACGTTTAGTCTATGAGCAGGAGACTGAGCACTGGAAATGTTGCTTGAAGACATATTACCTACAAGAAATCCAATCACTTTAGAAGTGGGCTCACTCATATTTGACTGCAGGCAACCACACAAAATGAGTGGGTATATATCTTAACACTTCATCTTCCTCAGAAATTCTCCCAGATATTATCTCCAATATAAAGTAATCCTCATCTGAATACTACAAAAATAACCACTTTTAAAAATCCAACTTGAAAGGTCTTGGTAGTAATTTCCCCTCACACAGTTATTTTGAATAAGTTAGAACTCTTCAAACCTACTATATTTATAGACCTAGATTGTTTCTGTGCACTTAAATTATACTCTGATAATGACAGACTCATTTTTGAAAGTAGAATTAACTATTTATTGCCCACTAAGGGCACATCTGAGTGCACTGAAGAACAGTTATTAAAACCCACATCGCCTGCACTTTCATAAACTGGCTTATTTTTGAATTATAATTTAAGGCCTTAGTAGAGTCACTGAATTCTTTAGAAAGAAGAGACATTTTGACATATTTATTTATAGTATTTCTCATTTATTGATTTTTGTTACACTACTTTGTAAGGTTTTTCACTATCCACTCCTGTTAGTGTTCCAATTGGCCTATATACACAACCCACTGAGAAATGAGTCCATTAAACTGTGTTCCTATTAGTATAATGCAAGTTCTGTATCATGCCAGCTTAGAGTAAATATTTGATGGAACATTTTTCTCTCTCTTGAGATCTTTTGACTTTATCCTCCACCCACACACATCTGTGCTTCTAATTTAAATAAGTTGGCTTAGTACTTCCTTATTCTGACTGAATTAAGTCTTTTGTGATACCTATTTCTAATGTAGCCAAGTTTTTAGTTCCATCCTTTAAAAGTATATCTCCTGGTTCTGTTTGTAAGCAAATTTTGATAGTAGGAATATTTCTAAGTTCCTAAGGATAATATTCCCTCTTTCCTTCCTTTCTCCCGCTCTGTTAAAAAAAAAAAAACCACAAGTGAAATTTTTATTTAAAAATTACTGCTTCGGGGCACCTGGGTGGCTCAGTGGGTTAAAGCCTCCACCTTTGGCTCGGGTCATGATCCCAGGGTCCTGGGATCGAGTCCCACATCAGGCTCTCTGCTCAGCAGGGACCCTGCTTCCCCTCCTCTCCCTCTCCCTACCTCTCTGCCTACTTGAGATCTCTGTCAAATAAATAAATAAAATATTTTTAAAAAATAAAAAAATAAAAAAAATAAAAATACTGCTTCATCATTTGACCATTGTGGGTATACTGCAATTTTTCTGACTTCATGGAGTAAATGAACTAGTTTATAAAACATGATGAACTTGAAAAAACTCAAGTCAGTTTAATATAACTTTACTAGATGAAAAAGGCCTTTCAGATATGGGATACCATCTGATCATTTGTAGCTAGCACCTCCTGTGGCATGGCTTTTCTAATGTAATGGAGAACACCCATGTTATATAAATGAGCCAAAATGGCTTCTGTATGTTGTTTATTTCTTCACTACAGGTTGAGATCCATTAGTTTAAAGGGCCCTGAAGCCCACCTCAAATATTTCCACATTCCAGTTATTATTTTTTTCATTAGGATATAATGGACATGTAACACCATCTATGTTTGAGGAATACAACATGTTAATTTAATACATTTACATATTACAAGCCAGGGGAAGGAGTCAAGTTGGCAGAGGAGTAGCAGGCTGAGATGATATCAGGTAGCAGGAGATCAGCTAGATAGTTTATCAAGCCATTCCGAACACCTACAAATCCAACAGGAGATCAAAGAGAAGAAGAGCAGCAATTCTAGAAACAGAAAATCGACCACTTTCTGAAAGGTAGGACTGGCGGAGAAGTGAATCCAAAGCGACAGGAAGATAGACTGCGGTAGGGAGGGGCTGGCTCCCGGCAAGCAGCAGAGCAATGGAGCACAAAATCAGAACTTTTAAAAACCTGCTCCACTGAGGCACATGGCTCCAGAGGCTAAGCTTGGGTGAAGCCCACACAGGGACAGCTTGGTCTCAGGTCCCGGGGGATCACAGAAGGATCAGGGGTGTCTGAGTGTCGCAGAGCTCTCAGGTATTAGAGCAGGGAAGCTGGCTACAGAGACGGAGCCGAGGAGTGAGCTCTCAACTTGGGGTTACCTTAAACTGTGATCCATGGCACAGTCAGGCCACTGCTCTGTGAGCAGGGACCCCACAAGGGGCAGATCTGGGGAGACCCCCCCTGAGAGCAGTAGGGATCTGCTGGGTTTGGAGACTCCAGGTGGGGCTGCATGCCAGAGACAGAGACGCTCAGTCACGGGCCGGGTGATCTCGGAGCGCAGCTGGAGGCCAGGGAGATGGGAGTGATTGAGTGCTTTTCTCTGAGTGCACATTGAGGAGTGGGGCTCCCAAGCTCTCGGCTCCTCTGGGCTAGAGATTGGGAGACCACCATTTTCATTTCCATCCTCCGGAACTCTATGGAAAGTATTCAGGAAACAAAAGCTCCCGAAAGCAAACCCAAGCAGATTACTTAGCCCGGCCCCTGGCAAGGGCGGTGCAATTCCACCTCGGGCAAAGACACTTGAGAATCATGGCAACAGGCCCCTCCCCCAGAAGATCAGCAAGAAATCCAGCCAAGACCAAGCTCACTTATCAAGGAGAACAGCAGGATTCCAGGAGGAGAAAACAAAGCATGGAATTCATGGCTTTCTCCCCATGATGCTTTAGTCTTACAAAGTTAATTAATTAAAAAAAAATTTTTTTTCTTATTCTAATTTTTTTAAACCAACAAGTTTTTTTTAAAGATTTTATTTATTTATTTGACAGACAGAGATCACAAGTAGGCAGAGAGGCAGGCAGAGAGAGAGGAAAGGAAGCAGGCTCCCCGCTGAGCAGAGAGCCCCATGCGGGGCTCGATCCCAGGATCCTGGGATCATGACCTGAGCTGAAGGCAGAGGCTTTAACCCACTGAGCCACACAGGTGCTCTTATTCTAATTTTTTTAAACTTTTATTCTTTCCTCTTTTAAAGTTTTTTAAGTAGTTTATCTTAACAATACCTTTCATAAAAATTCTTTTTGAACATTCATTATTATAGTCATATTTTATCCTTCACTGTATCTAACTTTATTTTTTTGTATACACATAGGGTTTTTTCTTCTAAAAAATTTGGGATACAACTTCTTCATCAAAATATATCAAAATATACCCTAAATCTAGCACAGGGCTTTGTTCTAGTCTCCAGCCTGAGCAAATTCTCTCCACTTTCTTTTTCTTTTTCTTCCTTTTCCCAACCAACTTATCAACTCCTTTTTTAGAATTTTTTTTAAATTTTCATCTTTATAGTCATATTCCATCCTTTCATCATGTTTACCCTTATTTGTGTGTATGTGTGTGTGTGTGTGTGTGTGTGTGTGTGTGTACGTTTTCTTTCTTTAAAATTTTGGGAGGTAGTTTCTTCTAAGAGACCAAAATACTCCCAAAATTAAGTGGGTGGCTCTGTTCTAGTCACCAGTCTAATATATATATATTTTCTTTTTTTTAAATTTTTTAAAATTTCTTTTACATATTACAATCCAAACAAGCAGATTTTCAACTTTTTAGAGTATGCTTGGTTTGCGTATTTCACAAAACCACACCCAACATATGCCAGCCATAGGTAAGGGAAGCCTTGTTAAAAGATCCAAGTTGCTGCTATCCATTGGAACTCTTTGACCCAGGGACTTCCTGCTGTGCTGTTGAATGACATCACCTTGATATTTAGACATCTTTTCTGAGAGCTCCTGGAGTTCTCATGCTTTCTGCCCCTTCTGAGTAAGGACAATGCAGGTAGCCTCTAGATAGCCCAGGACCCTGGGATCATGCCCTGAGCTGAAGGCAGTGGCTTAACCGACTGAGCCACCCAGGTGTCTCTTTTTCTTCCATCATTTTAATGTGTTCTGTCTTTCTTCTATTTTTTTTCTCTCTATGAAATTTACTATGCATATTCTATGTAAGCAGCACTATGTCAAGAGCCATGGGGTATACACAGATTAAAGATATACAATTCACATTCTCAAATTTTCAGTATAAATCATTTTAAAATCTTTCATTTACATAAGATATATGAAAGGATTATAGTTTCATTTACTCAAACATAATGGTTCTAAGAAATTTATTTTATTTGAAGCAGTGGCTATAAAAAGAAGTAACGTTTTTATTATTTGAAGAAATATCTACCAAACAAAGGGAAAAAGGCCCAAATACTTAATTTATAAAGAACAATGATTTTGGAAATTGAAAAGATATTTGAAATTTACATTATTTCAGGAAAAAAAGGACAAAATAGAGAAGAAGAAACAAACATCTCTTCAACTCTATGTCAATTTTGGTTTACTTCTACACTTAGATTAACTTACACATTCATATATTGCAAAATATATATGTGCACATTGGCATTTGATTTTGTAAATTGAAAACTTCTGCTACCTTCTGAAATTTAAATTCATCTTTAGCAACATTTGAGTGTCTCCCATGTGCCAAGCAGAGTTCTAAAAAGCAGGTTATGTTAAACCAGGGCAATGATAGTTTTACAGGTCTCCAGAGAAAACAAGAGAAAGTGTCAGTATAATCGGAGTCTCTGACATTCCTTGTAAAATAAGGACATTCCCCCCCACCCAAAATAAAACTTCAGCATCCATTCAAAGTGCCTTTGTGGGAGCTGTGGGATTCCAGACCATATACCAAGGAACCAGGGAGGAGGCCAAGGAACCTGGGAGGAGGCCTGCCTAGCTGTGTTGGGTAATAGGCAGACAGATCTCAGTCACAGCTGTGGAACCTTCAGCCCCTCTCAGTCAGAGTGTAGGCACCCCTAGGAAACACTCTTAGACAGTTGCCTATGGACAAGAAAACATTTGCAGAAATTCAGGTTTCCAGAAGAGAAATCCCAGCACATTGCTGGAACAAAAACATGTATATTTGGACATAACGGAACGGGTAAGAGAAATGGCTTGACTTTGCATCCTCCCTACCCCAAGGCAACACAGCTAGGCCAAGAAAGGTCTCCTAGCCCATCATTTCTCTTGCAGAGGAAAAGGAGAGTGTGTACATGAGCACCTGGCTTTCCCGCTGGTACGGGAACTGCCAAAGGAGTTCATTTCTCTCTTACCCCATCCAAAGTACTAAATTGTGAGCCACATGACTAGAGGATGAAAAGAAGCTGTGAGAGCTGCAAATAGGACTCTCAGAAAGCATTCAAGGTACACAGATCCTCCTAAGTGCTTCACAGATTTCATCAAGGAGCCCATCCATGGACAGGTAGGAATGCCTCACTTATGGATCTCCCCCATCTCAGCTGGCCCACAGGGAAGCCCAGTGTGCAGTGTACCTCATGCACACACCATTCCACCCTGTGACTGGCTCTCTGTGCGAGCTCCTGATGGTGGTGCTGAGAACAAGCTTTGGCAGATGGAAAAACTGAAAGCTGGCCCAAATCTGCAGGCCAGAGAGAGAACATAATTATGAGCTTTAGCTCCACCTTTGAGAAAACTAGAGAGGTTGTCAGCACTTGTCCTGGTGCCTAGCAGGATACTGAGAAAGCATACAAGCTTAAGAATTCTGCCACAAGAGGGAGCAAAGAGCATGGAACAGGTGTGCCCATAGAAAGTTTGAGATATCGGTGCCTGTGTGGCTCAGTGGGTTAAATCTTCTGCTTTTGGCTCAGATCATGATCCCAGCATTCTGAAATTGAGCCCTGCATCAGGATCTCTGCTCAGCAGGGAGCCTGCTTCCCCCACCCCTCTCTCTCTGCCTGCCTCTCTGCCTACTTGTGATCTCTCTCTGTCAAATAAATAAATAAAAACTTAAAAAAGAAAAAAAAAGTTTGAGATAGCCTCAGAATCTCTAGAAGGGCTGACAGAAGTTATCTCTCTCCCAAAAGCAGATAGTAAAGACTTGAGGAAGTGATGGCTACTTCAAATGGAAAGAGTAACACAAACTTCATGAGAAATCAAGGTAATATGACACCACCTAAGATCACAATAAATTCTAGTAATTGAATCCAAAGACGTGAAGAACTGTAATTTACTTGACAAGGAATCCAAAATAGCTGTCTTTTTTTTTTC
This sequence comes from Enhydra lutris kenyoni, assembly GCF_002288905.1. Taxonomy (NCBI): domain Eukaryota; kingdom Metazoa; phylum Chordata; class Mammalia; order Carnivora; family Mustelidae; genus Enhydra; species Enhydra lutris. The sequence continues at coordinate 16,316,549 of NW_019154107.1, read as the reverse complement.
CACCTTTAAAAATACATATTTGCAGGAACAATTCCCCATTCTCTAAGACTCTTAGAAAAAAAGGATCCATTTTGGGGGAAGTAAAACAAACTGTGGACAAGAATGTAGCACCATCCCCCCAATCACCAGCTCCCAGGTCCCCAGGCCCCGGGCTTGGTCAGTGCTGACAGGAGGTGAGCCCAGGAGTCCACTGAACCTACTCTCTCCAGCCTGGAATTCATACAGGACAGGCTTTATGTCTACCATTCCTCTCTCCAAACTCCAGAAACACTTAAAGGGTCCTTTGTACCCACCCACAGGAAACTGGGAAGCTGGGAAGGGGGAGCTGAAAACACACATTTGGTATCAAAAATAGCTGTTTTGAGAAAACTCAGTGAGCCACAAGAAAACACAGAAAGACAATGCAAGGAAACCAGGAAAACAATACACAAAAAGAGAAGTTAAGCAAAGAGATAAAAACCGTATAAAAGAACCACACAGAGATTCTGGAGCTGAAGAATACAATGAAATAAATGAAAAATGTAACACAGACCATGAAGATCAGGATGAATAAAGCAGAAGAAAGAATCTGTGAGTTACAAGGAATTTTGAAATTATCCATTCAGAGGAGAACAAAGAAAAAAGATCTGTGTGATACCATCAAAAGTACCAATTTGCAAATTATTAGAGTTCCAGAAGGAGAAGAGAAGAAAGAAGGCAGAAAGATTTTTTAAATGAATAACGGCTAAGAACTTGCAAAATGTGGGGAGAGATTTGGATATCTAAGTTCATGAAGCTCATAGTCAACAAAAAAATCTGCTTGAGAAGATCCTCTTCAAGACACATTAAAATAAAATTGTCTACCAAAAACTCACTTCAACTTTAAGGACACACATCGGTCTAAAGAAAAGGGATGGAAAAAGATATTACAAGAAAACAGAAACCAAAGAGAGCGGGTAAATTATACTTACATCAGTGAAAATAGACTTTAAGCTAAAAAGAGTAACAAGAAACAAAGGTCATTATATAATGATAAAGAGGTCAACTCACCAAGAGGATAAAACAACTATAAATTTAAACGCACCCAACACAGGAGCACCAAAATGTATTAAGCAAATATTAGCAGATATGAAGATAGAAATAGACAACAATGTAAAACTAGTAGGTGATTTCAATACCCTACTTTCAGCAATGGATAGATCACCCAGACAGAAAATCAATAAGGAGACTTTGGACTTGAACTATACTTTTACTAAATAAAACTAACAGATATAATATAGAACATTCCATACAACAGCACAGAATACACATCTCAAGTGCACATGAATATTCTCAAGAATAGATCATACGGTAAGTCACAAACAAGTCTTAATAAATTTAAGGAGATTGAAAGAATACCAAATTTTTAATATTTTGGTTTTGACCAAACTTTTTATTTAGTATTCTATAGTTGCTTAACACACATTTAAATGGTTTTATTGAGGGAAGGGAAAAGGGAGGTTCCTGTAGATTTCTAGGAAATGTCAGAAAGGCAAAACACGGCCATTATTATCCATTTGCTTTATTGAATTTACTGGGCCAAATAGCACTCTCCTTATGTAAGCATCTACTCTCGGGTTTTTTATACCAAGAACACTGAGATATCAGTTTGAAGACACTCTGAAATCCTACTCCTACCACCCTCTAATAGCTAGCTTGTGGGTATAGGCAGAAGGATTTCCCTCTCCATTTCAGATAGCTAGATGTTTGTGGAAGGTCTCAAAATTGTTTGCATCATTTACTGGGAAAAATCAGATATAGAAAGTGGCCTTTGGGACACTTTTATTTGGAAAATTTAAACACTAGTATACAAGTCAAGTCTTAACACATTTAACATTTGGTTGTCAAAGGCAAAGTCATAAAGTCCAGTAGGGTTAAACAGGTTTTACTCTTTTCCCTTCACAAGAACATAAAAATTATGGTGGGGGAACTTAACAGGAAATTTTTAAAAGGTAACACAATTTTTCCTTTTAGTAGTCCTTGGGTCTGACAGAAAATGTTTAATTTTTTGGTTTTTTGGTTTGTTTCCTTGAATGGGGATTTTGGTCCAAAGTTTTGTTTGTTTTTCTATCTGCTTCTGCCTCTCCTCTGTCAGATCAGCTTCCTCCACAGCTTCCACCTCTGGGTGCTCTGTGACCTGAAGTGTTGTAGGAATCACACGGAGGAGGATACCTTCTTTTCCACAGAAGGGGGTAGGCCTCTTTCTTGTCTGCCAGCCAGATCACGACCACTTGAGTAGAGCTCACTTCCACTGCCTGAGTAACTGTCTTGACTTCCACCATACCCATCATATGAGCTGCTGTAATCATCACAGTGACTGTTTCCCCTACAAAATGGCAGGGGTCCTCATGTAGTTAGAGCACTAAGTGAGTTACCATAACTCTCATATGAATCTCTGTAGGAACTTCCGCTTGTATGATCTAAATAGTTAAGATCAGGACTATAGTCATCTCTAATACTACAGCCTCTTGATGGGTAATCATCATGTGAACTGGAATGACCATAATCACAGTAAGTATAATCTTCTTGGTGGTGGTACTTAATCTCTGGTATCACAAGAACTTGGGAAATCTCTCCTTGAATAACTGTCTTTAGTAGAATACACATCATCTTTTGGGGACAAATAAACATCCCTATGAGAGGGCAGGGGTTTCTTTCAAGGTTTGCCTCCCTAACGATCTCTTCCATGTTGTACAGGAGCTTTACCTTCCATTCCATTGCTGCTATGAACTGGTCCTGAAGGGGCAGATCTTTTAGGAGGAGGACAGCCACTTTGGGGTAGTGGTCCCCTTTTTATTGGAAGTGGTCCCTTGGAAGAATTTATATTAAAAATCATGGAATATCCACCATGATCCATGGGCCCTTTGCATGAGGGAGGTCCCCTGGTTCTTCCACTTCGTCTTCTTCCACCTCTAAGACCTTTTGGAGGGCTTCTGCTTCTTAGAGGTGAAGGTGGTCCATGTCTACCACTTCCAAATGATGGTTCAGTGGCTTGTTCTACCTTAATGGCTTTTCCATCTAAGGACTTTCTGTTCACATCTTTGGCTGTATCCTTAGCTTCAGCTGGGCTTTCAAACATGACAAAAGCAAATCCTCTTGATTTGTTAGTTTCATGATCTTTCATCAATAGAACTTCTACTATTTGTCCATATTTGCCAAATATGACTTCAAGGGCTTCCTTATTTGCTTTTGTATTCAGGCCACCAATGCAGAGCTTTCCTGGGTGATCTGGTTCAACTATTTTCATTCCCTGATGAGAGTCGGAGGGGTGGTTGTAGTTTCAAGCTCTTATGAGCTTACTATCAGGGGCTTTGTAGCAACTCAGCATGAGAGAGAGCTGATGGTTCTGAGAATGGAAGAGGGAAGATTCTACTGCTATTAAACAACAAGGGTGAACCTCATACCAAATTTTAATTCAGTAATCTAATTGACTATCTATTTGACTTTATGACACTGCTTTCAATAAGCAGATGTTAAGTGTGTGTTAAGACTTGACTTGTGTACTAGTGTTGTAATTTTCTAAGTTAAAGATGAAAACTCTCCTATAACAACATAGAAATTTCATCTGTTATAACATAGGAGAAAACAAAAACACTTTGGCTCCAAGTACAATACTGAATTTCATAGTTTTACTATAGCTTATCTGATTAACAGGATATATATGGGTATGCAAAATTCCATTAACTTTGCTAACTCAATACTTACATCCACATTTCAAAAGAAAAATAACAATTTTACTGTTTTTGAAATATAAAGAAGTTAAACATATCCTCTTGATACACAATAAGTAAACATATTTTTAATTGCGATATTTCTTTCAAGTTAAATTTATTAGAGTCTAGATATAAAGATAATTTACTTAATGTCATACTATCATTTTCTCATATGGACTATAATGTATGGATGTATATTGTATATGGAATGACCAAAATACTCTTCAAAAATGATTGATTTTTATGGAGAAAAAATATATTCATACCTCAAACAAAATACTGGAAATGATAATGGTCTGTCATATTATGCTGGCATATGGCCATGTAAAGACATCAGGCTTTTCCTATTTTATCAAGGTACCCAATACTTTTAGGTAAATTTATCTTATAAAAGTCAGTTGGTGAGTATTAAATATTACACATAAGCCCTGTGAAATTTTTTCTTGTAGGTGAGGTTATGGCTTTATAAATAATTAATACAAGTTGCATTCTATCAGGGTGTTCGAAGCATAATTGGGGAGATTAGTTGGTCTTTCATATGTTACTCAGAAAAGATATTTTTCTTTCTTTATTTTTAAAATGTAATATATGAAATATACTGTAATAACCAACACCCAAGATGGCTCCCAATACTCCACATTTTAGATATTTATGCCCTTGTGTGGTTTCCTCCCATACTGAATAGGTGTCTGATGGTGTGTGACTTTCAAAGCTAGGTCATAATAGGCATTACAGTTTCCACCTTATTTTTTCTTGGATCACTTCTTCTGTGAGAAGCCAGTTGACACATGGTAAAATACTGAAGCAGCCAATGGATAGGCAAAGTAGGGAAGAACTGAGTCCTCCTTCCAAAAGCCAGCATAGGCATGTGAATGAGGCACCGCAGAAGCAGATTCTCTAGCTTTAGTCAATTCTTAAGATGTTGGCAGCCCTGGTTAACATCTGAACATCATGAAAGACCCTAAGCCAGGGGCGCCTAGGTGGCTCAGTGGGTTAAAGACTCTGCCTTCAGCTCAGGTCATGATCTCAGGGTCCTGGGATTGAGCCCTGCATTGGGCTCTCTGCTCAGCGGGGAGCCTGATTCCTCCTCTCTCTCTCTGCCTGCCTGTGATCTCTGTTTGTCAAATAAATAAATAAAATCTTTAAAAAAAAAAAAGAAAAGAAAGAAAGACCCTAAGCCATATCCATCCTGCTAGGCTGCTCTGGAATTTCTGCCCAGCTAAAATTTGAAGTAATGTGCACCACAGATAGACAATATGCCATAAAAAAGAATATATGTAATGTATACTTTATTATAAAACATATAATAAAATAAGCATTTATGACACCACCCCCCCAAATTTGTAAAATCCAACATTATTAAATGGTTGCATCCATCTCCACTTGTCGGCTTCTATGTTACTATAGCACTTTAAAATAACTACTGATTGGTATTATCTCATTTTCTAGCAGAGTATGTGCCTCCTCCAGCTTTTGTTTCCTCTTTTAAGAATGGCTTGCCTATTTCTTTTGCCATTTCCTATACAGATTATTTTCAGTTACCATAAGCTCAAGATCTCAGGATCCATGAAAGGCAACGGAGATATTTGTTTGAATGGCATTTCGGACAATTGAGTATTTGACACTGAATCCGCCTATCCATTACCTCTATTTGTTTAGATCTTACAGTAAATTTTCATAATATTCCTCATACACATTTCACACAAATTTTGTTTGATTTTTTTCTTGGCCACCTTATATAGCCATAAAAGTTGCTCTTCATTAGCTTATTCCATTTACATTTAATTCCTAATTTTCATTGGCTTAATTGCCCCAAAAGTAGGAACATAAATATCATTATTTAATTTTTTTAAGAAAAACAAAAGCATTTATTCAACATTTTATTTTCTTAGCCAAAACATATTCCATGTGACTCATATCCCCCTGCCAAGGTGAGCTTAAAATAATGTAATGTATGATGTTTCTGACACATTGCCAGATATGATGGTTAAAATATAGTAATAAAACTACATAAGCTAGGGGGGCCTGGGTGGCTTAGTCAGTTAAGCATTTGATCTTGGCTCAGGTCATGATGCCAGGGTCCTGAGATGGAGCCCTGCATTGGGATCCCTACTTTTCACTCTCCCTCTGCTCCTCCCCCTGCTTATGCTTTCTCACTCTGTCAAACAAAAAAATAAAAATCTTTAAAAAAACCCTACATAATCTAAATCAGAAGGAATCAACCAAAGTAATACATAAAATGTTATGTATTACTGAAAACTGAAAATAGATGCTTCACCATCTATTTCATTATTGTCCTGGTACATTTAGTTATTTACTACTGAAAAGAGAGATAAATACCATTCAGTCAACTTGTGGATACTACCTGTAGAATATGCACGTATCTTATCTATATTTTGCTTAAGAAAAAAAAAATGGTTCACTTATATAACAGTTGCTCTGTGCAGAGTTAATAGTAGTCAACCTGAAGTTCAATTCTATTTTCAGACCAACCATGAATATTTCGATCAGAGTACACATGAAATATTGCCTCATAATCTTTAAATTTGTAATAAATGATTTATTAACAATAAATATTATGAAACTGGTAAGAAGTTAAGTAATTTCCTAAGACAAACAAGGTATGAAACCTAAACAAAAGATTCCTTAGTTTCTCACCTTTAAGCAATAGCTTTATAGATGACTCATACAATAAATCTAAAGGTAAGTTTAATAAACTGCATGTTCCTCCTTTTTTTTTTTTTTTGAAAGAGAACATGTGCACAAGCAGTGTTGGGGAGGAGGAGAGGGATAGAGAGAATCTACAGTAGGCTCCATGAGCATGGAGCCTGGAGTGGGGCTCAAACTCACAACTGTGAGATCATAACCTGAGCTGAAACCAAGAGTCCAAGGCTTAACTGACTGAGACACCCAGGTGCCCCTCGGCCATTCTCGAAGTCAGTAATTCTTGAGAAATAATCTAGTAGCACCTGTTTTTTAATATCACAATAAAGGCTGCACATGGTATTAAAGTCTTGATTCTGGGTGATTCACAGACCTGTACCCCTGGGGATAAAAATATATTATATGTTTATAAAAAATAAAAAAGTAAATTGTGGGTTCACCCCCCAAAAATATTAAAATAAATAAATAAATAAATAATAAAGTCTTGATTCTGAATCACTCTGGGAGTGATCAAGAGTCATTTCCTTTTCAGAATCCTCATTATTGAATTTAAACAAGTATGTGTGAGCACTATCTTCTCTTTGCACCCTGCAATATTTTCCTGTAGAGAGGTCCACTGTGATTCTCCAACTCAGATACACTTACTATGACTTTTGTTTTTAAGAACTAGCATACCAGAAGGAAGGTAGAAATAACATTTCAAAGCAACCAGGGAAGCACTAATGAGTGAAAATGGAAACCACTGGGAAAGATTATAGCTACTGCCTTTGAGTGAAATTTCAACATCCTGTGGGGAAGGAAAAACAATTTTTACTCTACCCTTCTACGTTCTTGGCTGAAACCCTCCTATAAAAAAAAAAATAAAATAACAGGAGAAAAACAAACAGAAGTTTAATAACATTTTAACCTCACGTATACATAGTGAAGACCCAGAAAAACTGAGTTTTTCCTCCAAATGGTCCAAGCCACCATCATTTTCTTAAAAGACTTTATTTATTTGTTTGAGAGAGAGAGAGAGAGAGAGAGAGAGAGAATGAGAACACAAGCAGGGGGAGGGGCAGAGGGAGAAGCAGTTTCCCTGTTGAGCAGGGAGCCCAATTGGGGCTTGATCCCAGGACCCTGGAATCATGGCCTAAGCTGAAGGTAGATCCTTAACAAACTGAGCCATCCAGGCACCCCCAACCAAGCCAACATCTTAAATCTCATCTCCAGCTAAAGACAAAAGATGTTGTAGGTGAGGAGTCAGTTATGAGAGGCTACCAGAAAAAGGACAGTAAACAGTAGTAAGGTTGTTATGCAGATTTAAGTTACTGCCTTCCATATCAATCAGTTTCTAGAGGTTCAGAGTCAACCTTCTCTTCCTGATACAGAGAAAGAGTGACCTTTACAAGTGGGGATTTCCCTTATAAATGTAACTATTTATTTTATTTTTTTAATAAAGATTTTTATTTATTTATTTGACAGACAGAGATCACAAGTAGGCAGAGAGGCAGGCAGAGAGAGAGGAAGGGAAGCAGGCTCCCTGCTGAGCAGAGAGCCCCATGCAGGGCTCGATCCCAGGACCCTGGGATCATGACCTGAGCTGAAGGCAGAGGCTTTAACCCACTGAGCCACCCAGGCGCCCCAAATGTAACTATTTCTTATAAAAGATTAAGGTCTACTCAGTTTTCAGAGCTTCACCTGTGTCTACTGTTTCTTAAAAATAACTAGCTTAAAATAATTAATATGCTAAAGAGACATATTTTAGGGTTGTATATTTTGCTTTCTTTCAGTCCAATATAAGGGGGTTTCCCAAAGGATATTATCTCTTATTCTTCTTAGAATGCAACCAAGGTTTTGGCTTCTCAGCCCCCTGTCCTGCAGGACCCAGTGGTCTTTATCATCTGCTAGTCCCACTCCATGAAAGTTATAAAAGAAAGTTTGACAATTGCATTCTTAGTCACACCATCAAAAAAGTCACCCTGTTGCAACTTAGCATAGCACCAAAAACGTCTTTTGATACCTGAAAAGCTACATTTTTATGTGTCTACATTTATTTTTGACTTATGGCTGAAGTAGAGAAATGAAGCTATAAGCTCTCTTACTGCTGGGGTGTCTAACTGAGAAGAGCCTCTTGTAATCTGAAATATTTTTCTATCTCCAGAGGGAATTAATGAATTAGGTCACAGAGTCTCCAAAATTAATGGAGCTTTATTTTAATGGGTTTATAGAGATTTATAAATGTGTTTCTATATCTAACATTTCTAAATGTTTACAGGAAATAAAGAAGCTGAAACTTTAAATATGCTAGTCTCTTAAGAGAAGAACATTTTTCTTACAGAAACTGTGAACATGTTTATGTTCATGTTTTCAAAATGAATCTTCGTACAAATTAGACTGGTTTCAAAACAATTTTATGACTTTTCTCAAATTTTTATGTGTTAAATATAATGCAGTGTATTTTATTTTTTATTATATTGTTTGTTTTTTCATGAAGAGACTAATAATCCTGAAATTCACAAACTTTTTATATTGGCTTATTGATCAGGTAGCAAATTTATTTCTACATAGTGATTATAATTGTGAAAAATTTTAAACTATATTGATAATTCTTACAAAATTCTTTTTTTAAAGATTTTACTTATTTATTTGACAGAGAGGTCACAAGTAGGCAGAGAAGCAGGCAAAGAGAGAGAGAGAGAGGAGGAAGAAGGCTCCCTGCTGAGCAGAGAGCCTGATGCGGCACTCGATCCAAGGACCCTTAAGTCATGACCTGAGCTGAAGGCAGAGGCTTAACCCACTGAGCCATACTACCACCCAGGTGCCCTAATTCTGACAAAATTCTCATACAGTAGTGATTATGTACAAAGTAGTATGGATGAATATACATGATTTTCTAAGATTTTTATATGGATTCATGAGTTTTGCTCATCTGTTAATTATTTTGTATGATAGATGTTTATTTTGTATGATAGATGTTTACTTTGTGAAAATGAAGTTAATTTGGTTAAAAGTTACTGTGGGTAACTGAGACTCTATTACAGTAATAATAGCAGAAAAGCACAGATGTGTCTGCAAGGTAATGGAATGTATTTTTTTTTTTGGAATGTATTTTATCAAAAAAAAAAGAAGAAAAGAAAAAAGAAGTTTGTAAAATAAGGTGTCTGTTTCAAAAGATAAATCCTGGATCCATAGAGGAAGCTGTGGAATCTTTGCAGTAGGAAATTTAGTCTTGGTTTGTATAACTACAAATAATGGGACTGAAAAGAAGAGTTGAAATGTATTAACATTTTGACAAATTTTGCTCAATGTTGATGAGCTTATTCACAAGATAATTTATAAAAAAGGAGCTGTGAATCTTTTAGTTGGTTTTCTTTTTGTTAAAATGACAATTGATCTTAAAATTTTAAGTCTTAACAAGGAGGAGTAAAAAGCTGACTTTGTAATCTGCTCAGAGAGCAGAATTCAGTATCTCCCTCAAAAAAATTCAGTGCTTGGTACGTCTGGGTGGCTCAGTTGGTTAAGCAGATGCCTTCAGCTCAGGTCATGATCCTAGGGTCCTGGGATGGAGTCCCACTTCAGGCTCCTCGCTTGGCAGGGAGCCTGCTGCTCCCTCTGCGGGCTCTGCCTGCTGTTCTCGTGCTTGTGCTCTCTTTCTCCCTCTCTGTTAAATAAATACATGAAATCTGTAAAAAAAAAATTTTTCAGTGCTTTGTGTTGACTATCGAGTTCTAGAACAGTAGTCAGCAATTATTTTTTCTGTAAAGGGCCATCTGTTAAATATTTCAGACTTTGAGGTCTATAAAGACTATAAGATCTGTCACAACTACTCGGCCACTGTAGTGGAAAAGCAGCCATTGACAATATGTGGAAGGGAGAAATGTGCCACCCTAAAATGTATCTCTTTGGCATATTGATTATTTTAGATTGATTGATTATTTATTTATTTATAGAGAGGGAGAGAGAGACTCTTAAGCAGGCTCCATGCCCAGCACAGAGCCTGATGTGCTCAATCTCAAAACTGAAATCAAGAATCAGACGCTTAACCAACTGAGTCTCCAAGGTGCCCCTTAGTTTATTTTGAAGAAACATAAGGCCCAATAAGTTTTTCTTTTTTGCCTCTCCACTAACTGCCTAAAAGAATAGAAGACTTCCTCCTGGAGAGAGCTACCACTATAGATAATGATGCTATAATATGAATTAGGTGTGGTAGACAGAGAAACATAGCAAAGGATGTTTGATAAAATTCCTCTCTGTGTCCCATTGTTTCGGCATAGCCAGCAAACATTTTTTTTTTATGACTAAACATTCACTCTTTTTCATTTTCCTTTGAATTCTCTTACTTAACTTTGAATCCCCAGACCCCTATCCCATTCTTCTTGGCTCTGGATGATGCATAAGTCTCAACTGCCTGATAGTCCATGGGCCTTATATTCTTCTGTAGCTCTCATATGTACAGAATTAAATTAGATTTTCTTCTTTCAATCTATCTTATGTCAACTTAATTCTTACAACAGCCAAGAGAATCTTAAAAGGTAGAGAAAAATTTTTCCTCCCCGATGGTATAAAGAATCAAGTATAGTTGTATTCAATAATATTATAAGCATTGAATTTTCATATCTCACAGAATGTTTTCCCTATTTTAATTTTTTTCAAACATTTGAAAATACAAAAACTATTCTTAGTTTATGAACTGTACCCATGAACTCATGACTAGACCTATAGGCCATGGTTTTATAGATTAAATTAAAAGCTAAAAGAACAAAAAGTGCTCATTTTTAAAGAGCTAAAATTCTTACAACCATTGTCACCTTTTTCTGGTTTATTTAAGACATTATATTGCCATTTGGATCAAATAAATAAGCAAATATTGTAAATCAGGTACCCATCATCCTATCTTAATCAAGCATCTAAATCTCCTTTGATAACTGTTTTGATTTTGTCTTCCCAAGATCAGACCCTTAATTTAAAAAAATTAAGATATCTTTACACCAAAAAAAATCTTTGAGATTTCCCAGCAGGCCCTAAAAAAAAAAATCACAAAGATTTCTTCTTTCTGCTTATTAACAACAAGAAAAAAATACTATAAAAATTAAGGCTATTTGGTCTGTTCCACGTTTATTAATACTATTATAAGATGAATAAAAAGAATAATCAAAAAAATAAAGAAGCTCATCCTTACCTAAGTTACTTCTCCACATAAAATATTTATATATAAAATTTAAGAGATTTTACATTTCACAGCAAAGCCCTGGGTATTTGTCAATGTGCTCATTATTTATAATATTTAGTTACTATCTTCAAATGACAATGGATTGGGGTCTCATGAAGTAGTATTGGGCTGTACACTCTAATAGCTCACTTCCATTTTGATACTCTTGATTACTGTAATAAATTAACAACAGCCATTTATTCTCATCTGTAGGTGAACTTTACTTTCCTCTGATTTTTACTTTAAGACGCACAGGTTAGAACTCTTGTATTCAACAAAGAAGGTTAGTCTCTGTGACCCAAGGACTCTACCAAATATCTTAACTATTGATATAGGAAAGAAAAGACTCTTAACTAAAGATTGTCAAGCTTATATCACTTAGAAGTCTTTCCAAGAGGATAGCTTTGCTAGAGGACTGAATTAGGCTTAAGACTATTTCACAAGAAGATTACTTCATGGAGGAAGACTACTGATCCAAGGTCTAAGAGAACAAGAATAATTACACAGGACTGACTAAACTGATGAGAAAATCTGATTAGTGGTTATTTGTCTGGAATATTGTTGATGTTGTTTTAATTCTCTATTTACTGATGAATATACAAGGAATCACTTTTTTTTTCCTTCTAGATCTCTTACCCTCAATTTAGAATCTTTTTACCCTTTTATAAAAAGAGATGAAGCATTTTTTATTAACATATAAGATCTCTTACCCTCAATTTTTTTACCCTTTTATAAAAAGAAATGCAGCAATTTTTTTTTGCCTAGTTTGTTTCCTTAGATTAAGAGTCTCTTATGGTTTTTCTCCCTCTCTGGTTTCCTCTTGTTTCATTTCTCCCTCCCTTCACCTATGATCCTCTGCCTTGTTCAAAAATTCCTCATATCAGTGAGAACATATGATAATTGTCTTTCTTGGATTGACTTATTTTGCTTAGCATAATACCCTCTAGTTCCATGTCATTGCAAATGGTAAGATTTCATTTTTTGATGGCTACATAATATTCTAGTGTGTGTGTGTGTGTGTGTGTGTGTGTGTGTGTGTACACAAATATATACACATACATATACACACTACATCTTCTTTATCCATTCATCTGTTGAAGGACTTCTAGGCTCTTTCCAGTTTGGCTATTGTGGACATTGCTGTTATAAACATTGGGGTGCAGGTACCCCTTTGGATCACTACACTTGTATCCTTCGGGTAAATACCAAGTAGTGTGATTGCTGGGTCATAGGGTAGCTCTATTTTAAACTTTTGACCCATTCATTCTTTAGTAGGATAATCTTTAGCCTCCATGTATTTGAGTTCTTTCTAACTTCCTCTTGTGGTTGAGTTCTAGTTTCAAAGCATTATGGTCTGAGAATATGCAGGGAACGATCCCAATCTTTTGGTACCTGTTGAGACCTGATTTGTGACCCAGGATGTGATCTATTCTGGAGGATGTTCTATGCGCACTAGAGAAGAATGTGTATTCTGTTGCTTTGGGATGGAATGTTCTAAATATATCTGTGATGTCCATCTGGTCCAGTGTGTCATTTAAAGTCTTTATTTCCTTGTTGATCTTTTGCTTAGATGATCTGTCCATTTCTGTGAGGGGGGTATTAAAGTCCCCTACTATTATTGTATCATTGTTGATGTGTTTCTTTGATTTTGTTATTAATTGGTTTATATAATTGGCTGCTCCCATGTTAGGGGCATAGATATTTAAAATTGTTAGATTTTCTTGTCGGACAGACCTTTAAGTATGAAATAGTGTCCTTCCTCATCTCTTGTTATAGTCTTTGGCTTAAAATCTAATTTGTCTGATGTAAGGATTGCCACCATTCTTTTGATGTCCATTAGCGTGGTGAATAGTTTTTCAGTCCCCTACTTTCAATCTGGAGGTGTCTTTGGGTATAAAATGAGTCTTCTAAAAATTTTTAAAAAATTAACTTTGAAAGAATAAAGAATCATGGGGAAAAAACCCAAGAATTCTATGTGCTGCATTCTTCTATTGCTAGAGTGTTGCAGTTCTCATTGAGTGGCAAACTTGGTCTTGGCTGGATGTTCTTGTTGATCTGCTGGGGGAAGGGTCTGTTGCAGTGATTCTCAAATGCCTTTGCCTGAGGCAGAATTATACCACCCTTGCCAGGGGACAGGCTAAGTAATCTGCTTGGGTTTGCTCTGAGTAGCTTTTGTTCCCTGAACATTTTCGGTACAGCTTTGAAGGACAAGAATGAAAACGGCAGCCTACCAATCTCTGGCCCCAGAGGAGCCGAGAACTCATCCTCAGTGAGCCCTCAGAGAAAAACAGTCAATCACTTTTGTCTTCCTGGTCCTGGCTGCACTCTGTGCTCATCTGGCCTATGACCATGCATTTCTATCTCTGGCACAAGACCCCGTTTGGAATCTCCAAACCCAGCAGATTCCTGCATTGCACTCCCATGCTGCTCCTCCTGGGGAAAGAAGGGAAGTCTCCCAGATCTGCTGCTTGTTAGGTTCCTGCTCGAAGAGTAGTGGCCCAGCTATGCTACGGATCATGTTTTAAGGCAGACCTGAGCTGAGATTCCACTCCTCATCTCTGCTTTGCAGCCAGCTTCCCCACTCTGATACTTGGAGCTGTGGCACACTCAGGCACCCCTGGTCTTTCTGTGACCGTGAGGGTCCTGAGACCACACTGTCCCAGCAAGGGTTCTATCCCCCCAACCTCCAACCCCCACTTAGCCAATGGAGTGACATCCTGCAGTAGAATAGATTTCTAAATGTTCTGACTTTGTGCTCCATTGCTCTATCACTTGCCGGTAGCCAGCTGACAGAGGATCCCTTCCCATGTGGTCTATCTTCCCAGATATCACCTCTTCTATTCTTATTTTTGTGGTAATAGTTATCATAAGAATCTCTCCATTTTACCTCAGATTGGAAAAGTTGATCGTGTAACCAAAAACCAACTGTTGTGTTATACTTGGGAATGAATCACTTTTAATCAGGTACAGCAAGCTCACCATTAAAGAACAAGGCACTCATGCCTACAAAATCTTCATAGGAAACTGGCCTGGTACCTAGCTTATACAGCTTCAACCGTACAAGTGATATAGTCACTTCCTGGCAGGCCAAGAATCAGAGCATATTTCGGGGACTTTGAGGAAAGAGGAATTTACTTATTCTACGGATTCAACAGTAAAATCTAGGGGAGAGATTTTCTTGGCCTTGACTTCCTAGCCTAGATTTTACAGGAACCTTTAAATGGTTCAATCTTGGATTCTTTTAAAAAATTTACAAACAAAAGGTAATAGTTTTACTTCAGTATGTGTTAAATACGACATGATCAAGAAATCTTATGGGGTTATTTAACATCTCATTGCATTTGTGAAAATAAAAAGTCTAAACTATAATGAGGCCAACTTTTTTTTCTGATCAATATTTGGAGACTATTTATGGCCAAAACAGGGAATGCTTTGGACTGAATGTTTGTGTACTCCCAAAATTCATATGTTGAAACCCTAATTCCAGTGGGTTTGGAGATGAGACTTTTGTAATACAAAAGGTGAAGGTGGAGCTTTCATTAATGGAATTAGAGCCTTTACAAGAAGAAACATGAGGGAGATAATCTCGCTCTTCCTGCCACATAAAGACACAGCAAGAAGATGGTCAATTGCAAACTAGAAAAGGATCCTCATGAGAACCTAATCATGCTGACACCTTGATGTTGGTCTTTTCAACCTTCAAAACTGTGAGAAGTAAATGTTTAAGCTATCCAGTCTTTCATTTGTTATACTGGCCCAAACTAAGACAGGGAGATTGTTAAGAAAATTATTAAGAAAAAAGGCAGTAAAAGTGGGTAGCATGTCTTTTCAATGTGATTCTAACACTGTTTAATAAATTCAACCTAGAATTATACAGTTTTCTAGGGGAATGTATCTGTGTTTGAGTTTACTATTTACTATTTGATTAGAGCCTAGACACTTTGAAGTTACTCGCTAAAATGTAAGTTTCTATCTGATAGAAAAGATAATCCTAATGGTTATGGTTTGACTGTCCCATAGGACAATAATGACTCACTTTGACAAATTTTAGATGGTTTTCTTATTAGACTATATAAACTCCTTCTCATGAAATGCTCTTGGAGCCAGTTTTACTATCTTAGTGGTTTTCTTCATTAGTTAATAAGTTGAATAAAATGTTTATTTTATATTTCTATAAATCATTTTTAACTTTTTAAAAGTCATAATTTGACCCATATAATGTATTCATGATTACAGAAACTTGCATTTGAATATAAATATAAGAATTCATATGGGTATTCTCATAAGGCTTCAATATCATAAAGAAGAAAATAAGGCCAAAATTTAGTCTTCTTTTACCTTGGGTTATATTTAAATTTTCTGATGCGGACTTTAAATTAATTAGATGTGTATCCTGTAATAACAAAGAGGATGATAGGCATTCTGAACATAGATTAAATGGTCTTAATGTCAGGAACCAGAAATTGTTTCTAGAAATAACTGATCCTATTTTCCAATTACTTTCAGAAATGACAGAATAATAGTAAATCTGCCAAAACCAAAATTGTGTTTGGTAGATATTTTCCAAAGGTCATATTTTGAATACTAATGAAGCCAATGCAACAATTTGTTTAGTTATTTCAATGTATATTTAGTAGCTGACTCAAACCCCACAGGCCATTGAGAAATGGTATTGCACAAAAATCAGAATTTTTTTACCTCCACAGAAACAATACTGAAATTTTCCTCTGACCAAGGTGAATCACTAAATACACATGTACTTAAAACTTTACTATGGAAAGTATGTATACTGTATTGTGTAAAGTAGAACTCTGGGGTCTTCATCAGCCATTTGCTAAGGCATGTGAAATAATGCAAGGGTGAACTAATGGTTACATAACTAATATATATAAAAATTACATTCTAATTTCTGGGAGGCTTTGCCTTCTATATAGTGAATGGTTGTCTATAGGCAAAATTATTTGGAGGTGAGAAAGTATTTTGTCACTTTATCTGGGTGAGAATAAAATTCTCTGGTATCTTAATTTGAAAACTCACGCTCCCCCCCCACCCCAGCCTATAGTCCTCAAACTGACCAAAAATTACCAACATATAACATGTATCTTACTTTTTATTTGTTAATTTTTTTCTCTCTCTCTTTTTTTTAAAGGTTTAAAGATTTTATTTACTTTATTTACAGAGACAGAGAGATCACAAGTAGGCAGAGAGGCAGGCAGAGAGAAAGAGAAGGAAGAGGGCTTCCTGCTGAGCAGAGAGCCTGATGCGAGGCTCCATCCCAGGACCCTGAGATCATGACCTGAGCTGAAAGCAGGGGCTTAACCCACTGAGCCACCCAGGCACCCCAATTTTTTCTTTTCCTTACTAAATTATAAACTTTGTGATGTCAAAGATATTTGTCTGTATTCCATTTTCCTGCTATAACATATCAGTTAATAAATGTGTCTGGTACATAGTAATTGCTCAGTACATATATTTTTAATAAACTGAATGAAGTACATGAATGAATGAACAGATGGGACTTGTTTAAGTCCATTTAACACTATGATAATATAAGAATTTTTTTTTTAGAGAGGGAGAGATGGCCAGATGGGAGGGACAAAGTGAGAGGGAGAGATAGAATCTTAAGCAGGCTCCATGCCCAGGGCATTCATATGTTCTGAATCTTACTATTTTTATATTAGATTCAACTTAGATTTTATGTTTTTATTTTGCTTTAGCAAAGTTTAACATTTAATAAATGACAAAAACTGTTACCCCCTGTCATTATTATATATTACCTCCTTACAAATTCAATAACATAAAATTTTTTCTTTCCATTTTGGTACTTTTCTTGTGTATTTTTATAGGTCCTTTCAAATTCTTTTGTTAATCAGATAAAGTATACATTTAAAAAATATCATTTACTTCTAACCCATGAAAAATCTATTTTTAAAAACTCTGAAATTATTGTTAATATATTATTCATATATCTAGTCTATCAAAACACTTCAGAAAACAAAATAAGTTTGCAAGAAATGCTTCTATCTACTTTGTATCAGTGGGCAATTATGAATTTTCAATAATTAAATAATTTCCACAAACTGTTGCATACATTTAAGTTAATTATTAAAGTAATGGGAGTTTGTTTTAGGATATGTGCTATAACAACATTGGTAAGAGAAT
Source organism: Enhydra lutris kenyoni (assembly GCF_002288905.1). Taxonomy (NCBI): domain Eukaryota; kingdom Metazoa; phylum Chordata; class Mammalia; order Carnivora; family Mustelidae; genus Enhydra; species Enhydra lutris. Next base: position 16,298,801 of record NW_019154107.1, on the reverse strand, counting down.
TGCAACATTTTCTATTGAGAAAAATATAATCAAAGGTAGTTTGTTAGTGTAGAAAAATCACTAAATATATATAAAAATTACATTCTAATTTCTGGGAGTTTTTGCCTTCAATATAGTGAATTCAAATAAAAAATTACCCGCACAAAAATAAGTTACTAGGTTGTATTACCTCACCATTAATTTACATTGAATCAAACATACTCATTTTCCCACAAATGTTAACTAATCAGTGTACAGTTGATTAAATGAAACAAAAGATCTGATATTGACTATGAATATATATTTTGTCATCTATAGTACATGTTAACATTCTAATTGCTATTTTGAACAGTAAATATAAACATAAAGATATTATTGGAGTTTAAAATTTAGTTGAAAGTACAAAAAAAGACAAAAATTCAAATACTGATAGGTAGTCTAAACATGACATTTTTTTACATACCAGAGGCTTTGTCAGTTAGTCTTTAGAATCTGTAATCATGTTCTCCGTAAGAATGCTGTAGATATTAAGTAGGGATTTTCAAATTATAATGGCAGATAATGACCACTACTTTGCTCTCCAACCACTGGAATACATATTAAATATTCCAAAAGGTTTCAAACTTTTAACAGCATTGAAAATTAAGAATCTTTAATTGCAAGGCTCAAAGAAGTATTTTATTTACTAAAGCATAAGTGAGGTCATGAAGCAGAAGGTAGTAGACAACAGAGATAAGGAGGGACCATAAAAACTTCCATTCATCTATCTGTTAAACTGACTCACTCTTCCCCTCAAAAAGAAAGAATGGCATCATCTGTTCTCCCAAATCTGCCTCATTCGTGCCTCTCCTTTTACAATCAATCCCATTCTGAGTTGAAAGAACTATAGGAAGGTGCCCTTTGGAGAATATAGTTATTTATCGTACCTGCTAATCAAAGAAGGAAAGGATTTCTAAGAATATCCAGAAACAGTTATCTACCTCATGGGCATATCAGGCAGTGAAACCAAGATATCCTTCCTTAGACCAGAAAACTTAAACATTACAAACAGCATTACATTACAAAAACAAAACTTACAATTAAAAAACAGCCAACAATAAAAACTATTTTGCACCAGCTGCTGGATGGGCTAATCAGTTATCTATCTCTTTGTTTTACAAATTAAGAAAATAATTTTAATAGTAATCTCATAGCTATTATAAGAAAGGAGAATTTACTGATTTAGACCTGAAACTGATATAACAGCAGATAAAGTTTTATATCTTCTATTTCATAGATGTCACAAGTCACAAAAACAACAACAATCACAAAACAAACCAAAAACTCAATCTTTAGGAGAAAGATGTACCACATGAGTGGAAACTAGTTTTAAGAAACTGATACTGTAGGGCGCCTGGGTGGCTCAGTGGTTAAAGCCTCTGCCTTCGGCTCAGGTCATGATCTCAGGGTCCTGGGATCGAGTCCTGCATCGGGCTCTCTGCTCAGCAGGGAGCCTGCCTCCTCCTGTCTCTCTCTGCCTGCCTCTCTGCCTACTTGTGATCTGTCAAAAAAAAAAAAAAAAAAAGAAAGAAACTGATACTGTATTATGTTCTCAGTAAGACTATTGAAAGCTATGTGAAAACATGATCAAAATTGAGTTGATTTCAAAGTCAGGAAGAAAGGAATTAAGAGTTCAGTGAGACTAGGCAACCTGGCAAAGATTTAATACTGCAGACTAAAATTCAGTCTTGAAAACAATGAAGTATAGTGATTGTGTTGGAAAAACTGATCCACCCTCCGGAGGACAAACCTAGGACACTTACCCTGAACACAGAATAACAAAAAAGAGGAAGACAATCACAAACTACAGGATAAGACATGGGGAAGGTAGAATGAGAAAATTTATCTTCCCAGGGAGGAAATCAAAACCAAAGGGTAATGAAAGAAAATCAATATGAGATATAATTTAAGAAAACAATATACAACTGAAGAGTTTGACTTAAAAGACAAAGTGCTTACCAAGAAAAATACGTTTCCTAGTGAATTTATAAAAGTCAAAAGTATAAAAGTATTAAAATTCTTATCCTAGTGAATTTATAAAAGTTTTCAAGAAAAATTAGTAATTCTAAAATCAAAGAGGCAGAAAATCAGTCTTACTCCAAGGAATAAAAAAAAATGACTTTTGAAACTTCTGCAATAATAAATGCAGAAGACAATAGAGTAAAATCCACAGTATTTTGAGGAAGAAAGTAAAAAAATACTTAATATGCTAGGTGGTTTGTCAGTCATGTTATGTGCATAGAACAGAGAAAGTGAACCACTCACGTTCTCTTATAAGAAACACGTAAAGATATATTCTAGCCAGCACAAATATAGGTTATTAATTTAGTCATCAAATACTTAATGACAGCTATGTGTGTACCACTGTTACAATAGATACTATATTAGACACTAAGGACAGTACTAGAAGGCGATACTTGTAATTACACATTGCTAGAGAGAAAACCAGGAGATACAACCTAGAGGTGGAATCAAAAAAGATCCCACACAAAGTTTTCATTGTGTTGAGAAGTAAAAAATGAGTGGTAGTAATCAGAGTAATTGGGATGAAAGGGAAAGTATTTTCAAAGATCCTGGGAAGAAACTAACCATGACATGGCTATGGAACTGAAAGAAGCCACTATGGCTATAGAGGAGAAAAGAGGATCATAGTGCCACATGATGCATGGGAAGTAGTAGGGACCAGAACATGCACGGCCTTATAGGCCATATTAACAATTTTGGTCTTTATCTGAAAATCATGGGAAACCACTGACTGATTTACAGTGTGTGTGTGTGTGTGTGTGTGTGTGTGTTGTTTGTGTATTAGGTACATGTTCAAATTTACATTTTTAAAAGTTCGCACTGGTTGAAGTATTTAGGAATAGATTAAAAGGGGACAATTTAGGTATAGGGATAACATCTCTGACACCATTTTATTTGTGCACCTTCAGAGATGATGAATTACAGTGGTGGTGATGAATACAGAGAAAGTATACATCTTAAAGATATACCAGACTGAAAACTAGGTTTTTGATGTATGCAATTCATTGCACATTAATATCTCTTCACGAAGATAAAACATGTTAGAAGAGGAGGGCTTAGTGTTGGGGAGAAGGTTACGTGTACAGGGTCGGGAAATTCTAAGTGTGAGTATCCTTTGAGATGTTTAAATGATAATCTCAGATTTCAAGAAAGCAGTTGGGTCTGGATTTCTGAAGAGAGTTCTTATACAGAAATACAAGTCTGTGAGTCATTACATGTGGGATTTATTAAAAACTTTGGAACTGGATAAGACAGAGAAAAGAGCTCACAAATATACAAGTCTGGTAAAGATGAACTGAAAGAAGTTAAAGTTAAACTAAGAATAAATATTTTTGTAAACATAATTTTTAAAAAGGATACCTAAGAGAAGATATATAATAAATGACTTTAATAAGATACAGGTTTATTTCTTTCTCATCTAAAATAACATACATGAGGGGCACCTGGGTGGCTCAGTGGGTTAAGCTGCTGCTTTTGGCTCAGGTCATGATCTCAGGGTCCTGGGATCGAGTCCCTCATCGGGCTCTTTGCTCAGCAGGGAGCCTGCTTCCCTATCTCTCTCTCTCTGCCTGCCTCTCCATCTACTTGTGATCTCTCTCTGTCAAATAAATAAATAAAATATTTAAAAAAAATAAATAAAATAATAAAATAAAATAACATACATGTGTAGCAATCCAGGCCTTAACTGGTACTTCCAAGGTTATCATCATCCTCAACAAGTAATTTTAATTCTCATGTTCTCCTTTAGCTCCAAGATTCCTTCTATAGCTCTATGTTATGTCCTTATTCCAAGCAGGAAAAGGAGGAGGAAGAATGTAGAAAATCCAGAAGACTTACCTCATTTATGCTTCAACTGGTTGATCACTCTCGGGTGCAATGTCACTGGGAAATGTAGTTTTGGGTTGAACACATCTGGAATGAAATGTGCTTTCTGTTAGTAAAGAAGAGGATAGGCATTTGGGGAGGGAATGGTAGGAAATCATTCTTATACACAACTGTTTATGGTGTATATTACTATAAAATTTCTGAATGAAATTTTGGCAACCTTTATTCAAATATTTAAATTTGTATACTCTTTGGATAGAGTGTTTTCACTTTTACAAAGGTATTCTAATGAAACAGAAATTCTGCCTCACCAAGCAGATTTGGGATGTTCACAGCTATGGTCATCCTGGTATTTAGATTGGAAACAATCCAAATGTCAAGAAAAGCTGTCAAAGTTGTACGTTTTGGATATCAACTAATTAATTCTTAAGTGAGGCATGGGATATAGTTGTGCCCCTTAAGATAATTGAAACTGGAGTTGCTGTTCCCATTATTTTAATATTAAAGCTTTAGTAATTATATCAAACGTAACAATAATCCTTGCATTATCCCAGCTACCTTTGAAATCCTCCTCATTTTTGGGCAGTCATAATATGTTCCAGGTCAAAAGATCAGCTATTACCTAAGAAGTGCTAGTTCTTTTCTTACAAAGGAAGAGAAAATGTTTCAGAAAGTAAATTCTGGGCATTGGGGGTTGTGCGTCAGATTTTTGCACACGAGTAAATCTGGTAGAGAGGATGATATTAATGGTGGGTCAAATTCAAGCTAGAACTAGAAAAGTTACTACTTTTAAAAGGCCACAAGTTCATAATATTTCTTGTTTCATGTTATTAAATCTTTTTTTTATGTGAAACTGAGTTTATCAGTAACATGCACACTTAAATTATTAATCCTTCCCTAACGTTTCAAAAGTGCCCTTTTTTTTCCAGTAATTCATGTACCTCATTGACTTCCATTTTAAAGTCACTTTATTGCCTTTCACTATTGGTTACAGTAAGAGAAAGAAATGTTCTCTAACATGTTTATTCTTTTTATTGATAGGTAGTGAAATAAAATACATAGAAATAAAAGTTCATTTTATTTTCAAATTGTAGAAATGAAGTCGCAGATAATCAGATGTTGAAATAATTATTTTTATAGTAAAATGTTAGAGTGTGTGCTGTTAAAATTATGTTTTGTGACATATATATCAATTTAGATTTTAAGTGGAAAAAAAAACTCATTCTATGTAGTTATTTTTTGTAAATAATTAGTGATACCTTTTTGGGTGCTGTTACGAAGCACAGCATTTGTTATTTTGTAGGTCTCAATAATACTTGTGTAAATATGAAGTGTAAATACAGAATTAGCTCATTTATTAATCATTCATTTAAAATATTATGTACTCTGTGTAAAACATTCTTCAAGGTCTAGGGATACGATTATAAACAAGATACTTACATATCTTTCCTCCCTTAAGTTACAAAAACAGTTGAGAAAACATCCAGTTAAATAAATGATTATAATGCAGCTTGATGAATATTATGGTAGGAGAAACTAGAATTTTATGGGAGCCTATCGCAATGGTACAGACCTGTCTTAGTGATTGTCTTCCTCTGAACGCCACATTTAGGTTAAGAAACAGAGAATGAATAGGACTTAGCCTGACAGAGGGTAAAGGTTGCATAGTAGAAGTGATGGCCTTGCACAATGAATGTGACCTATTTTTAGGAGTCAGACATTATCCAAAGGGCAAAAGTGGGTCATTGAAGGGACTTAGGTAGTAAATAATTAGATTTCCATTTTTAGAAATATTACTTAAACTGGAAATTTAGAACTGTAAATGGACAGGGCTAGAGGAAACAGATCAATTAGGAAGCTGTTTCAGAATTGCAGTAAATGATGATAATGGCCTAGAACAGAGTGGGACAAGTGATGTTAGAAGGATAGAAAATAACTGATATCCAAACCATCAAAAAACTTGTTAAACTTATTATCAAAATGTTTCCAGAATCTGATCACTGCTCACCATCTTCCTTGCCACCATCCTGGTACAAACCAACAACCCATCTCATTTCAACTATTGCAATAGCTTCTTTTTTTGTGTGGCAGGGGATGGGGGGAGCAGGCTCCCTGCTGATTAGAGAGCCCAACATGGGGCTCGATCCCAGGACCCTGGGATCATGAACTGATCCAAAGGCAGAGGCTTTAACCCACTGAGCCACACAGGTGCTCCAATTGCAATAGCTTCTTAACTAGAGTTGCCAGGTTTAGCCAATAAAAATTCTATCTGGCAGCCCTACTCCTAGGTGCTCTCCCACCTCTGCCTCTTCTCCCTTGTCAGTCTCCTCTCAACATGGAAGCCAGAGTACTGTTATGAAAACAATCTTGAAAATCTCTAAAAACCTCAAATGGCCATGATGTATTATATATTTTACAGTGCTTGGTTTAATTTGCTAATATTGTGTTTAGAATCTTTGCATTTATGTTAATGAGTGCTTTGGTTTCCAGTTTCCCTTTCTCTTTCTTAATCTACCAGCCGTCAGGTTTTGTTTTTGACGTTAAAGTCTCATCATTAATGAATTAGAGAGGGATCCCTGGGTGGCTCAGTGGGCTAAGCCTCTGCCTTTGGCTTGGGTCATGATTTCAGGAGTCCTAGGATTGAGCCCGGCCTTGGACTCTGCTCAGTAGGGAACCTGCTTTTCCTCTCTCTCTCTGCCTACTTGTGATCTCTGTCAAATAAATAAATAAAATCTTTAAAAAAAATGAATTAGGGAGTAATCCTTTTTTTCTGTATTCTTTGAAAATGTGTTTATAAGATTAGATTTATCTTTTCTTTGCAATTTGGTAGAATCTGGCAAAAACAACTTGGGCCTTCTGTTTGTTATTCTACATTTAAAAATACTGATTCAGGGGAGTCTGGGTGGCTCAGTCATTAAGCCTTTGCCTTCGTTGCAGGTTGGTTCAGGTCATGCTCCCAGGGTCCTGGGATCAAGCCCCACATTGGGCTCCCAGATCAGCGGGGAAGCCTGTTTTTCCTTCTCTCACTCACCCTACTTCTCTCTTTCCCACTCTCCCTGTTCATGTTCCCTCTCTGGCTGTGTCTCTCTCAGTCAAATAAATAAAATCTTTTTAAAAAAATTGATTCAATTTATTTGTGATAAGAATGTTTTTGAGTCAATTTTTAGAACATTGTTTTCCAGGAAATTGACTACTTTTTCTACATTTTCAAGCTCATTGTCATAAAATTCTTTATTGCTTTTTCTTCCGGTAATCTAAGTTTTATCTGCACTTATGGTTTTTTCGCCTTTTTCATCCCTCATATTATTTATATGTTATGCTGTTCTTAATTTTACCAGTGTTTTTATTTATGTTTTAAAAATAATCAACTTTTATCTTGTTGATTTTCTCCATTGTGTATTTGCTTTGAATTTCAGATTTCTTTTTTAATTTCATAAATTTCTGATCTTATACTATTTCCTAATTTCTATATTCTTTGGTTTATTGTATTTTCATATACTATTCTTTCTTGTGTTTTTAAAATGCTCATGTATTTTATTTTTTTGTCAAAATTTCATGTAACTGTTAGATCTAGATGTCCAATTGATTCAATTTATTTTATTTCATCTTATTTCATTTTATTTTGGCAAGAATATTTCTTAAGTAGTGCTATGCAAGTCTCATTGGTTGTTTTATCTTATGTATGAATTTCTGGAATAATGAGCTCTTGCCTAAGTAAAATCTCAAGAGATGAACAATGATGGATTAAGTATAATTGTTATTAAGTGTAATTATCAATTTTAATATATTTGTTACAACAGAATGTTGGGGTCCGTTATCAAAGAAACGAGACTGAGACAAAGTGAAAGTTATGCAAGGCTTTATTCTATGCCAAGCATTAGAAGTCAGACTGACCGGCCAGGGCGGCCTCCGAAGAGAACGACCCCTTCCCAATCTCACAGGCTGGTTTTATAGGGCATAACCGCAGACCCAAGGTACGTGGCTTCTATCGTTAAGGCGTTTACTCCCGAAATCGATACCCGGAACCATATATATATATATTTTAAAGATTTTATTTATTTATTTGAAAGAGAGGCAGTGAGAGAGAGCATGAGCGAGGAGAAGGTCAGAGGGAGAAGCAGACTCCCCGTGGAGCTGGGAGCCCCATGAGGGACTTGATCCCAGGACTCCAGGATCATGACCTGAGCCGAAAGCAGTCGTCCAACCAACTGAGCCACCCAGGCATCCCCGGAACCATATATTTGATCACAGTTTCGAATCAGATATATCTTCAAGGAGCCCTGGTACTTCCTTTCAATGAAAAATAATATTTGGAAATTATATCTCGGTGGTAAGTTTGCATTTTCTACTGGGCTATCACAGTTTTTGAGCATTTTAGTAGAGGCCTCAGAGATATGCATTTAATTTATCTTAGAAAAAAAAAAAAGAAGTAAATTTTACCTTTTCCTGCTGCTCAGAGAGGAGTCCATACAACATTGTCCTAGGTGCCTGTGAGAAAGGGAAATGTTTGCTATGTCCGGACCCCGTGATATCCTGAAAATTAAGAAGGAGAATGTCCTTAAATTCCTTGCAGCAGGAACCCACTTAGGTGTCACCAAGCTTGACATCCAAATGAAACAGGCTATGTACAAAAGGAAAAGTGATGGCATCTACTTCACAGATCTGAAGAGAACCAGGAAGAACCTTCTTTCGGCAGTTTCTTCCGCTGTTACCACTGAAAATCCAGCTGATGCTCAGTATCATATCCTTCAAGAATACTGGCCAGTGGGCTGTGCTTAAATTGTAGTTGCCGGTGGGGCCACTTCTATTGCTGGCCACGTTACTCCTGGAAACTTCACTAATCAGGTCCAGGCCTCTTTCTGGGAGCTGCAACTTCCAGAAGTTAACTATATCCCAGAGCTGAGCACAAGCTTCTTACCGTGGCGTCTTAAGTTAACTTGCCAACCATTAGTCTGTTAACACAGATTCTCCTCTGTGCTATGTGGATTTGGTGCCCTCACACAACAACAATAAGCACCTACTCAGTGGGTCAGGTGCTGCGAATTCTGGGCGCGGAGATTCTGCGCATGTGCGGTACCATTTTCCGGGAGCACACTCCCTCGGTCCTATTGGATCTCTACTTCCGCAGAGATCCTGAGATTGAAGAGAGTACTGCTGCTAAAAATCTGTGAACCAGGAGGAATTTCAGGGTGAAAGGACCTCTCTAGCACCTGAATTACTGCACCTAAACTACAGGTTGCAGCCGTTTCTGAAGGCACGCCGGTGCCCTTTGTGTCTGCCACTGGTTCCCTCCTAAAGACTGGAGCATGCAGCCCACCATCCCCACTGAAGACTGGTCTGCAGCCTCTACTGCTCGTGCCACGGGATGAACATCCCCTGAGTGGTCTTAGGCTATTCTTTCATGGGCTCCTAAATAGAAGATGGAATATAAAGTTGGCAGAAAAAGTTTCTAAAAAAGTAAGTAAATAAACTACAAATTCATAAAACTGCAAATTTAAATTGAAGTTGTAGGATTTTATTTAATTTGTTTGATTTATATCTTGATCTTGTCTTTTGTAGTGAAAATCTTGGTTCCTAGTGATACTAGTATAATAACATATATGCTGTAATCTATTTTGTGTGTAGTGGAGTATGTGTATATGCTCATAATAGTTTTAAAATTATACTAACATTAAACTTAATAACAAGCCCAGTAGCTGCAATTAAAGATCTAGTGATCTTTATTTTTGGTTCCACTTAGTATATTCAGTCAAAATTCTATTTTTAAATTAATTGAGATAAATGTCCATGCCATTATGCTACCAATTTTATATAAAATAACATTAGTGAGTTTCAATTTGGTTTTTATTTTAGGGATTGTCTCTCTTTTTAAAATTTAATGTTACCTTCCAAATACATAAAACATTAACAAGGTTCTAAGTTAGAAACTATAAACAAGACACATTAGAAAATATCTAGCTTTCATTCTTGTTCTTTCCAGCACCTCTCTTTTGTCCTCTTCCTATCTAAAGTTTACTATTTCTTCTAATTAATACTTGGTTTATCCCCTCACTGTTTCTTTTTGAAAATATTAGCATATATGTGTATATGTGTATGAGCGTGTGTATGAATTCTTACACCTTTGTTACCCAAAAGGTACCCAAAGAGGTGTAACGTTTTTTCATTCGTTCCTACAACTCTTGTGCTTTTGCAAATAGTAGGAAAATAAGGAGCTTGTGCATTAGTCACTTAATATTTCTGTGAGTATTTCTTAAGGGCAGATTCCTAGAAGTGAAATTTCTGGGTCAAAGGATAAATGCCTGTTTATTTTTGCTAATTAATAATTTGCTAATATCAAATCTCAGAGGTGGTATGGTTTTTAATTTCTACTAGCCGTATATGAAAGTGATTGTTGGGTTCCTGGGTGGCTCAGTTCCTTAAGTCTCTGTGTTTGGTTCAGGTCATGATCCCAGGGTAGTGGCATCAAGTCCCAAATCAGGCTCCTTACTCAGCAGGGAGTCTAATCTCCCTCAGCCCCTCCCCACTGCTCCTGTTCACTTTCTCTCTCTCTCAAAAAACCCCCCAAAAAACAAAACAAAAAACAAACAAACAAACAAAAAAAGCCTTAAAAAAAGGGAAGTGGTTGTTTTCTCACAGCCTTAACAACAGAATATTTTTTCAAAGTGTGATATGATGCCTCACTGTAGTTTCAGTGTGTATTTCTCTTATTATATATGTGCTTAAGGGCCATTGCTGGTTCTTCTTCTGTGAACTGTGATTTTTTTTTAAATTTTGTTTTTATTTATTTGACACAGAGTGAGTGAGATAGAGAGGGAGGGAATACAAGTAGGGGGAGTGGGATAGGGAGGATCAGGCTTTGCGGAGCAGGGAGCCTATGTGGGGCTCCATCCCAAAATGCTGGGATCGTGACCTGAACCGAAGGTAGATGCTTAAATGACTGAGCCACCCAGGTGCCCCTGTGAACTGTTTTCTATGTCATTTACCTATTTATTTTTCCTAAAGCTTTTGGACTTTTTCTGCTTATTTCTTAGATTTTTTTTTTTTAATTCAGTAGCAATGTTTGCCCATGGTGTGTGTGATTTAGGATGCAAATACTATATCATTTATCCTTCTCTCTCCTACCCTCCCTCCCTCCCTTCCTTTCTCTTCTTTATTAATACCATGCACATTTTTAGTATCTGAATGATGAGGAATTTCCTTTTTTATTTTAGATTTTGAATCACAGCAAGGCATTTTTTACCTTTCCTAAATAATAAAGGAAGTCACCTATATAATTCACTAGTACGATTCTATTTTAGTATTTAGATATCTGATATATTTTAATAAGTTTTCGTGGTCTGTAATGCATCTTTTGATAGACAGCATTTTATTATTGGTTAATTATAAATATTTTAAAAATCTCTCTCATGATTTTTTTAGATGAGTGAGTTGTTTAAAAGTAGTCTGTATAGGGGCTCCAGGGTGACTTAGTCAGTTAAGTATCCAACTCTTTATCTCATGGTTGTAAGTTTAAGTTTTGCATTGAACTTTTGCTGGGTGTGGAGCCTACTTAAAAAAAATAATAAAAGTAGTCTGTATGATACCACTTCTTTGACAATTTTTGAGACTTGCTTTATGAATTAGGTGGTCATTTTCTAAATGTTCAGTATGTACTTAAGTACTCTCCACATGTTGCTCCAGAGTTCTGCTTATGACAATTAAGTAAATTGTGTAGACATTTGGTTCAAATTTTCTGTATCTTAGCTATTTTGTCTGCTTGGCTTGTAAGAAATTGAGTTATGTCAAAATCTTCTATGTTGTTGGATTTGTCTATTTCAACTTGTAGTTCTGGCCAGTTTAGCTTCACATATTATAAGAGTGTTTTTTATATATTATGAGAATATTTTACCCCGTACAGGAATTAGCATTTTTATATATTCTTAGAGAACTGACACTTTTCTCTATATAAATATACTATGTGTATTTAATATATACTAAATCCATCCTGTTTAGGTCTATTTTTTTTTTCTGATGTTAGAATAATAGACTTAACTGTAATTTCATTAGCATTTTCTTGGTATATATTTATAAATTATTTTAATTTCAATTTTTACTTGTCCTTGGGTTTTGGGTGCATGTATTATAAAGACCATATAGCCAAAATTGGTATTTTTATATAACCTGAAAATAATGTCTTAATTAATAAGTTTAGTTCGTATATTACTGAGAAGTAAGGGTTAGTTATCCCAGATTGGTCGACTGCACGTTGGTTTCCAGAAAGATTTGAGTTCATAAATTCCTATAAAGCTCTGTGGAGATGAGTTATGGTGTGGTGACTGAGAAAACTACTCCTGGTATAGATTAAGGTTTGGGCCCCAGCCCCAGGTTATATGAAGAGAGCATATCAAATCTTGCTGCTATGTTGACAAATCAAATGGCTGCTGTCACATGGCTTGAACCGGAAGGGGCAGGTAATGCTACCTATACTACAAATGCTGAGATTGCAGGTCTGGGTCAAAGCCAAGGTTCTGCCTTGTCAAATTGCTAATTAGTCTGGCTCCTGATCTAACTATGGAGAGACTTAATGCTTTCCATGGATTAATGATACTTAAAAGCGCCACAGCTCATATGTGAGGACTTTTTTCCAGTCTGAAACCTACCTTGAAATTCTCTTCATTCCCCTAGAATTGAAAGGGTAATGTAGGATATACACACCAGTTATTGTTTTTATTTTTATGGGTTTTCCCCCCAAAACACTACTCTAGAAATGTCTGGTGTCTGGACTTCTAGCCATATAAACTTTACATATGAGAACACATAAAATAAATACTGAATACCTGATTAGTTTCTATACATTTCCTTTTCCTTTTAAGTTTGTTTTATATTCTCTGAGCTACTTTTTTTTTTTTAATTTGGGGATTATTTGAGCTATTTTTGTTTGTCTTCACATATCCTTTTTCCATCTAATGGTTTTGAATGTATATAACAATTTTATTTATAATTGATATTTCATTCTGAATATGTAACACAATTTAAAGTGGATAATTCAAACACCTACTGACCAATACGAAGACCCTAGAACTCTTCAACTTTTATCATCCCAATTTTTACATGTATTAAGTATGTTTTATTTGCCCTCTTTTGAGCTCTATAGATTAAACTTAGTGTTGCTATTACTATTATTCTTATTTTACACAGAAAATACTTGTTAGAGATGCTTACTTTTTTTCTTTTTTTCCTCACTGCAAAGCATTTTCATCAGTAAGTAGATTATTTAGAAGTCTCTTCCGTGTAGACTTACTTGTGGTAAAATCTCTCCATTTTTAAATATCGTAAAGATTTTTTTTTCCCATTTTTTTCTCCTTGTTGAAAGACAGCTTTGCTAGGCACACACTATTAGGTTAACAATAATTTTTCTGAACAATTAGAAAATAGTAGAATACTATTTGGCTTCCATGCTTGCTATTGAGTTTTTATTTGTTTTTCTAAGTGCTTTGTAAGTTTTTCTATTCATATTTGGGATTCTTCAGCATTACTCTTAGTATATCTAGGGATTAATTTTTTTTTTAACTCTGCTGTATTTAGTATCTGTGCTTTCCAGTCACCCATTCATTCTTCATTTCCTTGCAGTTCCATCACTCTTCCCATACACTCTTATTCCATCACTGCCAAATTAGCCCACTCAAAAGTCACCATGCCGTACCACATTGAAAATACAGTGTCTTTTACTTAGTTCTTGACCTCCCTTAGGCTGCCATAATTCTTTATACTTGATTTATTCATTTGTTAGAGTCTTTTTTCTTAGGCGTGTGGATGTGGTAGGCAAAACTCTAAAGATGTCTCCACCCCAAGATTCCTGCTCTTTGATTATTCAAACACTCATCGGGGGGTGAAGGGATCTTGCAGATATAATCAGAGTTCCAAGTCAGTTGCCCTTAAAATAAAGAGATTATCCACCTGGCCTGACCCAATCAAGTGAGTCCTTTGAAAGTAGGGTTTTCTCCAGCTGGTTACATAAAGGGAAGTCAGAGAGATTCCAAGTGCAAGAAGGAATTTACTCACCAATGCTGGTTTAAAGATGGACTGGAGAGTAGGGTAGTGGTGCGAATGAATGTGGGCAGCCTTTACTTGTTGAGAGAGGCCCCTGACCAACAGCCAGCAAGAAAATGTGGACCTCAGTCCTACAGTCCTGTAGCTGTGGTTGAATTCTTCCAACAACTTCAATGGGTTTAAACATAGATTCTTCTCTGGAGTCTCCGGATAATAGACCAACTTGGCTGATACTTTGATTTTAGACTGTGAGAACTTGTGCCCAAACCAAGATAACTGTGATGGTATAAATAGATAATGGCTTAAGCTGCTAAACTTGTGGTAATTTGTGATGCAGCACTTGTATGCATAAAAATTTGCTAAGAGGACAGATCTTATATTAAGTGTTTCAAAAACAGAAGTATTTTGAAAACAACAGAAAATTAATATCCTGGGACTCCATACTCCTGGCTCTTCTCTAATCATTATGACCACTCTGTCTCTGGCTTATTTTCTGGATTTTCTTCCTTTGTCCAATACTTAAAAGCTGGGGTTTTCCACTGATCTTCAGTCAGTCACTACCTTTATAATTTTGTCACCCAAAACAAGAGTGCATCAATCTATGCAAAAGTTCTTTCTTTCTCTTTCCTTCTTCTTTATGAAGGAATTGATCTTATGTCTTTGTGTTTAAATAGCATTTGCAAATCTTGAGCATTCTCTTGTGATTATTCAGCTTAAAGAAAAAGCTAAGGATAAATATAAAGAAAACAACCCTATACAATATTTTAAATTTGACACTAAAACTTCACTTACAATTTAATTGAATCCATAATTTTTTAAGCTGTTCTGTTTTCTGTGATTTCTTTTCTAGTCCCATTCTGCCCTTATTGTCTATGTGATAATGTGTTGAATTTAATATTTTTATTAGGATTGTTTGCTAGTTGTTTCAAGTATATGTGTCTCCTCTCCCCAAAGGTGAGGAATTCTTAGGCTTTTGCAAGTTGGGACTCTACCCTATTTTGGAACTCCACCCCAAAGAAAGCACAATTATGGGAACACTAAATATGTTTAATGCAAATTTTCAGACTTAACAGAGAAAATGAGAACTGAAAAGAGGACTTCTATAATAAAGGGAGAGATGGGGATGCGCTTGCATTAGTTCCTACCACATTATCTTGAATTTCTCTCTACTGTCAACATTTTAACTCAGAAATTCCAATACGACAATGCCACAACAGAGAAAGATAAAGACCATATTCAATTATTTTACTTTCCTTACCAAAAAAATGCATAAGTTCCTGTCCAGCATCTTCTGTATATAGCACTCTAGCTATTTTCTTTTGGGGTTTTTCAAAGCAGAACCCTTGATTTGTTTTGGCAGAGACAGCAAGGGGACATTTGACAAATGCTAAATAATCAACACCTAAAGATGTCTGACAGAGCTAGCAGATTATGCCTATTTAACTTGCTTTCTATAATGTTTAGCCTAGTCTTAAGCACAGCTGAGATCTAATAAACTCTTTCTCATGATAGATAATACCCTGAGGGCCATGGACTGTAGAGATCTCAGGTCATATCTGACCACTGTGCTTCTCCTTGGACGAAATCTGAATTTATTCATGATTAGTTCTGCTTGCTACAGCAATCAGAAAATCTAAGAAGGTTGTATGGAGACTAAAGGGAAAAGGTGTGATGGATGTAGAAACAGTAGGAAATGATGAATGGTCCTACAGCCTCTCTGGGCAAGAGGTTTCAAAAGAGCACATACAAAAGAATAGATTTTCCTGTGCTCTGAATATATTGTCAAGAAATAAACTACTTAAAATTCACCTTTTTAATGTGCTCATTTGTCTTTTCTACATATCTCAACACACTCTTTTGCAAAAGCAAAATACCACAGCCTGATTAAATATTAAAAATACCCACACAGAGTCTGTGATAAAATGTCGTGTCATCAGAGGCATTTCAGAATATTATAATGTAAGTTAAGTGAAAACAAAGGCCAAGAACTAAAAGAATGCAATGATTATTGATAATAAGATGATAATACTAGCTACTATTTATTAAACATTTTCTACCTGCTAGGCACATTGCTAAGCAGTTTATATAAATTAGCTCATTCAATATTTTTTAGAAGTATGGTTATGTAGACAAATGATAAAATGGAGGAAAGACTTGTCAAAAGTTATATAGCAAATATAGAGTCAGGATTTTTATCCATTGGTGTCTTGCTCAGATTCTTAAAATCCATGATATATGGCCTCTCAAAAAGATTTATCATTGATTTTTAATGTATTTTTAGAAATTGAGGGGCTTTTGTTACAGATTTATATTTTATCTGATACTGTTTTCCTTGTGTCATCCTAAAAATCACTGTTTCAGGAAGAGAGATGTGCTTCTGAACTACATTATTATGCATTTACCTCCCATATCTTATGTCAAATGATGCTAATGTATAAATTTTGAGAGGATGATGTGAGGTGTATTTAAGCAAGTAATGTGTCTTCATCAGGTTAGACTGTAAATGAAGATGACATAGATTAAGGGAATTAGTGTGAAAAAGGCTTCATTTTTCTGGACAATAATATGTTTAAGCACAAGTTGAAAATGTGAATTAAATTCAACTTAACCCTTAATTTTAAAATCTATTGATGTTGAAAGAAGCAAGTACAAAGTCCTACTTTTCCTTTCTAATTCTGATGGTTTTTTCCTCTCTGTAGTTCATGTACTAATTTGAATGTCATGTTAATGGAGGTACTAGTTTTCTTTTGTGGTGTTTAAATTGCTACCTTTTACATGACAAGCTTATAATGACTCATTTAAATAGGTAACATGTTTTAATAGATTAAACAGAAATGTTACTGTACTTTTTCTGAAAGATATATTTTACATGTGGTAAAATAGAGAGTTTTAAAGAATGTGCATATTTAATCTAAGTTTTTGTAGCTCTTATGTCTACTGGATTTTGGAGATGTGAATCTGTAATTTTCGGAGAGAAGAAAAGATTTGCAGAAAGTTCTGATCAAATATCTGGTATATAATATTAAATGTTTTTTTAAAAAATATTTTATTTATTTATTTGAGAGAGAAAGAAGAGCCAGAGAGCACAAGCAGGGGGAATGGCAGAGGGAAAGGGATAAGCTCCCTGCTGAGCCGGGAGCCTGATGACAGGGCTCCATCCCAGAACCCTGGGATCAGGACCTGAGCTGAAGGCCGATGTTTCATTTCTGCACCATCCAGGTGCCTCTAATATTAAACGTCGTGATAACCATCTTCAAAAAGATCTTGGAGTAGGTAGTTTTAGCCAACATGGAAGATTTCAGTTTTCTCTGTAGATTGGGTCTCCACAGGAGGTTTGATTGCAAGACAGGGGGCCAGTTCTAGAGAGTTTGGACCTGGAACTAGATGTACTCACCAGAGAAGTTGCTAGTGAGTTGAGAAAGTCCAGACAGACAGGAAAAGTCAGTTATCTTGAGAGAAACTGACAAGTAACCAGTCAGTCTGAGAAGCTACAGTAATAGCTGGTGTACAAGACAAAAAGCCAGGAATCTACAGGGAAGGAATATATTAAGATGTGGTAAGCAGACAGGTCAGTTACTTGTCAACAGATGTGAGGACACAGGTTAGCCCTAAGGCATGGAGTTTGAGGTTCAGAATCAGGTCTTAAGTGGCAAGGATGGGGGGATGAAGAAAATCAGAATCTCAATCCTGAAGAATCCCTTGCTGTGCTGCGTTGCTTGTCAAGGTCAGGACAAATTGCAGAGTTCAGACAGGAGACAGAATCATTGGGTGAGGACTCGAGCCCTGGGAGGAATCAAGTTACTAGAACTGAAACATCAAGAACTACAGGAGCAACCAGATCAACTGAGTATCATGACCTCTCTCCAGCAAGGCTTCAAATCTTTTTTAAAATTAAGACAGGGCCTGTATGTTGGCATTAGTGACTATAGGCAGAAGATAACGTGAGACATTTTCCAAGTTTTCTGATCATAATAAACCAGAGCGATTAGAGTAAGTTTTCACTTTAGAACTGATACTTAAGGCAATAGACACATCATTCACTTTGGTTTAGACTGAAGTGGTTGAGCCATTTTCACTATTAGCAACGAATATGTGATAGAAGGAAAACATGGCTAGAAAGAGCTACAGCTCAACAAACTAAATTAGAGGAGTTATAAAGAGGAGAGATACAAGAAGGTCCAAAAGGTTACATTTCAGAAATGATGCTCCAGAATCATAATACACTAGTGATTTGATCAGTCTGACAGTTTGCTGCTTTAAGAAAAACATTTGTCAACTTTGTAGTGAAAAACTTACTTGGCTGGGGGAAGGGAGATTTTACTTTTACATCTGATTTATTCACTGTCTAGATATGAGAATTCTCTGGGCATTTAGTTGCTTCCTGAACAATAAATAAAAGAAATGAGATCTCTTAGAAATATCTAATTAAGTAGTTCTCTATTTAAGAAAATTTTTGTAATAATACACACTTGTTAATAGAACAAAACTTTGAAAATGTTGTTAGTTAAAAGGTTAAATTACGGCCTTAAAATTCTGATCACATATTTGCTTCTCAATCACACCCAGACACAAAGATTATAATCACCATCAGAAGAGACATCTTTGAACATGAAGTCCAGTGATAAATAGCTATAATTTCACAAATATCACCCCATTCTTCAAACTGTAATAATAATTTCAGTTCCCACTGTGGACTTCAGATTTTAATTTATATTTTATATTAAATATATTAGTCTCTTCTAACAAAAATGAGATAAGCATAATTGTCACAAAGTAAGAGCGATGACATAAATTTGCACATTTTGTAACTTTAATGTACAAACCAACTTACTCCGTTTGATAAGCATGTGTGGATTTTTTTTTTTTTTTACTTCAACCAATACAGAATTTTATGTCCCTTTAAAAAAGAAAAGTATATCAGTAGCACTTGGGAATTTTGTATACCTGGGGAAAGAAATGCTGACACAACAAGCATTGAGAATTTGGTGCTGGAATAATGTTTGCACAAATATACATCACTTTCTTTCCACCACTCAGAGCCATGGAATTGCTGCTGCTTGGCCCGGCATCTTGATTATTTCCCATGTTGGCACCTACTGTTCTATACCTTGATGGACTTAACCGCCCAAGGCAAAAGTATACATTTGTTTTCCAGATGACTTCATGGAATCTTTTGAAGGCAAGTTAGGACCAATTCCTGAACTTCTTGCCTTCTTTAAATAACTCATAATACATTGTATATACTTCCTTTACTCTTTTTCTCTCAGGTCCCAAATGAGCTGAATCATGTTTTTTGTTTGTTTTTCTTTTTGTTTTTTTAACACACTTTAAACTGGCTTTGCTCAAACCTGAGATATATGCTCATAGTCAAATTTTCCAGTTCTAAAAATATCTTAACAGCTTACTATCTAACACCTTGACCTCCTCACGTTTCACATTCTTAAGATGTTTTGGTAATACATGTCTATCCTCACATGAGCAGAAGTCTAGGGCTTTACCTCTGAAGAGGCCTCTGAACTGCAAAATACCAGGCACATAACCTAATACTTAATTAAACCTAGCCCTAACCCCAAGTGTAAATCTAAATTTAACCTTAACCCTAACCCTCTGAAGAAGTCTGTGAATGGCAAAATACAAGGCACGTACACTATCCCTAACCCTAGATCTGAAGAAAGTGTCTTCCTGAACACAGCTGAGAAGAAGCCAAAAAAAAGAAAAAGTTTTGACATAGAAGGCAAAATATCTAAATGAATTTTGCAATTATAATAACAAAGGGCTCTATTTAAGGTGAAAATTAGAAAAAGTGACCAGGGGCACCTGGGTGGCTCAGTGGGTTAAAGCCTCTGCTTTCGGCTCTGGTCATGATCCCAGGGTCCTGGGATCGAGCCCCATGTCGGGCTCTCTGCTTGGCAAGGAGCCTGCTTCCTCCCCTCTCTCTGCCTGCCTCTCTGCCTGCTTGTGATTTCTCTCTGTCAAATAAATAAATAAAATCTTTAAAAAAAAAAAAAGAAAAAGTGACCACCATGGTATCACATTATAAAGTGCTATGGAAATGTAGTTAATTTTTTTTCATTATTTTAGGTCTTGGCATCCTTGGCAGACATGAAATTCGGAACACAAAGCAGATCACCTAGATGTACAGAAAAGAGCCCATGGTGATGCTAGTGACACTTTTGACAGCCTCTTTGCTCAGTTCCTAGACCTTATTAACTCCAGTAACCTCCACTTTTCTCCCTTCTATTCACAATCAGGTTCACACTTTCTGACAGCAGAGTACCTCCTCTAAAGTTTCAGTGAATCTTTTTTTTACCTTTCCATCTTTCTTGTTCTTCACTCCCTTTATCCTCTCTAGTCTCTTATCTTATCTTTCAGCACAGTCCTAGAAACACACTCTTTCTGCCTTGTCTGAACCTGAAACAGTTTCAATGATCTCTTTAGTGAAATCCTAAATTTGTTCACCCCCCTTTGCCTGGCTTGCCAATTCCCTTCTTTAAAGTACACACTTCTTTTCTCTGGTAGAAAAGAAAAGGTTTAGGTGCATTCTTAGAGAAAGTACTTTAGGTATGTGGATGTATCCTATCATAAATTCATCCTCTCCTTCTTGGCTAATAATGACTCTTGGGACCTGCTTTCCCACTCTATGATATTTAGAACCAGAAGAGCAAACTTTGGAGGAATATAGCAAAAAGAGGCGCCATTTTTAGTACTCTATTAGAGGCCTCTAGAGCAAAGGGATTGAAAATCTTTTTTCAAATGTGAGATTCAGATTGGTATCAATAGAGTAATTATACTCTGTTAGTTATCAGAGAATGTTGCATTGGGGGGGCACCTGGGTGGCACAGTTGGTTAAGCAACCAACTCTTGGTTTTGCTCAGGTTGTGATCTCAGTGTTGTGAAATCAAGCTCCATGTTGGGCTCCATGCTCAGCACTTGGAGTCTGCTTGTGTCTCTGTCCCTCTCCCTCTACCCTTCCCCCCACCCCCTTGCATATGCTCACTCTCTCTCAAAAATAAATTTTAAAAAATGTTGGATTGGAAAATCAATGCTCATTCATGTAATTTTTATTTCTTACTAAGTATTATATTGATTGATTAAATATGCTCACTCTAATAGCCATTTGAAATAATCTCTTCCTATTTGCATTTAATTTTTCTTTTTTTTTCTTTAAAGATTTTATTTATTCACTTGACAGACAGAGATCACAAGTAGGCAGAGAGGCAGGCAGAGAGAGAGAGGGAAGCACACTCCCTGCTGAGCAAAGAGCCCGATGTGGGGCTCGATCCCAGAACTCTGGGACCATGACCCGAGCCGAAGGCAGAGGCTTTAATCCACTGAGCCACCCAGGTGCCCCTGCATTTAATTTTTCTATTTTTATTTCCTATCTCCAAGAATTTATTTAGAAAATCCCAGCAACTGACTTCTGCCCAGTCACAGCCAGGGTTCACTTTTTTGGATTTGTGCAGTTATATTAATACAAAATGGAAGGCTCTGTGTACAAATTTACTATCCTTTGAATAATTGCAGAAGTCTCTTTGACTTTTGAGACCAGAGGCTGTGTCAGTTTGTATTATTGGTACTTAACTGTTTAATCTGTTATAGGTGTGTCCTGCTGGGTTGTGACTTCTGTAAGTACAATCAGGCTTATAGGATCTCTTCCCTACTAATTTCTCACAGCAAACTTTGTCACATTATCATAACTCATAGGACTTGTAAGATTCTCATTTAGTTATTACCATATAGACTAATGGTTAAGTGCCTAGGTCTTCAAGTTAGGCTATGTGTGTTCAAATTCAAGTTCAGCCATTTATTGTGAGATCTCAGAGAATTAATGTATCTCTGAATTCACTGTGATCATCTATAAAATGGGGATAACAATAGCACTGTGTCTTGTGTGGTCGCTAAGCAGAAATGAGGTAGTTCATGTAAATATCATAACTTGATGCCTGATAAATGGCAAACTCAGTAAGTGTAAGCAGTGTTTATTAATGGATGCAAGTAATGATGTTGTAAAAAATACAAGTATGTGTCTTTTTTTCTTATATTAAGACCTGCCATTAAGGCTGCCCTAAATCTTTTTAGGTTATCTTTACCTATAGATTTCTCACATATTCAAATCTACAGTGAAAATGGGTTTTTTCTTTAACTTTGAAGATATTTTTGAAGCAGTCCCTAAGAAGACTCCTCTGTGGGGGAGCCTGGGTGGCTCAGTGGGTTAAGCCTCTGCCTTTGACTCAGGTCATGATCTCAGGGTCCTGGGATGGAGCTCCGCATCTGGCTTTCTGCTCAGCAGAGAGCCTGCTTCCCCCCCCTCTCTCTGCCTGCCTCTCTGCCTACTTGTGATCTCTCTCTCTCTCTCTCTGTCAAATAAATAAATGAAATCTTTAAAAAAAAAAAAAGACTCCTCTGTGATTGATCCACACTAGTAAAATATACCTTCATGTGCCTCCTCTCTCTCCAGGCAACAATCGCTAAAATATGTAAACAAACAAGTAACCTTATTTGCTAAAATTTAATCTGTTATTCATGTTACATTATTGCTCTTCTTCTCTTCATCAAAGTTTCTGTCCCCCTCAGGTAACATCCCTCATTATCAGAAAGAGGAAATTTCTTAACATGTTATTTTGACAACATAATTTACCTCGATGATTATCATTATGATGATGTTTTAGATTTGTTTAGTCCACTGTTCTGAGCAGAAGAATAGCTGGCTTATATTTTTCTTCATACATTTTTGAAAAATGCTACATTGTCATTTGTGAAATTTTGTTGAATGATTGTGTAGCATACCTCTTTGTGAAGTGGAGAGTGATAAATGAAAACACTCTCTGCCTATACTCCTGATTTAATTATTAAAATAATCTCATAATGGACTTGTATTTTACTCTTAGAAAATTGGCAAAATGCTAATACATTTGGTTTAACTAGGCCACGTTCATGTCTTGTTTAACTTTGATTCCCTTGCATGAACTCATTTATTAAGAATAAATGCTTGTTGAATTAAATTACGTAGCCAAACAGTAGACAAATGAAAGTCTTGGTTAATAAGATGGGCCAGACTGAGATACTGTTCTTGTTGAGAAGCTTACTTTAATCACCTTGTTATTTTCTAGCATAATATAATCATTTATTAAAATGATAGAATATTTTCCATATATAGAAGATAATAGTTTTGTATTATGTTGAATCTGCCTGAGAATAAAATAGGTAATCAAATTCATTGGCAGTGTCATGAGGCTTGATACCTAAAGCTAGTGAGAACAAATTTAACTTAAAAAATCTGCAGGAGTTCACATTTAGATCTTGCCTCAAGCCCACTTTTGTTTGGGAATAATGGAGTTTCAATTTATAGAATTGCGTTATGTACTTTAGGGCTGGAGAGAAACTTGATAGGTCTTCCATTGAACCTAGAGAGGAACACACTGCAATGGGATGTTGATGATCTCTATTGAAGGAAAAATGTGGTGGTGTAAGATGCTGCACACTAAGCACATTACTCATTTGTATGTATTTAACAATTCTGGACTTGACTATAAAAATGCTTTGTAGCATATATGCCTTATTTTTTTTTCTCCAAATGAACTGTCTGAATTTTGAGGAATTTTAGCATGCTTTGGTGAGAAGAATAGACAAGTTATTTCCAGAAAATTCAGGCACCAACTGCTTTTCACCAAAAGTTATATTATTGACTAAAATTTGGCAGTCTATTCTGGAAAATCAAAATGAAGAATTCTGCTACTGGTGAGAGGAATACATAGGTAGAAAGAGGTGAAGAATATAAGTTACTTAGCAGCTTTGGACCTCCTCTCAACTTAGATTTAAATATTGGAGAAATATCAGTGTTATCATTTCCAGAAGCCATTCTTTTAGAAACAGAAATTAGAATATGATGGAAAATGCAGTGTTGGGAGTTATCCAACAGGGAAACAAATGGAAGGTGTATGTATAATATCTATCCACCCTCATGGTGAGGGCTCTGTGTTACACTTCTGCCTTAAAACTTATTATGCTGGAAACTTGACAGCAAATATTCCAGTTTTTCATAATGGTGTTTTAGTGAAAGTGAGTGGGGTTTAGCTGGCAGATATATGCTTCTCAAACAACAGACAATGAGATCTTTTAACGTTGTTTCCAAAGCTATTTTCTTTGGAATACTGTTCTGTGAGATTTGGTAGAAAAAGGATCCTATGATGGAATATTTGGGAAACAATATTATATCCCCTTGTTATAAATTCGCTGTATATATATTTTTTACATTAAAGACTTAAAATTCCTAGAGTAAACAAAAACTGAAAAAACAAAAAATCCTGCTAATTCAATGAATACAAATATTGTATATATTCATGCATATAGATACATATATGTGTGTTTATAAATATCCTTGAATTCATTTTTCACTGAATACCTGCTAATATTTTGTGGCACTGGCTGATACTGAACATGGTCTTGGAAAGGCTGGTCTAAGAAATTAAAACCTATAAATTATAAAGGAAATACTTTCAGTTGAAAGGGATGCCTGTGTTAGCAGTCTTCAGCTGCTCCGTATTTCCATCCATGTAACTTAAAATATTTTATTCCTTTCAGTGAACTCTGTCCTAGGGATAAGGAAAAAAATGCCACTTAGCACTCTAGAGGAGCTATTTACTGCAAATAATTATAGTGGGGCCTGGTAAAGGTGTAATGATAGTAAGAAGACATATTAGCTTCGATTTTCTTGGTAGCAAGTAACAAAAGCTAATCACAGTTGGATTCATGAAACCCAAAGGCAGAAATATAACCGGGTTCAGGAAAGGTCTAGAAAGTAGCTATATCATTTCTAATAATGCAGAGCTTTTTAACAAAGAGTGTTTTCCTAAGCAAACATTCAGGATCTTGTCTAGAGATTCACAGTGAACTCTGCTGTTGGTTGGAGCATATACATATACAGATATACATAGGATACATATTAAAGAAAACATACTTAAGTGATTGTTTTGTAACTGCAACATGTATGCCAGGCATTGGTAACCACAGTAAGTTCCTGCCAGGGTGTGTGTGGAAGCTGGCCTAAGACTTGTTTCCTATTATCACTGTTGCCCAGCATGAGGTTGTGAGAGATACTCTAACATTCTGACTTCCAAGATCTTCATCTTGCTATGCAGACTTAACCATTAGTATTTGAAGAATTTAATGAACATAAACATTTCAGATAAAGCCAGGATCCCATTTAATTTAATCCCTACCCAATGGCTTTCCCTTTCCTTCTTCCCAAGACACAACTGCAGTCTTGATCTTCAGGCCATGTTCTATACTTTCACTATTTACATGCACTTAACCGGGGCCCCACCTCACCCCACTCCACCCCCATTCTCATATACCCACATCGTTTATAAGGGGAAGATTGATATTGTATTTTCCAGGGTCCCATGGAATACCTTCTCCCTTCCTCTTCAGAGAATCTGAGCTGCATGTGGATGGGGCATGTGTGGGTAGAGGGACTACTGGTTACCTATTTTGAAACTTAAAAGGTGAGAGATTTGCGCACATGAATCAACCAGAGACCTTTATTTACTTAGGAACCAAATAACTTTATTGAATGAAAGGCAAGACTGGAAGAAAAAAACTGGAACCTTTTGCAGAAGCAATACTGCAATACGCATGCTCGGCATGGTGATCAGGCAAAGTCACCATGCGCCCTGGGGCTATGGGGAAAACAGTCCCAACTCAGTTCTTTTTCTCGCTGTCGCCCAGGGTGAGCTTGTCAAACAGGTACTCTGCCAGGCCGTCTTCCGGAGCCCCCATCTTGCGCAGGTCGGTGACATAGCCCCCCAACTCTTTGACGGCCTCGACTTGCTCGTGTAAGTAGTGGCTCTCCAGGAAGTCGCACAGCTGGGCGTCGTTCTTGTTGGTGGCCAGCTGGTGCAGGTCGAGCAGGCTCTGGTTCACACTCTTCTCCAGGTGCAGAGCGCACTCCATGGCCTTCAGGCCGCCCTCCCAGGCTTCGCGGTCTGGCTTCTTGATGTCACGGAGGCGGATGTGGCCCCCGCGCTGGTTCTGCAGCTCCATGAGCTTCTCGGCATGCTGGGTCTCCTTGCGGGACTGGCGCAGGAAGAACTGGGCGAAGTTCTTCAAGGCCACGTCGTCGCGGTCGAAGTAGAAGGCCATGGACAGGTACACGTAGGAGGCGTAGAGCTCCAGGTTGATCTGGCTGTTGATGGCGGCCTCGCAGTCGGGGTGGTAGTTCTGGCGCACTTGGGAGAGCTGTGCGGTGGCCATGGTTGGTAGCACCCACACCAAGGTGAAGGTGGTGCGGAAGCGAGGGCTGCGGGGCTGAAGGTGGTGGTGGCAGGTCCTCGGTGGCTTTTTAGGCGGGGGGGCGACCAAGGAGATGGGCGGTGGGCAGGCTCCTGAGCTGGTGGTTCACGAGTTCTGGGTTGGAACCGGAAGGTGGGTCCGTTACGCGGGAGTTGGGGGGGTGGGGTGAAGATCGGTTAGCAGGTCATTGGGGTCAGAGTGGAGGGGGCCCTAGGCTCTGGAGGGACTAGGGGGTGTGGCTGGGGGCGTGGCTGGGGCGTGGCTGGAGGTAGAGCGGAATGAGAGCACTGTTCCGGGTTCAGAGGAGCCAGGTGACACAGTGTGACTCTGCTGAGCATGTAGCCTAAATATTTTTAACTGTTAGTCATGAATATAAGTGCAACTGTTTTGAGTTAGTCACATGCATGGTTTCTTTGAGCAATCTCCTTGAATACAGTCATGATGGGATTGTACACCAAATATAGTGCTTTTGTGGTATCACTGGAATATTTAGTATCACAAAGCTTTATTTGGATGGCAGCTATCCTCAGTGACTCAACATCCATATTAATGACACTTCTGATAGCCTCCTCACTCAGTTTCTAGACCTTATTGTTTCACAGACCTCCACTTCTCTCCTATTCACGATCAGGTTCAGTCCTTTCCAACAGCAGAGCAGCACCTCCAAAGTCTCAGCAAATCTTTCCACCTCTCAATCTTCCACTCTTTGCATTTCTTCCTCACTCCCTCTATTCCCTCTCATCTCTTACTATTTCAACGCAGTCCTAGGAACACATTCCTTCTGCCTTGTTTGGACCCCAAAATGGACAGCATCAGTGATCTCTCCACTGACACCCTAGATTTGCTCACCGCCTCTCACTTGGCTCGCTGATTCCCTTCCTCTTGGGGAAATGCAGATTCCTCTTTTCTCTCGCAGAAAACAAAAGTTTTTAGGTGCATTCTTACAGAAAGCACTGCTAACCATGTGGATGTATTCCTCCCTCCAGCCTCAACTGTACTTTCACTGCCGCTCAGCAAGACTGTGTTTTTATTTTTTAACTCCTTAAATTATATTCTGTGAAATGAACCATGTGACAGGGAATACCACCGATCTCAAATCGCCTTTTATTTATTCATTCATTCATTCAACAAATATTTATTGATTACCTAATATGGCCAAGGAGCTAGTCTGTAATTTGGGCATATATTAATAATGAAGAGACAAATCTCTTTTCCCATGATGTTTGTATTTTAATGGAGAACCAGATCAAACTAAACAAACATAAAACTGCCATCCCCCCCACTCTTATTGTTGTAAGTGCACACATACAAGATATGTATATGGAAATTTAAAAGGCAATATATCCTCAGAATTCAAGGATATTATAATAGAAGACATAAAACCAACCTAGGTATTTATAATTCATTTATTTGTGCATTAATGCAGCAACCATTTAGATACTCCAAATATGTGTCAGACACTGTGTTTGATTCTGGAGATACACAGAAGAATCAAATGTGGTCTATATTCTCAGATAGAGTTAGAATAAAATACCTGTTTTTATTGAAAGATTTAATCCCATGGCTCTAATTAACGCACCTTTGGTTTTGTTGTTGTTTTGGTCTCTATTTCTCTTTGCAAGTTTACACTATTTTATAATCACTGTTCATGATAAAAGCAAAGGATCAAATATCAAATGTCATGATGTAAACTTACCCAGGCAGTTTTAGAGGCATTTAATTGTTGATTCTGTAAATAAATAGACATCTATTTGAGAAGTTGATTTTAATGATAAAATCACATACTACAGATGGAAAAGTACCACATGATCAATTTCTCAATGAGAAAATTTTGTTCCTTATTTGCTTAACACCAGTGTTTAGTCTTAAGATAATTGTAGACTTTCAAAATTTCCTTGGGACATTCCATTGTAGTCTTCATTATAAGAATCCATTTAAGCAAAAGAGATCTGGATTTTGTAGAACATTTTCTCATTATGTCTCAAGATTATTTAATAATTTATCACTATAATTATATTCCTCAAATACTTAAAAATAATAATACCATTGAATGGTTACTAAAGGGTGATAATGGTGTTTCTCAAATACTTCATTCCTTATCATTAATTCCTAGGGGAGATGGTAATGATAAAATATATATAATAAATAAGAAAAACCCAAGACTTAAAAACCAGCTTTTCTAAGGGAAATCAATAAAGAAGCATGGATTGGAACTTCAAATTTCCACAAGGGAAATATATATATAAATAGAAACAAAAGCATTACATTCAGTTTTCTAAAATGAGGAATATAAAACTAAGTATAAAGATAGAATGAGGAAACTTCAAAGCAGATGATGGGTTTTAAAAACATCAGTATAGGACTATAAGATAAAGTCTTCCTTGAAATGTTTGTGGTCACTGTTTGTATTGTATTAGTGTTCTACAGAGAAACAGAACCAGTAGTATATATACATATATACACATATATACAAAAATGTGTGTATACATATAAATGTGTGTATATGTATATAAAAATAAGGCATTTGTTTACATGATTATGGAGGCTGACAAGTCCTCAAATCTGCATTTGGCAAATTTGAGACCTGGGAGAGGTGATGGTATAGCTCAAAGCCCAGCAGGCTAGAAACCCAGAAAGTTCAAGTCAATGGTAGGAAAACAATCAGTGTCCCACGTCAAAGCCAGTCAAGCAAGGGAGGGTTCTCTCTTACTCAATGGTAGTCAGCCTTCTGTTTTCTTCAGGCCTTCAACCGATTGCAAGAGGCTTACCTATACTAGGAAGGGCAGTCTGCTTTACTCACTCCACTACTTAAAATGTTAATTTCATGGAAAAACACCTTCACAGGCATACACAGAATAATAATTGACTAAATATCTAGGTACCCCTGGCCTAGTCAAGTTGACATGTAAAATTAACCATCATAGCATTATTCGTAGTAAGTGCAGAGTCAACAAACAAAACTTAGAGTGCCATAAATGTGAAAACTCTTTGATTTTTCACTTCTTTTCATCATTTAAAAATGTTACAGAACTAATAGTTAGACAATAAGTTCTGACACAGTGTCAGTAATTAACTCATATTCATTCCTTCAGTATATTTCTATTGAGTACCTATTATATACTGGGTATTTTTATAGATACTAACATAAAACTTGTTCTGTAAATTCATATTTGCATTTTTTGCAGTGATGTCCTATTCAATGTTCCATATAATCCCTTCTTTAGAAATTAATACATGCAGGGGGAGGAGGGGCAAGATGGTGGAGAAGTAGGAGACTCTGTTTCAACTGGTCCCCTAAAGTGAGCTAATTATCTACCAGAATCCTCTGAACACCCATAAAACCAGCCTGAGATGTAGGATTATACACTTCTGGATCTCTACGGGGGCAGAAGACAACAGTGGACAGGTTAAGCATACTGGGAATGATGGGACTGATATTGGACGATAAACAGAAAGGGGAGGGAGCCACCAGAAGCAACCCGTTGGAAAGTAATACCCCAATACGAAAGTTCCCTGTGATTGGGGACCAGCATTAACTTGGAGTCTGGTTAAAATCACTCACAAAGGACACAAGATATTAAGGGGCAACTGGTGGAATCAGGTGGTCATGGGCACGGGCCTGAGCCTATGGACCCAGGACAGCCACTTCTGGCAACCACCCATGCCAGAGTGCGATGGCACAGCTTCCATTTCCTGGTTCCGGAGCCCCCAGGGTTGTGCAGCTTGAGGGAGTCTGGTAGACGCTCTCTAGAACCACAGCCTTTTGCACTCTGCACTCAGTGCAACAACTGGGTTCTGAACCATGCTCCCCACCCACGCTTGAGAGTGCTCCGTGCGGGTGCTAGCTGGTGATCCTAGGATTGGCCGAGAGTCTGAACACTCCCAGCCCAGACTTGAAGGAACTACCCCAGACAGTCCTGGCAAAGGCAGCCACCAGAAGTGGGCTCCCTGGACCATTATCGCTCATGGTTTTGGCAGGGGGGGTGCAGGGACAGGCAGGCACTTCGGCAACCCCTGAGACAGTGGTGGGGGACGTGCGCTGCCTATGGGAGGTTACATGACTCAGCGGAGATTGTAGAGGGGGAGTCTGTGTGTTCTGGACCACCCAGACTGGAGCAGACTAAAGCTTCTCTCTGAGACTGAGTTCTGGGTGCAGTTTGATTACCACTAAACCTCCTAAAAGCCACAAAAATCTGCCAAAGAACAAAAACCTCCAGAGAACAAAAGCCTGAAAAATCGATTTCTACAGAGCCCAGCCCCTTGATAGGGGGTGGGAGGACTCAACCCAAGGAAAACTGACTGAAAAACAATGCAGCAAGCCCCTCCACCAGAAAGCCAGCCAAAAGAATGAGAGGACAACCACCACAGGGTCCCCATAAAACTGTAAAACCCCAATATCAGGGGAAAACAATATATTAAGCTCCTAGTATGGCCCTAAAACCAGTATATTTCACAGATACAACTTTTATTTTTAATTTGTTCTCACTATTCCTGTTCTTTTTAATTTTTTAACCTACTTACCATTACAACTAGAGGTTTAATACAACATATTCCATAATAACCTTTTTTTTAAAAGATTTTATTTATTTTTTTGAGAGAGAGACAGTGAGAGACAACATGAGCGAGGAGAAGGTCAGAGGGAGACACAGACTCCCCATGGAGCTGGGAGCCTGATGCAGGACTCAATCCCGGGACTCCAGGATCATGACCTGAGCTGAAGGCAGTCGCCCAACCAACTGAGCCACCCAGGCGCCCTCCATAATAACCTTTTAACTTGAAGTTTTTTCATACATATACCTGTATTTTTCTTTTTCTTTTCTATTTTATTTTTTTAAATATACATATAGACATAAGCTTCAAGGTACTCCTCTTTCCCTAATCAATACTACCCCTATATATAAACCAGTTTTAATCTTCCTGTATCTCTGGAAAGTTGAGTCCTTTAACAAAGATATCAAGATACACCCAGGAAGAATCAAAATAACCTTCCTTGCCCACATCAAGGATTTATAACCACCCTCCCATCTTTTTCTTCTGTCAGTGTGTCTATGTATTTGTTTT
Organism: Enhydra lutris kenyoni; assembly: GCF_002288905.1. Classification (NCBI taxonomy): domain Eukaryota; kingdom Metazoa; phylum Chordata; class Mammalia; order Carnivora; family Mustelidae; genus Enhydra; species Enhydra lutris. The sequence continues at coordinate 16,267,553 of NW_019154107.1, read as the reverse complement.
TGTTCTGGTACTATATAAATCTTATCCTTGGGGTTCATTTTGGCTGGTTCTTTTTTTTTTTTTCTTGTCATTTACTTTTCTTGGTCTTTTTGTTTGTCCATTTTTGTTTGTTTACCTTATAAATCTTACCTTTGGGGCTCATTCTGGCTGGGTCCTCTCTTTCTCTCTCTCTCTTTATTTTTTCTTTCTCTTTAGTGGTGACTTCAATTGCTCAGAAGCATTCCAGGGTGCACTTTGTCTGGACTGCAGCTGATACATTCAGCTATACATCCCCTCAACCACCTCTCACCAAAATGACTAGGAATAGGAACACTCAACAGAGGAAAAATTCAGAGACTGTGCCCTGTCCATCAGAAGTATTGGATATGGACATAAACAGTTTGTTGGAAAGGGAATTCAGGATAACAATTATCCAAGCAATGGCTAGGTTGGAGAAAACCATTAGTGACAACAAAGAATTTCTAAGGGCAGAAGTGAGAGCCAACCTGGCAGAAGTTAAAAATGCTATCAGTGACATCCAATCTAATCTAAATATGCTAACAGCTAGGGTAACTGAGGCAGAAGATAGAATTAGTGATCTAGAGGACAAACTGATAAAGAAAAAAGATCAGGAGGAGGCATGGAACAAACAGCTTAGAAGCCATGAAAAAAGAATTAGGGAAATAAGTGATGCCATGACCAGTGTCAGAATTATTGGGATCTCTGAAGGGGTGGAGAAGGAGAGAAGACTAGAAGATATAGTTGAACAAATTCTGGATGAAAATTTTACCAATGTGGGGAATGGAACCAGAGTTCATGTTCTAGAGGCAGAAAGAATATCCCCCCCCAAGATCAATGAATCTAGAAAGACCTCGAGGCACTTGATTGTGAGACTGATGAATCATAATTTTAGATAAGAGCTTCTGAGGGGAAGAGATTCCTTACATACAGACGAAGGTCCATCAGAATAACATCAGACCTGTCCACAGAAACCTGACAATCCAGAAAGGGCTGGCAAGACATATTCGGGGCACTTAATGAGAAGAACATGCAGCCAAGAATACTTTATCCAGCAAGGTTGACATTCAAAATGGATGGCAAGATAAAGAGCTTCCAAGACCCGCAAGGTTTGAAAGAGTATGTGACCACCAAGCCGGAACTACAAGAAATATTAAGGGTGGGGGGGCTCTGTAAAAGAAGGAAGAACCCAAGAGTGACATAGAACAGAAATTTACAGAGACAATCTATAGAAACAAGGACTTCATAGGCAACATGATGTCAATAAAAATGTATCTTTCAATAATCACTCTCAATGCAAATGGCCTAAACTTTCCCATAAAATGGCACAGGGTTGCAGATTGTATAAAATGACACAACCCGTCCATATGTTGTCTATAAGAGACGCATTTGGAACCTAAAGATGCACCCAGACTGAAAGTGAAAGGATGGAGAAACATCTTTCATGCCAATGAGCCTCTCTAAAGAAAGCTGGGATAGTGATTCTTACATCAGATAAATTAGATTTTAAACTAAAGACTGTAGTCAGAGATAAAGAAGTCTTAAAGGGTCTATCCACCAAGGGTCATTCTTAAAGGGTCTATCCACCAAGAAGATCTAATAATTGTAAATATTTATTCCCCCAATGTGGGAGAAGCCAACTACATAAGACAACTGTTAATCAACATAAAGAGTTATATTGATATGAATATATTAATAGTAGGGGATCTTAACATGCCACCCTCAGTAATAGATTATCCAAGCAGAAAATCAATAAAAAAGAGCATTGAATGACACATTGGATGAGATGGACCTCATAGATATATACAGAACATTCCACCCTAAAACAACAGAATACTCATTCTTCTCGAGTGCACATGGAACTTTCTCCAAAACAGACCACATACTGGGTCAGAAATCAGGGATCAACTGATACCAAAAGATTGAGATTATTCCCTGCATATTCTCAGACCACAATGCTTTGAAACTGGAACTCAGCTGCAAGAAAAAGTTGGGAAGGAATTCAAACACTTAGAAGCAAAAGACTACCCTGATCAAGAATGTTTGGATCAACCAGGAAATCAAAGAAGAACTTAAACAATTCATGGAAACCAATGAGAATGAAGACACTTCAGTCCAAAACCTATGGGATATGGCAAAGGCGGTCCTAAGGGGGAAATACATAGCCATCAAAGCCTCCCTCAAAAAAAAAAATTGAAAAATCCAGAATACACCAGCTCTCTTTATGCCTTAAAGAACTGGAGAATCAACAACAAATTAAGTCAGCCCCACATACAAGGAGGGAAATAATCAAGATTAGAGCAAAGATCAATGAGCTAGACACTAGGGATACAGTAGAACACATCAATGAAACTAGAAGCTGGTTTTTTGAAAGAATCAATAAGATCAATAAACCATTGGCCAAACTAATCCAAAGGAAAAGAGAGGACCCAGATTAATAAAATTATGAATGAAAAGCGAGAGATCATGACTAACACCAAGGAAATAGAAACAATCATCAGAAATTATTATCTACAGTTATATGCCAGTAAGTTAAGCAACCTAGTTGAAATGGATGCATTCCTGGATACCTATAAACTTCCAAAACTGAATCATGAAGAAAGTGGCAACCTGAATAGACCAATATCTGGTAATAAGATTGAAGCATTGATCAAAAACCTCCCAAAAAACAAGAGCCCAGAACCTGACGGATTCTCTGGAGAATTCTACCAAACATTCAAAGAAGAAATAATACCTATTCTCCTGAAGCTGTTTCAAAAGATAGAAACAAAAGGAAAACTTCCAGACTCTTTTAATGAGGCCAGCATTACCCTGATCCCCAAACCAGGCAAAGACCCCACCAAAAAGGAGAATTTCAGACTAATGTCCCTGATGAATATGGATGCCAAGATTCTCAACAAGATACTAGCTAATAGGATACAACAGTACATTAAAAAGATTATCCACCATGACCAGGTGGGATTTATCCATGGGACGCAAGGGTGGTTCAACATTCACAAATCAATCAATGTGATAGAACAAATCTATAAGAGAAGAGAGAAGAACCACATGGTCCTCTCAATTGATGCAGAAAAAGCATTTGACAAGATACAACATCTGTTCCTGATTAAAACGATTCAAAGTACAGGGATAGAGGGAACATTCCTCAACTTCATAAAATCTATCTATGAAAAACCCACAGCGAATATCATCCTCAATGGGGAAAAGCTGACAGCCTTCCCTGTGAGATGAGGAACATGACAAGGATGTCCATTCTCACCACGGTTGTTCAACATAGTTCTAGAAGTCCTAGCAACAGCAATCAGACAACAAAAAGAAATAAAAGGTATTCAAATGGGCAAAGAAGAAGTCAAACTCTCTTCACAGATGACATGATACCTTATATGGAAAACCCAAAAGACTCCACCCCCAAACTATTAGAACTCATACAGCAATTCAGTAATGTGGGAGGATACAAAATCAATGCACAGAAATCAGTTGCTTTCTTATACACTAACAATGAAAAAATAGAAAGGGAAATGAGAGAATTGATTGCATTTACTATAGCACCAAGAACTATAAGATACCTGGGAAAAAACCTAACCAAAGAGATAAATGATCTATACTTGAAGAAGTACAGAACACTCATGATAGAAATTGAAGAAGACACAGAAAGATGGAAGAGCATTCCATGCTCATGGATCAGAAGAATAAACATTGTTAAAATGTCTATACTGCCTAGAGCAATCTATACTTTCAATGCCATCCTGATCAAAATTCCACCAGCATTTTTCAAAGAGCTGGAACAAACAGTCCTAAAATTTGTATGGAACCAGAAGAGACCCCGAATTGCTAAGGAAATGTTAAAAAAGAAAAAGAAAACTGGGGGAGGGCATCGCGTTGCCTGATTTCAAGCTTTACTACAAAGCTGTGACCGCCAAGACAGCACGGCACTGGCACAAAAACAGACACATAGACCAGTGGAACAGAGTAGAGAGCCCAGATGTGGACCCTCAACTCTATGGTCAAATAATCTTTGACAAAACAGGAAAAAATATCCAATGGAAAAAAAGACAGGCTCTTCAATAAATGGTGCTGGGAAAATTGGACAGCTATGTGTAGAAGAATGAAACTGGATCATTCTCTCACACCATGCACAAAGATAAACTTGAAATGGATAAAAGACCTCAATGTGAGGCAGGAATCTATCAAAATCCTAGAGGAGAACATAGGCAGTAACCTCTTCGACATCGGCCACAGCAACTTCTTTCAAGATATGTCTCTAAAGGCAAAGGAAAGAACAGAGAAAATGAACTTTTGGGACTTCATCAAGATCAAAAGTTTCTGCACAGCAAAGGAAACAGTCAACAAAACAAAGAGGCAACCCACGGAATGGGAGAAGATATTTGCAAATGACACTACAAAGGGCTGATATCCAAAATTTATAAAGAACTCTTCAAACTCAACACACACAAAACAGATAATCACGTAAAAAAAATGGGCAGAATACATGAACAGATACTTCTCCAAAGGAGACATACAAATGGCTGACAGACACATGAAAAAATATTCATCATTATTAGCCATCAGGGAGATTCACATGGAAACCACATTGAGATACCACCTTACACCGGTTAGAATGGCCAAAATTAGCAAGACAGTAAACAGGTGTTGGAGAGGATGTGGAGAAAGTGGAACCCTCTTACACTGTTGGTGGGAATGCAAGTTGGTGCAGCCACTTTGGGTTTGGAGATTCCTTAAGAAATTAAAAATAGAGCTTCCCTATGACCCTGCAGTTGCTCTACTGGGTATTTACCCCAAAGATACAGATGCACTGAAGAGAAGGGCCACCTGTACTCCAGTGTTTATAACGGCAATGGCTACAGTCGCCAAACTGTGGAAAGAACCAAGATGCCCTTCAACAGACAAATGGATAAAGAAGATATGGTCCATATATTCTGTGGAGTATTATGCCTCCATCAGAAAGGATGAATACTCAACTTTTGTAGCAACATGGACGGGGCTGGAAGAGATTATGCTGAGTGAAATAAGTCAAGCAGAGAGAGTCGATTATCATATGGTTTCACTTATTTGTGGAGCATAAGGAATAATGCGGAGGAGATTGGGAGATGGAGAGAAGTGAGTTGGAGGAAATTGGAGGGGGAGACAAACCATGAGAGACTGTGGACTCAGAGACAAACTGAGGGTTTTGGAGTGGGGGGTGGGAGCATGGGGGGTGGGGTTAACCTGGTGGTGGGTATTGTGGAAGACACATATTGCATGGAGCACTGGGTGTGGTGCATAAACAATTTTGGAACACTGAAAAAAAATTAACGAAACATTAATACATGCAGTAAGTAGACCATAACTAGCAGCTGTTGGTGACTTATGTCACTCTCTGTTAATAAATATGTGTATATGTATATATGTATATATGTAAGCTTATTTGCATATATGTAAACTTGTATGTGTGTGTGTGTACATGAACATGTACAAAAAAATCATTTAATAAGGGGTAATGAAAAGTGATGTATCAATCCAGAGTCAATATTAATCTGTCTCTGGGCTGTTTACTCTGTATTATCTCACTATTACAGATACTCTCTGAGTTAATTTTTGTAATTATCACTCTTATTTTACAGATAAGGAAATTGTGAATTAGAAAGTATGCTCAAGCACACATTTTGTAAAAGCAGACAGTGACACTCTGAACTGATTTTTCTCTAGGTAGTTTAGAAAGTTTGGCTGGACCATCATGATGAGTTCTGTTAAGATAAAGACTATTTAACTTGTTTGATGGTAAATTTCACATAGTAGGGGCTCAAAAACATGAATTAAAAGATTGAGAGGCCTATTAAAAGCTTTAGTCTCATTATTTTTCTAAATTAAAACAATGGGTGGGAATGTATTTTGAATATTTAAACTGTGTTTCTTTTAGAAAGAAAAAAATCACAGATACCCAATAGTGACAAGTTACTATTATAATTTTAATTTGGTATGCATAAACACAAAACTAGGTATAAAAATCTCTATGCTTAAAGGTATGTTTTTATAACTGTAAATATATACAAATAAATATATTTAATATTTTTATATTGTTTACTTATATTTATTATAGTATGAACTAATAAAATTAAAATTAAGAAATTCCAATTATGTATTACACTATGCTTTTTGTTTTAAACACAATCAGTTTTCACTGAGACTAAATTTAGTTGCCAAGATGCAAGTTTTCTTATGAGTGTGCCGTGCCTCTATGCCCCGATATACATTCATCATTGCAGTTCTTGGCCACTCTTCTTTACTGAAAGGATTGACATTTGCTTTCAGTTCGTGGAAGTCATCATTTAAATATTGTCCATCCACATTATTCTTTTATTAACTCATATAAAATAAGGTGATACTTTATTCCAATGTGGCTTATTTCATGAAGTATTAGAAATCTCAACTTCAGTAACTGACGGTGCTGAAATTCCATTCTATTAAACTATTGTGCATTTCCTGATCATCACTTTAAAAGGAAGTTTTAGCCCTTGCAGCTGGTAGAACAAGTCAACATGACCATAAGGGTGGACAGGGGACAGTTGTCATTTTTACACTAGGATATGCCAGTCATATAGCAGTCACATTCTACATGATTCAGAGCACACATGCAAATGTGGACCATCAAGTTTGTGTGGCCATATTGAGCTATGAGGAAATCAAGATGGTCCTTAAAATGGTTCTACTAATTTTTAATTTAGTTGTAAACACAAGAACAGATCCATGGAATTCACAAATACAGCTAGAGAACACTGAGTTAGATGGCATGAACACACCATGTATCTAATCAGTAAGTATTTAGGATTTAATAAATGTCCAGGTTTGTGAAAAGTACTGAATGATTACAGCAGACATTGACATTAATTTCATAAGAGTGTTTCAGTTCACTTTGTTCACCAATAAAATGCAAATATGGCCAATATAAAATTAGTAGCTAATGAGTTGATAATTAATAGAATACATATTTATTTAGTTTGAAATATTCACATGTATTCAAAAATATTTTGTTTCAAATCTTTACTTCTGTTGTCACAGATATAGAAATTGTTAAAGAAGTTCTCATACCTTTTCCTACATAGCAATTATGTTTAGGGAAAATACAGTGAAATTATTTTAGTTAACTTTGTCAACCTTAAAATGAAATGGGCAGTTATTTTACCAGCACAATGAATTTATATGGGAATAACAGGGGAATTACAATTCAAGACAGACAAACTATGACAAACCATAGGTGATTCTGGAGAGCAAAAGAGGGGGGCTTGCTTTTATTGATAAAAGAAGGAAATTGGGAGGGGCAATGTAGAACGAAAGTCCATTAGAGGAATGTGAGAGTTCAGACTTCTAATTGGTTGAGTGTGGGAGTTTCTCATTGGCTGTTGATGTTGATGGGCAAGAAGAAAAATTTCCTTCCTCCTGCGGGGGTAGTAGACTAAGTTTTTTTCTGCTGAGGAATGTGAGCTCAGATTCTTCCAGTTGGAGTCTGCAATCCACAGTGAGTGATATTGTATGAGAGGTCCCCCCTTCAGGGCTTTCCAACTCCGTTTTAGATGAGATTTCATTAGTTTTCCCAACCTAAAGATCCAGAATGTCTTAGTTAAAGCTATAGATATTTTGTTTTACTAAACACAGGTGTATGTTTTTCCAGACTAGTTAAGGAAAAGCATAATCCTTTAAAATTTTCCCATGATTCCATACCTTAGGGTAGTATTAACCCAGAGTGATGATAGGATAAGCTTATATTTAATGTGATCACTATTCTTCATAATTTGACATGAATAACTGATTTACTCTCATTTTTGAATTTTCAAAATTTTTCTTCCACATTCTGAATGGCTTATTTGATGTTTTCCTCTTTTATAAAAATGTCATTACTTCAACAAGCAAATATAAAAACTCAGTGAAAATCACAACTTAGAAAAGCAGAAGTTTTTTTGTAAAGAGCTTCCTGTGTATGATTCACATTTATTATCTTCCCTTTGAGCTTTTAATTCTTCAGTTCTTGCTTATACAGGAAAATAAACCATGTCCTTTTGACTTATTTTCTGAAGACTTTGCCATATTCCAAAAACATCTCTGAATATTTAAGGTTGTGTCAGCCTATTTAGGGGATTTCAAATTCCTAGGAAATATCTGATTCTTAGTAGCTTCCTGCCAAAATGATTCTAAACTTCATTTATTTCAGTATGAGTCAATGGATTAGGATATATTCTTTAATTAAAGATTATTTAACATTTCACTTTTGCTTATGTAGATGGTGCTCTTAAGTTATGATTTCTTACATGATAAACAACTCATGAGGAAAGACTCTGCCAAATACTTTTGCCTTTATACTCAGTTGCCCATTAGTAATGTTACCCCTTGATTTTCTCCTGCCAGAAAAGTGCTGATTCTTCGAAATTATTGGCAGGGACATGAATTTATACTGTGTGTGTGTGTGTGTGTGTGTGTGTGTGTGTGTGTTGGAAGAGAGATTGAGTGCAAAGCCAAAACCTAGCATTCCTTTTCAGGACATGAATTAAAGATGGGCTGTGGAGGAACTGGTGGATTTGGGAAGGTGAGGCCAAAGTCAGCCCTCTTGAAAGGATAGAGGCTGTTGCAATTGAGAGGGAGAGAAATCTATTGAAAAGAATTCCTGAGCAGTAACATTTTGACTGCGTGTGTGGTAAAGTCCCTGGCCTGGAGTAGAAGGGGAAAGTTGGGCTGAGAGCAGCTTCTGGTGGCAGGGAATATTATTTTCTTTTACCTGCTGCTATTCATACATTCCTTAGCATTCCTTAGATCCTAGCAAACTGTAAAAGACTAAAACCATTAATGGTAACTGGAAATATCAGTTCCATGTCCAAATAATATATTTACAATGCTTCCTTCCCTATTTTACCATGTCTCTGTCAATTATCAATGCTTTTATTCCCTCCTAAAACATTACTTTGGTCCTTAATCAAATGTATTCCTTGATTATGCTGCAGAGAAATGCAGTTTTCCCATTGTGACCCTTCTCCCTTAATTCTTTTTTCTTTTTCACATTAACAGTCCTTAATTTTTAGGGAAAAAAGATTTATAAATGAATCAAGGTACACAATTCCCCAAAATACGAAAATCAATTCTTACATTATTACAGATTGGTGAACACATTGATCACATCAGAGTATTTCAGTTAACGTTTTGTCATCAGAGATCACAGGTACAAGATGAAAAAAACATTCAGTTTATTCAGTTGTTAACAAATGTAGGAGGGGAAATGGAGATAGAAATAATAAGATTCTATGCAGAACCAGAAGTCCACTTTCTTTTCTCCCAGGGACAGTTTTATAAACCATGGTGGTGATTCTCCTAGCCATCCTGTTAAATATATTTGGTTAGATTACGTTCTAAATTAAGCCAGTTCATTGGAGTAAATCTCTGTAGGACACGTGGTTTTATAAAACTGTTTAATAGCTGAATGATGTGGAGCATCTCTAAGACCATCTTCTTGCAAAGGAGTGTTGTTAGGTCAAATGAACAAGAGAAAACAGGTAATAATATAATAAAAGGACTATTTTTACTAAATAGCAATTCATTTCATAATTTGTGATAGGTTCAACAACATCGTAGAAAATCATGGTGTGCATGTAAATATTGAGTGCATATATTCGTATGTACATATTATGATTTAATAGCTAATGTTAATATTAGCTAAAATTTGGGCCTTAATATGGATTTGGTATGAGCATTCATTATTCTAAAGAGATATGATTAACATGAATTAATAGCCTATATTTCATAATTTGGGTTAGAGTGATATAATTTATAAATAGTAATAATATGGAATTTTTTTCCACCCTTCCCAAGCTGGACATTCATCAGGTAAAGTAGAGTTACTAGGAATATGTATTTTAGCTGATTATATGGGTGTGTTTTCTGTGAATTTTTGATTATTTAAAAAATACAAATGTTGGTTTTGAAGCTATGGAGTAAGACTAAGCCAGTAGAGAACTGAGTTTATTGATTATTCTGCATTTTTCTTATCCATAATATGAAGTGATTCTGAAAAATTTTTTGCTAGCTATTAGAAAATAAGCTTAGATTTATAGTAGTTCTTTGAATGCTTCCATCAAAGTTCCATCAATAGGAATGTGCGGTCAGCCTTCTTTTGATTAAATCAGTAGACATAATGTAGTAACACTTACATGTCCTCAGACAGTTTTATTACTTTAACAACACAAAAAAATGGCCAAGATTTTAGCCACTTGAGAGGTCTTCTAACTATATACCAGAGAATTTCATGTGTACTTGGCTTGAACCACCTTATAAAATAGAACTTCATCAGCTTATTACCTATGTATTATAATCTATATTAGTGAATTAGAGATGTGGACCAGGTAATCAAATATGTATACACTGAGATAGAAACACCTTTCATATTTTTTCCTGGAATTTATTTATATAAGAAAATAAATTGAACCTGTTAAAAATATGAAAACAAATTCGCCTGATGTTCATTCTTATTAAGAATTTGAGTAAAGCATTTGTTCTCCCTTAGTCTCAAGTTCTTTAAAAAAAAAAGTGATCTTGGACTATATTCTGTCTGAGATATTCTGGTCAAATGATTATATGCCCAGGGATTTCAACCCTTGGTTGTGAAGCAAAATCAACTGAGGGAATTTCGATTGAGCAGATTCAGGATGAAACTTTTGCATACATACCTTTAAGAAGTGCCACAAATGATTCTAATACTCAGCCAGGATATAGGATGGTGATTCTGTGCTATTTGATGCAAAGAACAAAATGGAAATCTCTAAGTCTACATATTGCTTATAATCTATTTTAATTTCACATCTTATAAAAAAAAATGTCAGTGGGTATAGCATTGGTAAAATAGCATTTTATCTCATTAAAAGAAAAGATGCTCACAGTGTTGTTAGTAGAAAAAATGATCAGAATGGACAGTGTATTAGGGTTCTCCAAAGAAACAGAACTAATATATATTTGTGCGTGTGTGTATGTATACATATATGTATATACACACACGAACACTTATATATGACTTACATATGATGTTTCTTTTTCCTTCCTGTGTATGTCGAATTTTAAGTTTCTCCAGATTTTGCCACCTTGGGTAATACCATTACTACTTTGTTTTTTAAAGCCTTTGAAAGTCTCTTGGGCCTATAAAAGGCACAGGGCTGTCATAAAGTAGTACTTACGTTTTGATGTGCATAAGAATAATTGAAAGACCATGTAAGATGCATATTTTTGGCTTCATTCCTAGAAAATTCTGTCACAGTTTATATAGGGAGAGGGTACCCACAAAATCTGCATTTTAAAGGAGTACCAGTTTCTCTCTAGTTTGCTCAGTAGGTATCCTATATTCACCCATCATAATGGAATATGCACTTTAAAAAAAACTAAACCTTTGGGGTGCCACTGTGGCTTAGTTGGTTAACTGGCTGACTCTTGATTTCAGCTCAGGTCATGATACCAAGGTTGTAAGATTGAGCCCTGCATCAGGGTCTATGCTGAGCATGGAGCCTGCTTAAGATTCTCTCTCTCCCTCTGCTCCTCTGCCTTGCCTGCAACTAGCATACTTGCTCACACTCTCTCTCTCTCTCAAAAAAACCAAACCACCCCCCCAAAAAAACTAAACCTTTTATTTTGGAGTATTAGGTTTATAAAACATTTGCAGCGATTGTGTGGAGAGTTCCATGTATTCTCTTCACCCAACTTTCCCTAATGTTAATATTTTATTGTAACACATACGGTAAAACTTAAAAAAAAAAAACTGGTAATTGCTGGGCTGCCTGAGTGGCTCGGTTAAGTGTCCTACTCTTGGTTTTGGCTCAGGTCATGATCTGACAGTTGTGAGATCTAGCCCCACATCAGGGTTGTGAGACCGAGTTCTGTGTTGGGCTTGTGCTCAGCATGGAGTCTGCTTGAGATTATTTCCCCCTCTCTCTCCCTTCCCCTCTGCTCCTCCCCCTACACGCTCTCTCTCCCTCTAAAATAAATAAATTAAATCTGTTAAAAATGGTGTATTGCTTTTAGCTTCTCTCAAGAAGGTTCTTAACCTTTCCATGTTTCCCTATGACCTTTCAGAAGAATAATTTTGAGAATTATTGGGCCAAGTATTTTGTAGAATGATCCTAAATTTGGGTTTTTTGGGTGTTTTTGTCATGAGAGACCAAGATTCTTAGTTTAGGGAAGAATACCATAAAAGTGAAATGTGTTTCTCATCACATTGTTTCGAGGGGGTACATGATACTAGCATGACTAATAACTGGTGATGTTAACCTTGATTACTTAGTTAAGGTGAAGTCTGCCATATTTCTTCACTGTAAAGTAAGGCTAGTATTTTCCCTTATTTTTTTTAAAGATTTTATTTATTTATTTGACACAGAGAGTGAGAGCAGCAAGCAGAGGGAGAGGGAGAAGCAGGCTTCCCACTGAGCAGGGACCCCAGTGTAGGGCCTTAATCCCAGGACCCCAGGATCATGACCTGAGCTGAAGGCAGACACTTAACCATCTGAGCCACTCAGGCACCCCAGTATTATTCCCTTTTCATACTCTGTCTTTTTGAATTAAGTCCATACTATGAGGAGGGTGTTTAAAACCCACATCCTAAAGGGAGTGTCCTAAATGTATGTGTTAGGTCCTTCTGGTCCAGTGTGTCATTCAAAGCCACTGTTTCCTTGTTGATTTTCTGTTTAGATGATCTCTAAATGGGGTGATAAATGTAAGTGGGGTGTTAAAGTCCCTTACTATTTTTGTATTGTTGTAAATGAGTTCCTTTATGTTTTTTATTGATAGTGTTATATATATCCTGTTGGGTTCATAAATATTTACAATTGTTAGATCTTTTTGTTGGATTGTCCCCTTTATTATGATAAAGTGCCTGTCTTTATCTCTTTTTATAGTCTTTGTTTTAAGTCTAGTTTGTCCAATATACATATTACTACTCTAGCTTTCTTTTGACATCCATTTGTTTGATAAATGTTTCTCCATCCCCTTACTTTCAATCTGCATGTGTGTTTAGGTCTAAAATGAGTCTCTTATAGGCAGCATGCAGATAGGTCTTATTTTTTATTCATTCTGACACCCTGCATTGATTGGAGTGTTAAGTCCATTTACATTCAAAGTAATTATTGATAGATATATATTTAGTGCCATTTTATTACTTGTTGGTGTTTCTGGAGATGTTCTCTTATTCTTTCTTATCTTTGTCACTTTTGGTCTCTCCTTCGCACTCAAAGAGTCCCCTTTCATATTTCTTGTAGGACTGGTTTATTGGTCACGAACTCCTTTCATTTTTGTTTGTCTGAGAAATTCTGTCTCAACTTTTACTCTGAATGACAGTCTTGCTGAATACAGTATTGATGGCTGCAGATTTTTCCCATTCAGCACTTTGAGTTATATCGTGCTGCTTTCTTCTGGCTTGCCGAGTTTCTTTTGAGAAATCTCCAGCTAGCCTTATGGTCTTCCCTTGTAAGTTAAGGAATTCTTTTGTCTTGTTGCTTCTAAGACTTTTTCTTCATGACTATATTTTGCACATTTAATTATAATATGTCTTGGTGTTGGCCTGCATTTGTTGACTTTGATGGGAGTTCTGTGTGCTACCCAGAACTGGGTGTGTGTTTCCTTCCCTTGAGTAGGAAAGTTTCTAGCTATTATTTCCTCAAAAAACATTTCTGCCCCCTTTACTCTCTCTTCCTATTCTGTGACTCCTGGAATCTGAATGTTATTACATTTGATGGAGTCACTGAGTTCCCTAAGCCTGTTCTCATGTTGCATAATGCTTCTTTTTCTCTTTTGTTCAGCTTCATTATTTTCCATTATTTTGTCTTCTAGGTCACTGATTTATTCCTCTGCTTCTTCCAGCCTGGTGTTCATTGCATCAAACCTGTTTCCAATCTCATTTATTGCATTCTTCATCTCTTGTCGATTCTCTTCTAACTCTTTCATCTCTGTGGTAAGGGTCTCCCTGAAGTCTTTTATTCTTTTCTCAAGCCTGGTGGGTAGTCTTATGATTGTTGGTTTAAATTCTCCATCAGACATGTTACTGTTTTGCTTAGATCTTCGGCTGTGGCCTTATCTTGTTCTTTCATTTGTGTTAAATTACTGTGTCTTAGTGTTTTGTCTAAGTTTCTGATTTCTTCTCTGTGTTAGAAAAGCCAGTTATGTCTCCTGCTCCTGAAAGTAATGGCTTTATAAAGAGTTCATGTATTGTCCAGGGCCTGGTACATCAGGGAGTGACTGCCATGTGCATTGTGTACATTCTGCTCTTGTGTTTTTGCTGCTCTGTCCTTTAGGGCAGTTGTCTTCATAGACTCTCCTTGCCTGCAGTGGGCAGTGTTTGGTCCTTAGCATGAGTGTGGTGAGTTTTAACTAGTTGTGCTCTGGTGTGCTTGTGAAATGAAACCCAATACTACTTTCATGAGAACTGAGGCTCTACAGAACACTCTGATTGGGAGGCATGGTGTGATCAGGGAGTTGTGACTGTCTTCTGAGGGAGAGACCTACTGTGTTGGGACAGAGGCGAACTTGGTTGAGAGAGGTAGTCCCAGCAGAGCGCAGAGGGGTGGTGCTTGGTTTAAGTGAGTTAGGCAACCTTTGTGAAGTACTGCACTGCCTCCCTCCGGTGACTTTGTGTGCTGAGGGGTGGGGTGGGGGGAATGGCACTGGCCAACATAGGGAAAGGTATCTCCATGAATGCTGTCTTTTAGGGAAGCCCTCTGAGAAGAGTAAATCTTCCCTGTGAGCATCAGGTACTCTTCAGAAAACTGTTTCCATGCTGTCTGCCTCTGGGTTTTCTGCCTGCCTTCTCCCCAGGAGCAGTGCAGTGCCCACAGGCTGTATCCCAACTAAGCCCACTGACCTTCAAAACTCCAGGCTCTAAGCCCCACTGGTTGGAAATCACAGAATTCAGCCCCTCTCATTTTTGAAGCCAGTGGCTTTGGGGGATTGTTCTCTTTGGGCATTCCCCTGTGCACTATTCTCTGCAATTCTCACTTGCCCTTCTCTATGACCACAGCTCTCTCCCCTCTGTAACACCTTAATACCTTTCTCCCCTAAACCACATCTATGTACTTCCTGCTTTCTTTGAGGTGGCTTCTTCTCTTCATTTACCTGTGGAGTTCTGTCAGTCTTCAGGTTGATTTCTGGGGTATTGAGAATAATTTGATAGTTACCTAATTGCATTGTTAGATCGAGAAGAGGGGAGGGGTCCTCCTCTCTGCAGCTATTTTCCCTCTCTCCAACTTTATTATATTTTAGATAAATACTCCTATTAGCTAGTAGTTAGAGTATTGTTATAGGAAATGGTTGAAGCCTTACCTCTTGAATTTAACACAAGGTGTATAGAATTTCTCCAAATAAGAGGGTTAGATTATATCTATTTCAAAATCTGCCTTACCAATTTAACATTATGAAATCTACTAAATATACTGAGACTTTAAATAACATTCTTAAAATCAGTAAATGAAAGTATTTGTAAGATATAATTAGATCTCTAAGGTTTTTCTTCCCCTTTGTGCTTCAACTACAGCTTAGTTCTGATTATAATTATACTATATAAAATAACAACACTATACTGAATGTTTATTCTGTGCCTGACACTATGAAAAATCATGTTATGTAGATTATCTTGATTTATACATAATCCATTTGTTTGATTTCATGAAAACCTTAAAATTAATAAATATTGCGTCTAGTTTACAGAGGAGGAGCCAGAGGCAAAGAGGCAATTATCATGCCTTGTTTACAATGAAGACTAAGGCATACTTGCTAGTAATGCTAGAAAACATCACTCATCTATATCTAACAAGGGAAATGATAAACATTCCCTTGACAAGATAAAGACATTCAAAACAATTTATTCTGTCATGCAAAATATGGGAAAAGAATAATTCAGAATGAATTTGTCCATATTTAAAATCTTAAAAAAATCTTTTTTTAAATGAAATGAAAAATTCCTTTTTCATAGGCATTATTTTAAGCACCATAAAAGAGATAAAAATTTAACCGATATCATTCATGGAAAAATTAAGGTCTACAATTGGATCAATGTAAGGGCCTATTTAGCCAGAGTGATTCCATCTGGTTAAACAGTGATTTTGTTGTTTATGCAGTAATACTTAAACTGAACCTGCCCCCCCCCCCGGGGGAACTTACTTAAAAGCAAGTCTGGGAAACCAGTAGAATATGGTCACCAGTCCCTGATAACAGAGCCCAAATACAAGGGCGGGTCAGGTCAGGTGGAGATAACAGCCAGAATGCAGGGATGAGTCGGGCCAGATGGAGACATGCAATCAGTGGGGCGTGCATACTGTTTCCCTAGCTACCAAGGAGTGTGGGCCCCACCTTTTGGGCTCCAATTCTTTTTTTTTTTTTTTTTTTTTAAAGATTTTATTTATTTATTTATTTTGACAGAGAGAGAGAGATCACAGGTAGGCAGAGAGGCGGGCAGAGAGAGAGGAAGGGAAGCAGGCTCCCTGTTGATCAGATTGGGCTCCAATTCTGACCAAGGTGATAGGCTAGTTCAAATAGCTACTATGGGGTGAATTGTAATTCGGTTGGCCACCTGTGTCTGACCTAGCATGACTGTGCAGCTTTCCCTGTGTGTTACAATCTCATTGGCCACGTGTGTGTGGCCAGGCTCAACCACATGGCCTTTGCTCTATAAAAGTTAGTCTGTAAGGCAGGGAGGGGTCACCCTCTCTGTAAGAGGTGGCCCCAAATGGTCGGTTTAATTCTTGATGCTTGGCGCGAAATAAAACTTTGCTTGACCTTTGCTTTGTATCAGTCTCACTCCTTTGATTATGGACCTAACATCTATAGAGTGAGAAATATAACTCTGTGACATTAATTGCCTACTGCTTAAAAAAAGTCTTAATTATCAGGGTCTAATTTATTTTTATTTATTTATTTATTTATTTGGAACTTTCTTTTCTTCTTAGAGATCATATTGTGCTAGTAGTGTTTAAAATTCTTTAAAATCATTCCTTCCTTTAAAAAGTAATTTTGTTAAAGCCCTTCTTAGGGAATTCTTCGAATATGATTGCGTGATGGGAAAACTTCCTTAGCATTTACTTATTTGTCTTATTTCATAGATTGATCATCTGAGTGGGTATGAATATTTGGGGACAAAATAGATTTTATCAAGCATTATTTTATTAACATATAGTATCCAGCATTTCTGGTAAAGGAGTTGATGCACATCTGATTCTTATTCCTTAGTAGGTAAGTTGTTCCCTGTCCTGAAATCTTTTCGGAAAGGCTTATTTTTGAGTTTCTGAAATTTCACCTGTATATATTTCAGTATAGATTTTTTTTTTTATCTTTTAAGTTCAGTACTTTTTTCCATAGACCTATTTCATTCTGTAAACTCAGATCTTTCTTCGACTCAGGGGTATTTGTTAATGTGTCTTTGATGATTGTTTATGTTCTCTGATTTTAGGACATTTGTTAGTATCGTGTTGGACTTAATCACCACATTTCTTAATTATCTCTCATATAATCACTTTACCTTTTGCTCAATATTTAAAAATATTTCCTAGATTTTATTTCCTTTTTGCCTGATCCATTGCATTATTTAGTTCATATACTGAAGATTTAAATTCCAGAAACAATATTTTAATTTTTTATGTATAGCATATAAATATAAGATATTAATTCCAAAATTATAAAGTTATATTACTTGCTCAAACTAAATTGTAAATACAGATAAAACTCTTTAATGTGAATTTTTTCTCAAGGATATTCCACTTGATCTCTGAAAGTTTAGTATACATTGCTTGAAAAAAATATTCTGAGGTCAAATGAGCTTAAGAAACCTGTTTGACAAATGTCAAATTTATTTCTTGAATCCGTTATTTTATTTTATTTTACAGATTTTATTTATTTGTCAGAGAGAGAGAAAGAGAAAGAGGAGAGCAGAAGCAGGGAGAGTGGGAGGCAGAGGGAGAAGCAGGCTCCCAGGAAGCCTGATGCACGCTTGATCCCAGGACCCTGGGTTCATAACCTGAGCTGAAGGCAGAGGCTTAACCAATTGAGCTACCCAGCCAATCCCAAATCCATTATTTTAAATAGCATTTAGTAA
This sequence comes from Enhydra lutris kenyoni, assembly GCF_002288905.1. Lineage (NCBI taxonomy): Eukaryota > Metazoa > Chordata > Mammalia > Carnivora > Mustelidae > Enhydra > Enhydra lutris. The sequence continues at coordinate 16,249,465 of NW_019154107.1, read as the reverse complement.
ACTCATGAGCATTAGAAACTCTAAGAAGCTGTCTTATACAGAGAATTTTTCAGATTTATTTTACTTAAAATATTTATAAATCAAGAAACAAATTAAAGCACAGGGCAGTCTAAGAAATGGAAACATACCACTGTAGAATAGGTGGCATTGGAAATATATTTTTACAGTGAGATTTTAAAAAATTAATGTATGTTGCTAGAAATTTCTTATATTTTTGTATTAAATATGTATATTAAGAGCTATTCCTGAGTATGAGAGTAAGGGAATATCATTTATTCCTCCATTCCCCATTCCATTTTGTTCTGTAGGATTTCAGAACTAATTTTTTATACTTTTGTTCTGATGAGAGTTTGGAAGTTTGGTTGTATTTTTCTAGATGATGTAATGATATAAATGAGGGTAATCCAAGGACTACTGAAAGGCTTTATTAAGATTATTTCAGCTTTCCTCCTTAACACTTCCAAGAGAGCAGTATTCAGTTAAGATCTATCTTTATGGAGAGTAACTGTTGACAGGGTTTAAATGAAACACTGTGTAAGATTTTTCTTATATAAAATTTATTATAATCAGATCAATACTGGGCCTTAGAAATAGCTTTGTGAAAGAAGAACTAGTCAACATACATATTGATTGACTGCCTTTGTAATAAGTTGAATTATGTGGGATACTGTTTGTTTTGTAGTGATACTCTAGAAAAATGGCATTTATTTATAGTGGTGACTTTTATTCCCCCAAAAGAGTGGGCAGAATATTTTCAAAAATATTAGAAATACTTCAGCATAGTCAATTTTGGGGTTGCAACTATATTTTATTTTAATTGATTTAACTCATATGGTTAAGTGTTTGCAAGCCCCTTTGGACGTAAATCTTTGGTACATTATAGTGCATTATTGAACACTGTTCATTAGATAATAGAATTTTATGAATTTTATTAATTTTTTTCCTTTTCTTACCAGGAGTAAATAAGGTGATCATTCTAAATAATAAATTTTGTAAAGTATTGGTAAGATGGCTTTGCTGAAAAAAAAAGGCAAGCAAAAATAAATGAAAAGCTTGTTGCTATCTTCTGCCACCATCATTTTGCGGAACACAAGTTTCATATTCACATTAAAAAGACATATTGCTCATGTTGATCATTAACCAGGAAAATGAGCCATAGGGGATACATTATGCTAAAGAACAGTTAAATGAGACATATTCCCAAGACATTTGCTTCTGGAAAACAGCCTATAACTAAAATCTTTTAAACAGCATTTCATCTTTTTATAAACTGTTACACTGAAAAAGTAGAAGGCAATACCCAAATTTGAGATGTAACTATGCCCCCACATTGTGTGACCTTATATATCTGTAAATTGAAGTCCTCCTTTTACAATAATTTTAGTTTTAATAGTATTCTGACAATTGGCAAAAAAAATTATAAATAATAGCATTATGATGTAATAGCAGACTTGGGAATTGAGATAATTCCATGATCTATATTCTCAGTGTACTGCTACTTCATTTAAAATACATAAATGCACAATGAATGCAATAATCATTCTTTATTCCCTTCTTAGGAGGTGATAAAAGATGGAGTTTTTTTTGTCAAAATAGCCCTCAGTTGAAAGCCTGACTCCACACTTTCCAAGCTGTGTGAACTTTTGTATAGTGAGTTACTCATCAGAAAAATAGGACTAATAACACCAGATAATAGAAGTATTAAATTAGGTGATATATTTTAAATGACACTAATCATACACTTACGTTTTTGGTTTCAATCGATATGTGATAGTAATTATTTAAAAGGCAGACTTTGAGAAAGTAGTCTATTTATTATGTAAAAACTCAAGTTCATCATTTCACTTTAGCTTTTTCTATTTTTTTAAAGATTTATTTATTTATTTTAAAGAGAGAGCGAGAGAGAGCACACGTGCATGAGCTGTGGTGGGGGAAGCGGGGAGAGAGAGTGAGAGAGAGAGAATGGAAGCAGACTCCCTGCTGAGCATGGGGGCCTACTTGGAGCTCAGGACTCTGAGATCATGACCTGAGCTGAAAACCAGGAGTTGGATGCTTAACTGACTAAGCCATCCAGGTACCCTCACTTTAGATTTTTCTAAGTTTGCAAGGCTAGTATAATAACTTTTTCTCTTCCCTTTCACATTATCTTTTTTTTTCTTTTCCAGGTAGTCACTGAAATATCATTTATATTTTTTCTGGTAGCAATATTAGTAGGTGGTACATTTACAACATATGAATAGCTTTTGGAATTAATCAATACCAAAAATTACTATAAAACAGGAAGTAGGCTTCAAAAGTGAACTTAAAAAGTTATGTTATTGTACTGAATTGCTATATAATTTTAAGAGTATCTATCTTGTCTAACAACAGCAAAAAAAGGAACCTTAGAATTTGTCTGTTTCCATAACAGATTTTTTTTTCTCCTGCAGGTTTAATAATAATTGTCTAAGAAGTAGTAGATCTTGTAAAGTTATTTTAGTTCACTGACTACAGATATAGTAAATACTGGTATTGATATTCTGTATTGTATTATGAAAGTTTTCATAGCTTATAGTGCTGAATTTGCCTTTTTTAAAAGAAAATGAAGGAAAGATTACAAATGTGCCACATATAGTAGATTTTAGTGATTTTCACTTTTTAATTAAAGTATTTTGGGGCTTTATTGAGATATAATGACATGTAGTGTTATGTAAGTTTAGCGTGCACAATATGATTTGATACTCATATATATTGTGGGATGATTATCACAATAAGATTAGTTAATACATCCATTACCTTCCATAATTACAATTTTTTTCTGTGTGGTGAGAACATTTAAGATCTACTCACTTAGCAACTTTCAAATATATAATACAGAATTATTAGCTATAGCCACCATGCTATGCATTAGATACTTACAACCCTTTGACCGGCTTCTCCCCATTTCCACAACTTCCCAGCCGCTGGCAACTACCATTCTACTCTCTTGTTTCTTGGGTTTGGTATTTTTTGATACCACATATAACTGAGATCCTCCAGTATTTGTCTTTCTCTGTCTTCTCACTTATTTCATTTATCTTAATTCCTCCCAAGGTCCGTCCATATTGTTGCAAATGGCAGAGTTTCTTCTTTTTTATATCCAAATAATATTCCTATCTCTCTATCATGTACATACATCATATATATGTACATGATATACATATGATGCATATATGTCAGATACATACATATCTCATATTTTTAAAATTTTATTTATCCATTCATCCATTAAGGGACACTTAGATTGTTTCCATATCTTTTCTAAATGGTTTTTAGATGTTATTTGCTTCCCCCTGGATGCAAGGAAGAATGTGGTAGATGAGGTATGATTACTGTAATTAGAAACACATGTTGCATTCAACTGCTCACATGACAAAAGACTAGAGATAAAGGAATCAGAATGGCTTTTTCTTAACCAGTACTCCATTTGCGAGCTAGAGCCCACAATATGAATTTAGGGACCAGTAAATCTACTAATTTTTTTTCCGCTGATGTCGAGGAAGTTGCTCTGCTACCTTCCCAGCCTTATCCCATTTCACCAGATGCCTATGATAATATTGTGACCTTCTTTATCAAATTTGTTAATAATATAAGAATTGGTCCTCTTCAACTGTTTTTTTAGAAGTGAACACTATCACTGCTGCTTTTGATGTAGGTTTCAACTGCTACAAATATATGGGGACCAGCTACTGAAAGCTAATAGAAATCCAACTATTTTGTTGTATTAAATGATCTAACCCTTTATTTTCTCTGCCTAAGAATGTATTTTAAGGTTGAAAGAAGTCAGGTTCAACTGTGCTTCTCTGATGCTACAGAGTGGATGTGTTTTCACATACATTTAGATCAGAATTATCCTGAATGGGGGTGATTTTTAGCTCTTTATTTTTATGACATCCAATAATCGCTCAACATTGTATAATTTATGATATTCACAATATATTCTTATTTTCCTTCATACTCACCTCTGTCAGGAAGAATTTGAAAAAGAAAAGTTAAGTGGTCAGTTTTTAAATTACAGTGGCACAAGATCATGATTAAGTTTTTAAATTCTCTGGCCAATGCTTGAAAAAACATTTTTGAATATTAGCAAGGGACATATTTCTGATATCATTTATCTTCTGATGTTCAGTAAGGCACACTTCACACAGCTGTTATTGAGCTCAAAACTTACATTACATAGAAAAGTAGTGTATTTCTGTGTGGTGCTTGGGAATAATTTCATTTCTCAAAATTTTCTATAAAGTCTAGTCTTATTTAATGACTGAATGGGTAGGAAAGGCATGTTAGTATAATATTCTAATTTGCTTCTGTGATTCTTTGGCCATGTATGTTGGGTCTAAACACTAGAATTAGAGAAATTAATCAAACTTGGTCTGATATTTCCTTAGGTTTCCTCTTTACGCTTTGGGAATTTAAAGCAAAGAGCTATTTCATATTTAGCACAACATCCCTCATTACCAAGTGATAAAAGGGAAAATTTACTTGACAATCAAGACTTTTATAAGCATTCACAACCACATTTAATTTTCAAAAATCCAAGTTAAATAGGTATTGTTATTCCAAGTTTGAGATGAGATAGCATTCTGCAGAAAAACTTGCCACAGGATTAGAACATGGCAGTGCTGGAATATGAATTCATTTCTGCCTACCTCCAAAAGTTGTGCTCTCAATACTCCTTCATGCAAAGTCTCAGAAATGAAAAATAATTTCCTTTGTCTTTATCAAAGCTTATATTCCTAGAGCCAAACTCTCCCACGGGTTTGTTATCCCTTATTGGACACTGTGGTACAACTGATTGTTGTAATATTTGTATAACATACCATCAACTCCAGGGGCATGGCTGGCTTAAAGTAGAGGTTTACATGGGCATACATATTATCAAAGGAAATTTTAACAGAAAATTTGCTACAGTATAACATAAACTATTTTCCTAACCTAAGCAAATGCTTACTTAGAACAACTTTAATATGAACGTAACCTGGTTAGCATTGTTTGATAATTATACAGTGCTTGTTTTCACAAGGGTTTTTACAAATAGAAAAAAATTTTTTTCAAAAGAAAATAGAAAGGATAAGTTACAATAATTTTTCTTTTTTGCAGTTGATTCAAAAAGTTGTGTGCTGTGTGCTTGGGCAAAAAAGTAAATAGTAAAAGGATAAATATGAAATCGTAAGTTTCCCATTTTATAAAATATTAAACAACAGGAGTGGCTGTCTTGTTATCTTTCAGTTCTTCCATATGCCGTCAATTTCTTCCTCATGACGCAAATATCCGTTGAAGAAATTATGCTATAGTTTTTTTAAGGCATAGTTTTTATTATACACAATAAAGTTTCCTTATTTAGTCTAATGATAGATTGACAAGAGGACAATATCCTTAACCTCTGTTTAAAAGATGAGATCAGGAGAACATGGCATGAGATCACCAGCCATTCAATCAAATTCCATTTGGTTTGTGGCTTTATATCTTTCCAGAGTGGAATTTATCTCCATTCCTCCCTTATAAATGACAAAGCTCTAGTTGCTTTAACAGTCAAGATAGAAGAGCAAGGTACCAGTGGCACCAGAAAATGAAAGTATATCTTAATTTTTTTTTATTAGAGGCCCCAGTGCATATGTTCTTACTCTACCTTAGTTTGCATCCTTGTTGGAGTCCAGTGTTTCAAGGTGATTGCTTCATTGTCCATGATATTGCCGCATGTCAGCATGGAAATAATACACATAATGAGAAGATTTTGACTGGGATCCCACACTTTGTATACCTTAAGTTATCTGGAGTTTTCTTAGTTATAAAATGAAGATAATAATACTTTTGGGTTTGTCTATGTTGTAAACCTTAAAAAGAAAAATAAAGATTATTAATGGGCTTTGAAAACTACAAGAGGCTATACTAACACAATTATATATCAGGCTGTCCTGATTTTCCTCTCCTAAAAACTGTACATTTGAGGTCAGGTTATTTTTTGAAGTCTCACTAGCGCTTAAAATCCAAAAAAATCCAATACTGCTTCTGTTTATTTCTGTATGACAACTAATACCAATGCAGGTAATTATAGCCGCGGAAAAACCCACATAATTTCTCCGAAGTATTTTGCTGAAAGTAGGCATCACCAATAAGCAACAGGAAGCTTTACTAGTGACTCTTATTTTGCAAATATACCTTTTCATTTTAATCAAATAAGATTGAGTGGAATTTAGTTTAAAGCTATCACGGAGGATAAATATCATTAAAGCTACTTTTTCTTGGCTTCTCTTTGCCTTATTCGTACTCTTCTTCCTTCCTCTCTCCCCTCCTACTTTTCCATAGATATATGCTGAGTGTTGTTCTGTGATGCTTGTGGTATTAAGCATTTATATAAAGTACTCCCTTAATTGTCACCCAAATCTGAGTTTGATGATATGGTTTCCATTTTATCGATGAGGGAACATGTTCTATGAAATGCAAGGTCACATAACCAAAATGTGGGAAAGTAGATTTTATGGACCTGAACAACAAATGTCTAAGTGTGAACACTGCTGCATGAAACCTAAGGCTTGAAGGGAGAGCCACAGAAACAGATAACATTAGGCCAGAGGGCATAATAATGGCTTCTTTGATATCTGAATAAATAAGTACAGGGATTTCCCAGATTTAGAAGCCATTAGTGACTCACTTCTCTAGCATACTAGAGTGAGTTCTTTAGTAGAAGGTAATTAGGAAAGGAGAGTCCTTGTCTAAAATCATAAGGTATTAAAAAATAAGCAATCATAAAATTGGACTTAAAGTGGGGAGTATTGAAATGGGATCACAGCTGCCTGAGTGAAGGCCTATCAATAGGGAAGGTCAGTAAACGTCTGAAAGGATGTATTGACTAAATCTGGAATTCAGGAGCATGTTTGCTGTGTGTATGTGGGAGGTGTGTTTATGTGTATAAGTAAATTTATTTATTTATTTTTTTAAAGATTTTATTTATTTATTTGACAGAGATCACAAGCAGATGGAGAGGCAGGCAGAGAGAAAGAGAGAGAGAGAGAGAGAGAGGGAAGCAGGCTCCCCGCTGAGCAGAGAGCCCTATGCGGGACTTGATCCCAGGACCCTGAGATCATGACCTGAGCCGAAGGCAGTGGCTTAACCCACTGAGCCACCCAGGTGCCCCTGTATAAGTAAATTTAGATGAACCTAGAGAATTAACTAGCAAGTGAATTTGACTAGAATTATATTTTAGAAAAATGAACTTGAGAAGAGAGACTAGTTTGGAAACCATTACAGAAGAAAGGTACAGTGGTGACATGAACCTAAGTTTATGCTGAGAAATTCTAGGCCTTTGCTTACAAAAATCCATAGAAAAGACCTACTTCTTCAGGCATGAGATGTTCATAGACAAACTTTATTTGAAATAGGATATTTGCACATAAACAGATATTTTTCCCATCCTATTAGGTTGAAATATATACATATACTTCCATTTACAGATTAATTCCTTCCTTAATGGAAACAGAAGTGCCCTCTAGATCTGCACTATGAATCTTTCTAGCTACAAATTTTCCTGTCCCAGATAGTTTTAGCTGTTATTTTGGAAATGTAAAGAAGTTGTTTGATTTCTTATTTTAACTTGCTATTCATGAAATGCAAAGATTAATTTCATTTGAATAGATTGGCTAGGATTTTGATGTTGCTGTGTAGTTTTGCTCACAGAGATCTACTGTGCACACTAGATTTGCCAGGGACTTGAAGATCCCTGCTATTTTGCACCTGTGTTATATGATATGGAAATATTCTTTGGTGGTGAATTTTTAGGCATATTGTGAAATTTTAAAAAACACATTTAATACAGAGATATGATAAAATGGTTTAATCAAGTTTTACCTGTAATTTAGGTAGTTTGCAAACTGATTTGGGGGGCTTGATGGACTCTTAAAAGGTGAGATAATAATTTCATTGTTAAAGAGACCTAACATTATTTTGATTATATATTTAAATTTTGGGGGGCACCTGGGTGGCTCAGTAGATTAAGTGTTTGTCTTCAGCTCAGGTCATGATCCCAGGGTACTGGGATTGAGCCCCGTGTCAGGCTCCCTGCTCAGTGGGGATCCTGCTTCTTCCTCTCTTCTCTGCAGCTCCTCCTGTTTGTGCTTTCTCTCTCATTCTGTCAAATAAATAAAACCTTAAATATATATATTAAAAAAGATTTCAATTTTTGGTTGAAATACTTGTCATAGTTATTTTGTTAGAGTTTTAATGTAAGTCTCCTTTTACTTAGCACGATTATTTTAAGGTTCTTTCCATATTACAGGTGACATAATTAGAACATTTCTGTTTTTAAGAGTAGTTCTGCTTTTAATTATGACTTTATTTTTACAAATAATCAATATAATAATGTAATACAATGCTATAAAAATGTGAGAATATATGTGAATATTGATTTCATAGTTAATAAAATGTAAGATATTGATGAACTAAGCAGAAAGTCACTGAAGAATGTTTATAAGCATTAGGTATTAAACTGATGGATACTGTGGAATCAAAGTTGTAAAAACACAGTGACACACTCATCATGAATTCTGATTGCTATTAAAATGAAAGAGAGAAATTGCCAAATAAGTAGTAAAAAGAGAAATGTTTAACTATCTTCCTATGCACCATCTACATTTGAGTTGATTTTTATTACTTGGTGTATAGGAGTCTTAGAATCATATTTCTGTCCACCCCTTACTGGTAAACAACTTCTCAAGGAAGCCTGGCATTCTATAGCCCTTGCTTAGAATGAAATCTTTAAAGGCAATTGTTCCATAAAGACCTTCAAGAATATTCTGTTCAGGAATAATTCCCTGTTCCAAAACTCCTCTCTCTTGAGCTTTAAGTAAGATCTTGGGGTCAATTAAATGTTCATTATTTATTAGCTTTTTCCACAACTTGGGCTTCAGGTACCATGCTCCGTACCTCATCTTCATCCAGTTGGGTTTATAAGGTTACTGTGGTATCTGGAGTTTCCTTTCCCAGTTTTGTTCCTGTAAGGAGAATTTTATTTCCTTCATTTTATTTAGCCCCATTCTGTACTTTAGCTCTGAAGGAACCTGGTTTACTTTCTTTATGCAGACCATGTCATCTGTTGGTTTGCACTCACAGTCTACATCAAACTATTTCATGATGAACTTTTCGTCAATGGCCAAGTCTCCAAAAGTAGCAACCATTTGCAGAATTTATAAAATCCTCTGGGTATTTTTCTATGAAGAGGAAGATTTTTGAGCAAGGCTTTGTGCTTGGTCTCTTTTCCTTATGGGGTAATTCATCTGGATGTAACACAGGAGTGTTCTTGGGAAGTTCCAGGTTGATGTTGGCAGGACGTTTTCTTACAAAGTTTTTGGGGGGACTTCATTCTTTTTTCACTGTTCTGACAATAGGCACATGCATCCTCCATCTTCCTGTCAGGATTAAGTACTTCTAGCACCTTTATAAGAGGTCTGGAGGTAAATTGTTCTCTAGACTTGGGTAGAGAGCCAAGAGATGCTCAGTCACGTGGGCTTCATTGTCCTCTAGGAATGCACTCCATGCTAGCGGGGCCGGTGAGAGGATGGAAAATAGATCTGCCCTTGGTCAGTTTTTTCCTGACTTTATGGTTGCAGGTTGAGGGTCTTTGTGAGCATTCATGGGGAGAAAACCCTCCTTAGGGCTGTGAATGATCAGATCTTCACAAAGATCCACAAAGTGGATACTCCCTCCTGGAGTCGTCCAGCCCCTCTTTCACAAATATTCACCCCATCAACTGTCCAGAACTTCAGAAGCTTGTTATTGTGCTTTGCAAAACACTTGGAAGGTAATCTGTCTTTGTACCAGGGCTTGCAGTTCATGCCCAGGGTGTTTATTTAAGATTTTAAGAAACAACCAGCTTTGTCAAAGTTGTTGTACTATTTAATATTCCTTCTAGCAATGTATAAGAATTGCACTGCCTCCACATACTCCCCAATACTTGGCATGGTTAGTCATATTAATTTTGGTTATTCTGATAGGTGTGTAATGATACCTCATAGTTTTCAATTTGCATTTCCGTAATGAGTACTGTTGTTATGCACCTGTTCATATGCTTATTTGCCATTTATATCTCTCTTGTGGTGAAGTGTCTGTCCAAATTTTTTGCACATTTTAAAATTGTGTTGCTTGATATCTTGTTGAATTTTGAGAGTTCTTTGTGTATTCTGGATGTAAGTCCTTTATCAGATAAATGATTTGTATTTTTTTCTCTCCATTTATGGCTTGTTTTTTCATTGTTTCAACATTGTTGTTCAAAGATCACAAGTTTTAAAATTTGATGAAGTTCAGTTTATCAATTTTTTCTTTTGTGGCTTATACTTTTTGAGTTGTATCTAACAAATACTTGCCTTTCCAAAGGTCACAAAAGTTTTTTTTTTTCATTTGGATCTTCATTTTTTAATTAATTTCTTTTTGCAAACAGTGCACTATTTGCATCAAAGTTTTTATTTTTATTTTTATCTTGTGCTTGTGAATATCCAGTAATTCCAGAAATAGTTTTTTGAAAGCATCAGCTTTTCTTCCCATTGAATTATTTTTGTAAAGTGGTAGAAAATGAGTTGTCATATTTCTGGCTACACATATCTCAACACTCTTTTCTGATTCATTGATATCTTGTCTTTACACCACTTCCATGCTGTGTTGATTACTTTAGCTTTATAATAAGTCTTGAAATTGGGCTATATTAGTCCTCCAACTCCATTCTTTTCTTATAAAGGTTTGGCTTTTTTTGGGGGGGCAGTCTGTAGGTTCTTTAAATTTAAAAAATTTAAAAGACCCCAGAAATTGACCTGAAGATAGCACAAACTCCACACCTAAAGGGAGAAGATGGACCAAATCCAAGAAGTTAGGAAGTGCAGACACTGGCGTAGGGGAGAAAGGGATCATGAGTACTCTGGAAGGTAGGGAGCCAGGGTCATGGAGAAGGGTGATACAGAAAGGGAACATACAAGGAGCATGTTTCCCCAAAGCCAGGGGCTTGAAAGATGAGAGGTGCTGAAATTCACGAGTTCTTATAACCAGTGGTGCTTAAAGCTGGAGTTTTAAAGGTCAGTGGGCTTGCCTGGGATAGAGATCAGAGGGCACTGTGCTGCTCCTAGAAAGAAGGTAGGCAAACAGCATGGACACAGCAATTTGAAGAACACCTGGGGCACAAAGGGTGATGATTCACCTTTTTTGAACACATCCCGAGGGGCAGCATTTATGGAGATGCTCCTCTATGAACAAAGGGGCTGGCTGGTGCCATTTCCCTTCATCACACCTCAGCAGAAACACAGAGCCACATGCTGGAAATAATGCAGCAACAACATTGGCTGCCTAATTTACTTACACCAAGCCCCACAAACCCTGTGCTGTGGCAGGACTACCCTTCTCAGTCAAGATTGCCTCAGTCCCAGCGTAATGGGTTCATACCCCAGACCACCAGGACAAGCCCCTGCCCACAACACATCCCTAGAGCATGGGGTTTTAAAGGTCAGTAGGTTTGGCTGGGATAGAGCCTGGAGGGCACCGCAGTGTTCTAGAGAAAAGACAAGCAAAAAACCCAGAGGCAGGCAGCATGGAAACAGTGATCTGAAAAATTCCTAGGGCACATTGTGGGGAGATTATTCACTCTTCTCAGAGAGTGTCTGTGAGAGGTATCATTCAAGGAGATGCCTCTCTTTGAAGAAAGGAGCTGGCTGGCATCATGTATCTCCCTCTTCCCCTCAGCACAAACACAAAGCCACCCGTGGGAAGCAGCACAGTGCCCACACTGGCTTCCTATCTTGCTTACACCAGGCACCACCCCCTGTGCTCTGTTGGGACTGCCTCTCTTAGACAAGCTTGTATTCACTCAGCACGGTAGGCCTCTCCCTCAGAAGACTCATCAGAAGTCCCTGGCCACACCATGTCTCCCAACCAGAGAGGTCTATAGGGCCTCAGTTGTTATGAAAGTAGTATCAGGTCTCATTTCACAGGCACATCAGAGCACACTTAGTTAAAACTCACCACATTTGTGCTAAGGATCAAATACTGCCCACTAGAGGCAAGGAGAGCCTCTGGAGACAACTGCCCTAAAGGACAGAGCAGCCAAAACACTATAGCAGAATGTACACAGCACATGTGGGAGACACAGGGGTGCTATGTCTCTTGCCATGATACTTGCTATGATACTTGCTTTAACTGACTTATTTTGCTTAACATAATGCCTTCTAGTTCTATCCACATTTTTGCAAATGGCAAGATTTCATTCTTTTTGATGCATAAGTAATATTCCTGTGGGGTATGTGTGTGTGTGTGTGTGTGTGTGTGTGTGTAAAAGAGAGAGAGAGAGAGATACCCCTTTTTCTTTATCAGTCAGTGGGGCATTTGGGCTCTTTCCATAATTTACCTATTGTTGATACTGCTGGCATAAACATTGGGGTGCATGTGCCCCTTAGAATCAGAATTTTTGTATTGTTTGGATAAATGCCTAGTAGTGCAATTGCTGACTTATAGGGTAGTTCTATTTTTAACTTTCTAAGAAACCTTTATACTGTTTTCCAGAGTGGCTGCACCAGTTTGCATTCCCATGAATAGTGAAAAAGGGTTCCCCTTTCTCCACAACCTCGCCAACTTCTGTTGTTTCCTGACTTATTAATTTTAGCCATTCTGACATGTGTGAGGTGGTATCTTGTCATGGTTTTGATTTGTATTTTCCTGACGCCAATTGATGTGGAGCATTTTTTCATGTGTCAGTTGGCTGTTTGTATGTCTTATTGGGAAAAATGTATGTTCATGTCTTCTGCCCATTTCTTGATTGGATTATTTGTTTTTTGGGTGTTGAGTTTGATGAGTTCTTTATAGATACTGGATACTAGCAAATACCTTCTTCCATTCTGTAGGTTGCCTTTTAGTTTGATTTCTCTTTCTGCTGCTTCATTATTGGTGTATAGAAATGCAACAGATTTCTGTATGTTGATTTTATATCCTCCAACTTTGCTGAGTTCAAGTATCAGTTCTAGCAATTTTTTGGTAGAATCTTTCAGGTTTTCTACATAGAGTATCATGTCATTATTGAATACTGAAAATTTGACTTCTTCCTTGCAGATTCAGATGCCTTTTATTTATTTCATTTTGTTGTCTGATTGCTGAGGCTAGGACTCCCAGGATTATATTAAAGACTGGTGGTGAGAGTGGGCATTCCTATCATGTTCCTGGCCTTAGAGGAAAAGTTGTCAAATTTTCCCCATTGAGATATTATCTGGGGGTCTTTTCTGTTTGGCCTCTGTGATGTTGAGGTGTGTTCCTTCTATCCCTAATTTGTTGAGAGTTTTTATCAAGAAAGGATGCTATATTTTGTCAAATGCTTTTTCTGTATTTATTGAGATGATCATTTGGTTCTTATCTTTTCTTTTTTTAATGTGGTATATCATGTTGATTGATTTGCAGATATTGAACCACCCCTGCATTCCAGCAATAAATCCTACTTGATTATGGTGAGTAATCTTTTGAATGTACTATTGGATTTGATTTGCTAGTATCTTGCTGAGAATTTTTGCATGTATGTTAATCAGGGATATTGGACTTTTTAGTGAGGTCTTTGTCTGGTTTTGGAATCAAGGTAATGCTGGCCTCATAGAATGAGTTTGGAAGTTTTTCTTCCATTACTGTTTTTTGGAACAGCTTCAGAACAATAGGTATTAATTCTTCTTTAAATGTTTAGTTGAATTCCCCTGGGAAGCCATCTGGCCCTGGACTCTTATTTGCTGGGAGTTCTTGATTACTGATTTAATTTCTTTGCTGGTTATGGGTCTGCTTAGGTTTTCTATTTCTTCCTGTTTCAGTTTTGGTCATTTATATATTTCTAGGAATTTGCCCATTTCTCCGAGTTCGCCCAATTCGTTGGCATATAATTGCTCATAATATTCTCTCTCTCTCTCTTTTAAGATTTTGTTATTTATTTGACAGAGAGAGACACAGCGAGAGAGGGAGCACAAGGAGGGGGAGTGGGAGAGGGAGAAGCGAGCTTCCCGCTGAGCAGGGAGCCCAATGTGGGGCTTGATCCCAGGGCCCTGGGATCATGACCTGAACCGAAGGCAGATGCTTAATGACTGAGCCACCCAGACGCCCCTCATAATATTCTCTTATAATTGTATTTCTTTAGTGTTGGTTGGGATCTCTCCTCCTACATTTATGATTTTATTTATTTGGGTCTTATCTCTCTTTCTCTCTCTCTCTTTTTTTTTTTTTATAAGTCTAGCTAGGGGTTTATCAGTTTTGTTAATTCTTTCAAAGAACCAGCTCTTAGTTTTGTTGATCTGTTCTATTGATTTTTTTTATTCCTATATTCTGTGTTAATTTTTATTACTTCCCTTCTTCTGGTTTTAAGCTTTATTTGCTGTTATTTTTCCATCTCCTTTAGGTGTAAGGTTAGGTTATATATTTGGGACTTTTTTTATTTCTTGAAAAAGGCTTGTATTACTGTATATTTCCCTCTTATGACTGCCTTTGCTGTGCCCAGAGGTTTTACACTGTTGTATTTTCATTTTCATTTGCTTCCATGTAATTTCTTATTTCTTCTTTAATTTCTTGGTTAACCCATTCATTCTTTAGTAGGATGTTATTTAACATCCATGTATTTGTGATCTTTCCAAATTTTTTCTTGTGGTTGACCTCAAGTTTCATAGCATTGTGTTCTGAAAAGAAGCATGGAAGGATCTTATCTTTTTTACTGGTTGAGGCCTGATTTGTGATCCAGTATGTGATCTATTCTGGAGAATGTTCCATGTGCACTAGAAAAGTATGTGTATTTTGCTGCTTTAGGATGAAATAATCTGAATATAACAGTTAAGTCCATCTGGTCCAATGTATCATTCAAGGGTACTGTTTCTTTGTTGATCTACTTAGATCATCTGTCCATTGCTGTGAGTGTTAAAGTCCCCTACTATTATTGTATTACTTTCAGTGTGTTTCTTTCTTTTTTTTTTTCTTAAGATTTTATTTATTTGAGAGAGAGAGAGAAAGTGCACAATTGGGGGAGAGGCAAAGTGAGGACAAGCAGGTTCCCTGCTTGGGGCTCCATCCCAGGTCCCCAAAATCTTGACCTGAGTCAAAGGAAGATGCTTAACTGACAGAGCCTCCCAGGTGCCCCGTCAATGAGTTTCTTTAAGTTTGTTATTGACTTATATATTTGGATACTCTCAAGTTGAGGGGCATAAATATTTATAGTTGTTAGATTTTCTTATCAGATAGACCCTTTTATTATGACATAGTGCTCTTCTTCATCTCTTATTACAGTCTTTGTTTTAAAATCTAGTTTGTTTGATATAAGTGTGGGTACTCCAGCCTTCTTTTGATGTCCATTAGCATGATAGATGTTTTTCCACCCCCTCACTTTCAATCTGGAGGTGTCTTTGCATCTAAAATGAGTCTCTTGTAAGCTACATATCAGTGGGTCTTGTTTTTTTTATTTAATCCATTTTGGTATCCTATGTCTTTTGATTGGAGCACTGAGTCTATTTACAGTCAGAGTAATTATTGATAGATATGAATTTAATATCATTGTATTGCCTATAAACTCGCTGTTCCTGTAGATTGTCTCTGTTCCTTTCTATGTGGTTTTTAGTCTCTTTTCCACTCAAAGGGTCCACTTTAATATTTCTGGCAGAACTGATTTAGTGTTCACAAACTCCTTTAGTTTTTATTTGTCTTGGAAACTCTTTATCTCTCCTTGTGTTCTGAATGATAACCTTGATAGATACAGTATCCTTGGGTATATATTTTTCCTATTTAGCATATTGAATGTATCATGGCACTTGATTCTGGCCTGCCAAGTTTCTGTGGATGTGTCTGCTGCTGACCTTATGTGTCTACCCTTCTAGGTAAAGGACCTTTTGTTCCTCCTCCTTTCAGAATTCTCTCTTTTTTGTTGTATTTTGCAAGTTTCACTATGATATGACTTGGTGTTGTGTTGACTGTTTTTGTTGATTTTGAGGGGGAGTTCTTTGTGCTTCTTGGACTTGAATTCCTGATTCCTTCCCCAGATTAGGGACGTTCTCACTATGATTGTTCAAATAAACCTGCCACTTTTCCCACTCTTCTTCTGGGACTCCTATGATCCAGATATTATTGAGCTTTGTGTAATTGTTCTGTTCCCTAAGTCTGTATTTTAATCTACCAGTTTTCTTTCCTTCTTCTTTTTGGCTTCATTATTTTCCATAATTTTATCTTCTGTAACACCTTCTGTAATCTATTTGTTCTGCTTCTTCCGTCTTTGTTGTGATTATATCCAGTAAGTTTTGAATCTCAGGTATATCATTATTTATTATAGCCTGACTAGGTTTTGGGTCTTTTCTCACTGTAGCAAGGGCTTCTTGATGTCTTCTCTGCTTCTTTCAAGACCAGGTAGTATCCTTACAACTATTGTTCTGAATTCTTGTTCAGACACATTGCTTATATCTGTTTTGAGCAAATCCAGGGCTATGATTTCTTTTTGATATTTCTTTTGGGAAGAATTTTTCCATTGTGTTATTATATCTAGGTTTCTGTATTTTGTGTGTTATCAAAGTTTGTTATGTTTCCTGCTCCTGAGAGTAATACTGTATTAAGAAGGGGTCATACACTGTCCAGGGCCTGGTGCTTCAGGAAGTGTTTCTGGTGTATGTGCACTCCTCTGTTGTGTTTTAGCTACTCTTTCCCACAGGTCAGTCTACTGCAGAGTTCCTACTTGCTTGTAGTGGGGAGTGTTTGGACCTTTAACTAGGTGCGCTTTGATTTGTGAAGATATGCCTGATTTTTTTTTTAAAGCCTGATCCACGAAAAGAGAAAAGGAACAGGAATGAAAAACAAGCAAACAAACAAAAAACTATAAGCCTAATTCCAGAGAAAAAGAAAGAAAAAAGGGAAAAGGTAAAGGGGGGGGGGGGGGAAAAGCCTGATCCAAAAAATGAGAAAATGAAACAAACCAACAATTGAACAAAAACTATAAGCGTAATTACTAAATAAATAAGTAAAATAAATTTAAAAAAAAAAGGAAAAGTAAAGAAAACCAGAACTGAAGCTGAAGCTGATACTCTGGAACACTCTGTGATCAGTAGACTTGGTACATGTGGTGGCCCATGTTGGTCTTCTGAGGGAGAGACCCATTATGCTGGCTCACAGTCGGATTTGCCCTGGTAAAGATGCCCCTGCCAGGCTCAGGGAGGGTGGGGGTGTGGTGTAAGTGACTCCAGTCTCCACTGGAGGTGCTGTCTTTCTCTCCAAAATCTGACCCTACTGGTGAATCGGGGTGGGTGGGGTGAGTGGGAGGAGGGGGATGGCAGAAGAGATGAAGTCATCCTGTCCTCTCATCCCTAGAGAGGGAAACTCCTGGCTGCCTCTGTTCAGGCGGCCCTCATAGAAAAGCAAACTGTCTCCCCTCCTGTGTCCCAGGCTTTGATCAGATCTCTGCCCGTAATCTGTCTGTGCCTGGGCCATTGGCAATACCAGCGCCACAGTTCTCTTGTGTTTTACCTTTGGCTGGCAGTTAGGATTCAAAATTCCAAATCTTTTTTTTTTTTTAGATTGATTTATTTATTTTAGAGAGAGGTAAAGAGAGAGAGAGAGAAAGAGAGGAGAATGAACAGAAGGGGCAGAGGGAGATGGAGAATCTCAAGTAGACTCTGTGCTGAGCGTGGAGCCTGATGCAGGGTTTGATCCCAGGACCCTGAGATCACAACCTAAGTTGAAACCAAGAGTTAGACATTTAACCAACTAAGCCACCCATGCATCTCCCAAAACTCTAAGTCTTAAAGGACCTAGCAAGGGGCAGACTTGTTCCCCTCCCCTGGAGGAGTGCCTTGTAGCACTGCACCTGGCATTGTTCTTTCCCAGAAAAACAGTTGCATAGCCATATAGGTGCTTGGAGTCTATGGTGAAGCATAGCAAGATGCTGTGACCAGCTTCTCTGCCTTCTGGGCAGGCCTCTGTCTCCTGCTGTTGAATGACTTCTCAGTGTTGCCCAGTGGGCCTTTTGTCCTTGGAGAGGTAATATACCCTCTTCCAAATGTACTCCAGGAAGGGGAACATTCTCTCCCAGTCTGAGCCAGGAGTCCCCACATAATGGCATCTTGCAAGAACACTAAGAGCTGCTCTCTCTCCCACTGTCTCCCTCTCTCCCTGACTTCTTTCCATGAAAAGGGCTCCCTCCCTTCCATGGCACCATGGTTTTTCTCTCCCCCAGTTCATGTCTCCAAATCTAGCATCTGCCACATTCTGTCCATCCAATTGTGTAGATTGTTTTCTTAATTCTTAGATTGATTTCCTAGTTGTTCAAAATGATTTGATGTTGATCTAGCTCTGTTCAAGGAATGAGGCAAGCTCAGGTCCCTCTACTACTCCACCATCTTAACTCTTACCCCCTTCCTGATATTTTACAATGTTGATGCAGGATAACTTTTCTTTTGTCATAGCCAAGGATATTATAATACACAAATTACAGATGAGGTGTAATTCTTTACCTTATGGGTAAAACTTCTGTCTTTCCTTAAAATCAATTTTTTCATTCATTCATTTAACACATGTTTGTTAAGTTCCATTTTGTGTCAGGCAGTGTGCTTAAATTAGTACAGTTAAAGATATAAACAGTGTGGTTTCTTAATAATAAAATTCCCATCAGTTCTTTGCCAGATGAGATAATTTTTTCATATGAATTATTTGAAATATTTTGTTCAAACTTCATCTTTGAAGTACATCCTTCCTGAGTAAGTGTTGAGTGAGGCAGGTGGAGATTTCAAATCAGTGAAGTAGAATTAAATAGATCAGTACAACCAAGATGACCAAAGATTATTGTCAGAAGCTAAAGTATGAAGCAAAAGAGTAAAAATTCAGGGGCACCTGGGTGGCTCAGTGGGTTAAGCTTCTTCCTTCGGCTCAGGTCATGATGTTGGGGTCCTAGGATTGAACCCTGCATCAGGCTTTCTACTCAGCAGGGAGCCTGCTTCCCCCACTCTTTCTCTGCCTGCCTCTCTGCCTACTTGTGATCTCTCTCTGTTGAATAAATAAATAAAATCTTAAAAAAAGGGGAACCTGGGTGGCTCAGTGGTTTAAGCCTCTGCCATTGGCTCAGGTCATGATCTCAGGGTCATGGGATCGAGCCCCACATCGGGCTCTCTGCTCAGTGGGGAGCCTGCTTCCCTCTCTCTCTCTCTCTGCCTGCTTGTGATCTCTGTCTGTCAGATACATAAATAAAATCTTAAAAAAAAATCTTAAAAAAAAAGGAGTAAAAATTCAGATGACCATCATTCAGTGAGTACTTGGTTTAGTCTAGCAATTATTGTTTGTAACTGTTTTTACTATTCTTGTTATCTTTCTCTGCAGTTTGAAGCATAGGCAGAATATCTCTGCTTAGGTCCAGCACAAAATGACATTTTCATATAAAAAAAAAAAATGATTGACAAATTGCCCAAAGTTAATGGCCAGTATAGGAAAATATCTGATATTCCAACATCTTTGAAAGTTCCCTATCTTCCCACTTCATCAAAAGGCATATAATTTTTCCATATAGGAAAGATAGATTTACAACAGAAATTATACATACCCATTATTACAGTTACCAAGTGAAATATCATGAATAAGCATCATGGGTTCCAAGTAATGCTTCCAGAGCTTACTTCACTCTTACAAAAGGGATTACATTAGTGTGTGAAAATCAATATCTTCAATATCTTTGCTATTATAAATAATGATACAGTAAACAGAGGGGTATATTTATCCTTCTGAATTAGTGTTTTTGTTTGCTTTTAATAAATACACAGTGTTCAATGATAGATGAATAGATAAAGAAGATGTGGTACATATACACAATGCAATATTACTAAGCCACAAAAAAGAATGGAATCTGGCCATTTGTGACAATGTGGATGGACCTGAGGGTATTATGCTAAGTGAAAGAAGCCAGACAGAGACAAATACCATACGATTTCAATTATATGTTGAATCTGACAAACAAAACAAGTGAACAAATAATAACAAGGAGAGACAGACTCATAGAGAACAAGTTGGTAGTTGCCAAAGGGGAGGGGGTTGGAAGATGGGTAAAAAAGGGGGTAAGGGATTAAGAAGTACAAACTTCTAGTAAAATAAGTTATGAGGATAGAAAGTACAGCATAGGGAGTGGCACCTGAGTGACTTAGATGATTAAGTGTCTGACTCTTGATCTCAGCTCAGTTCTTGATGTCAGGGTTGGAAGTTTAAGCCCCATGTTGTGTTCCACTCTGGGTGTGGAGACTACTTAAAAGGAAAAAAATAAATATAGCATAAGGAATATAGTCAATAATATTGTAATTTGCTTATTGTGGTGAGCATTTTGTAATGTATATAATTGTTGGATCACTTTGTTGTACACCTGAAACTAATTTAATATTGTAGGTCAACTGTACTTCAATTAAAAATAAAACATGGAAAAGGAAGAAAATCAACATCTTCCAATTATCCATCCTACTCTAGCCATGGAATTCAGTGTTAGGAGATATGGCTATTGAAAATTAGTGTACTGAAGTTGTTTAACGTCTCCCAAACTCATATTTCTGAAAAGTGATTATTAATATATAATGCCCATCTCTTTGCTCAATTGCCCTATTTTTTGCTTCTTAAATAATAGGAAGCTTGCTAATGTTGTGTCTTAAGGTGGTTGTTACCATAACTTTGGTCTTTTATACCAACACACAGTAAAAAACATATTTGACATCTTATAATCTAGCAAAAAGTTTCAATATCAGATTATTTAATTAGTTTCTCCTTTTAATATTATTTTTGGTTTTTGTTTTCTTTTTTTAAAATCAGTATAACGTTGGGTCATGATCCCAGGGTCCTGGGATCGAGCCCTGCACCAGGCTCTCGCTCAGCGGGGAGCCTGCTTGCCTTCTTCTCTCTGCCTGCCTCTGCCTACTTGTGATCTCTGTCAAATAAATAAATAAAATCTTTGGAAAAAAAAAATAAAATCAGCATAACGTTGTTAATTCTCTGTACTCATGGCTTCTATGTGTCAGTTCTCTCTCCTTTGACATCTATCAAATATTCATATATAATTATGCTTCTAGTTAGGTATCTGCTTTTCCATGTTTTCTAAAGTTAGTTTCCCTTGTTTAATAATTCTCCATAAATCATTCCAGGCATGTATCATCTTGTTTATCTTCTATGAACTTCAATTTCATCTAATTTTGTCCTTAATTTTCACACTAGAAACATTGCAAAGTTTGTTCTTGCTAAAAAAAGTTCATATTTTATTACTTGAATAATCAAATGAAAAGAACATGGAATTTTAGATTTCTATTTGGACTTGCAAAAGGAAACATAACCAAAATGCTGTGTGTGTAACGTGCAACTATATAGGTGAAAAGAATCAGTGAAGTATTATATGAGACTGATAAATCACACACCTGTACCTCTGAAACCAATAATACATTATATGTCAATTAATTGAATTAAAATTTAAAAATGAATCAGCAAAATTGCAACCAGAATTCAGTAATTACCAAAACTTTGTTAATTTTAGAAATTAAGATAAAGTTCAGCTTTCAACTATTATGGAAAGCACAGGTTCTTTTCTATAATAACACAATATTTTGTATAGGAGAAATACCAAAGTACAAACTCATATTTGATTTCTCAAAAGAGAAACATCTTCTGTCTTTTCAAGTATATGCTAAGTCTAGGGGTGCCTGGGCGGCTCAGCCATTTAAGTATCTGCCTTTGGCTCAGGTCATGAGGATCCTTGCATCAGGGTCGTGATAGCAAGCCCCGCATAGGGCGCTCTGCTCAGGGGTAACCTGCTTCTCCCTCTCTCTCTGCCTGCCACTCCCCCTGCTTGTGCTCTCTGGTGCTCTCTCTGTCTCTGTCAAATAAATAAATAAAATCTTTTAAAAATATGCTAAGTCTTATATATGTTATTTTACTTAAATTTGCCTAGATTTTCAGTGTTGCACATTAGGAAAAAACATACTCTTCTGATAGCTTCTCTTCCTCCTAGCATGTCTCCTCTGCTTTCTACTTTGATTTAGAATAATCTCCTTATTAAAAAATAACAGCTTTATTTTGATGTAATTCACATACCATACAGTTAACCCATTTAAAGTGAATAATTCCACGACAATCACTACAATCAATTTGAGACCATTCTTATCATCTGCAGAGGAAACATCACACTTATTAATAGCTATCCCTATTTACCCCAGCTCCTTTAGCCCTTGGCAACAAGAAATCTACTTTTTGTCTATAGATTTGTGTATTCTGGACATTTCATATAAATGTAATTGTAGAATATGTGTTCTTTTGTGACTTTATTAGCAAAATGTTTTCAAAACTCATTCATTTTGTGGCAATGTGTCAATCAATACTTCATTTCTTTTTATTGCCAAATAGTTTTCCATTGCATAAATATTCAATATTTAATTTTTTTCTACTGTGAATAATGCTACTGTAAACATTTACATGCAAATAATGTTTTTGTGTGACAGGTTTTTTCACTTTATCTTGGTTATATACTTATGAATGAAATTTCTGGGTCATATGCTAACTCTGTATTTAATATTTAGAGGAACTATGAGGCTGTTTCAAAGGAGCTGCGCCATTTTACATTCTTAATAGCAGTGAATTAGAGTTTTAATTTCTTCAGTTCTTACTAGCACCTGGTATTATCTTTTTCATGATAGACATGACATTATGTGTGAATTGATATCTCATTGAGGTTTCAATTTGCATTTCTCTTATGGTTAATGACATTAAGTGTTTTTCATATGCTTATAGGCCATTTTGTTTGTCTTCTTTGGAGAAATGTTTATTTAAACCTATTTTGCCTATTTTTAATGGGGTTATTTGTATATTACTGATCTGTAAGAATTCTTTATATATTCAAGATAGAAGCTATATATGATTTGCAAACTTTTTTTTTTCCCATTCTGTGGGTTGTCTTTTCATTTCATTGATGGTATCCTTTGAAGCATAGAACCTTTTATAAACCAATTTATCTTTTTTTTTCTTTTGTTGCTTGTGCTTTGATTTTGGTGTCATATTTTAATCTTTTTTTTTTTTTTTTAAGATCTTATTTATTTATTTTTGACAGAGAGAGAGTGAGACAGCGAGCAAGCAGAGGGAATGTCAGGCAGAAGAAGAAGGAGATTCCCCACTGAGCAAGGAGCCCAGTGTTGGACTCGATCCCAGGATCCTGGAGTCATGACCTGAGTCCAAGACAGATACTTAACCAACTGAGCCACCCAGGCATCCCAATTTTGGTGTCATATTTAAGATATTACTGCCTAGTCCAAGTACACAAAGATTTATCCCTCTTTTCTTCTAAGTGATTAATAGCTTTATCTCTTAACATTTCCATTTTGAGTCAGCTTTTGTATATGATATGAGAGATGGGTCCAACTTCATTCTTTTGAATGTGGATACTCAGTCATCTTAGCTCCATTTGTTGAAAATACTATTCTTCCTCCCCTGAATTGTCTTGGCAGCCCTGTTGAAAATCAGTTAACTGTAAATGTGAAGGTTTCTTTCTGGACTCTCCATTATATTTCTTTAATTCACGTTTCTAGCCTTATACCACTACCAAACTCTAGTTTATCATAGCTTTAAGTTTTGAAATATAGAAGTGTACATATATTTTTTTCCTAAAGATTTTATTTATTTGACAGAGAGAGAAAGATCACAAGTAGGCAGAGAGGCACGTAGAGAGAGTGGGGGAAGCAGGCTCCCCGCTGAGCAGAGAGCCCAATTGGGGGCTCGATCCCAGGACCCTGAGATCATGACCTGAGCCAAAGGCAGAGGCTTAACCACTGAGCCACCCACTTTAATTAATTTAATTCTTTGCTCACTTAAATGCCTTTTATTTCATTATTTTTCCGAAGTAACCTTACTAGACCCTGTAGTATAATGTTAACAGAAGTAATAAGAGTGACCGTCCTTGTCTTCCATTCTTATCTTATGGGCAAACTGTTCAGTCTTTCCTAATTAAGTATACTGTGATACTTTCGTAGCTATTATATATCTAGTTTTTTGAGAGTTTCTATCATGAAGTTGTGTTGGATATTGTCAAATTCTTTTCCTGTATTTATTGAATTGATATGTGGTTTTTGTCTTTTATTCTTTTGATAAATGTGTGTTATATAAGTTCCATTTTGGATGTTCGTTCAGCTTTGCATTTATGATGTATATCTTATATGGTCATGGCATTTATTACTTTTTATATGTTGCAGAATGTGGTTTGCAACTATTTTATTGACTTTTTTTTTTTTAACAAAACCAATTAATTTAAGAACATTTGCAGGGGTGGTTTCTGAGGCCAGTCCTTGAAGTTTGTTCTGATTCCAAAAGGGATCTTCTTAGGTGTCTCTTTTCCTGCTAGTAAACTGGTTTGCATATGGTTTAGTTTGAAGTTCTTATTTAGTTAGCAGCTTCCTCTTACTTGTTTACTACCAAAATCTCCATTATTGTCAAGAGCACCCATAGGCTTGAACTTTCTCAATCTCAGTCAGTTCCTTTGGGGAGAACTCTGACTCTCCTTGTTTTTACAGACAACCTCTTCCTATTTGGCAAAATCTCTACACCACTGCTCTGGAGTGGGGACTGGCATAATGGCCCTGCTTTACAAGCAAAGCACTGGATGGAGCAGTAGCCTTTAATCTTCTCTACTTGTTTCTCCTGGTGTGGAACTTCCACCCAATGAATGAGCTGGGGCAAGGGCCTCTAGGACCCCAGGATCATATATATATATATATATATATATATATATATATAAATATATATATAAAATATGATTTTTATCATATATATATGATTTTTTTAAAGATTTTATTTATTATTTATTTGACAGAGAGAGATCACAAGTAGACAGGCAGAGAGAGAGAGGGAAGCAGGCTCCCTGTCGAGCAGAGAGCCCGATGCGGGACTCGATCCTAGGACCCTGAGATCATGACCTGAGCCGAAGGCAGCGGCTTAACCCACTGAGCCACCCAGGCGCCCATATATATATGATTTTAATATACATATACACATATATTTTTATCATATATACAGATATTTATGATTTTATATAATACTTATATATGATTTTTATCATATAACACACACACACAAACACACACACATATATATATATATATATATGTGATTTTTATCTGTTTTGATTGTTTTGCTGGAGGAATTGGTCCACTTTTCATATCACCATTCCATAAATGCTAGTGCGAGAATAATCCTGAGCTTGATGCTGACGACCATATAACTTTCTTCCTTGAATAATATTGCTTTCTTCTTACTCTATACAAAATTCTCATTTTCTAAATAGGATGATGTGACAGCTGCCTTCCAAGTCTTGTTTTCCATTTTTTCCCCATAATAATCTGGGCACAGAAAATGACTATGTTTTGAAAACACCTCTACCTTTTAGTATATATGCCTTTAAAATGAATCTTTCCACATTGCTCTTTCATCCACCTCTGTCAAAGTTGTCAGTCTTTCATGGATTCCTCAAATATCATCTTCTCTTTCATGAATCATTTTATAATCTCATGAGGTAAAAGAAGTATTTCCATCACTGCCTATATTAGCAGTTTGGAAGTCTTCCATAGCCATATCCCATTAAACTTTGCTTTAGAGTTATTATATGTATGTTTTTCTAATGTACTATTCCACGAGCTTTTTGTAGGCAAGATTTCTTTCTATTGATGCATTTCCACAATGCTTAGCACAATTCCTTTCATATAATAGGACCTTAAATTTTTATTGAATCCAAGTGAATATGTGTTCTGTCCCAAAGTACCCATACTTTGTGTCCCTTAAAGAATTCTAAAACATAACACATTCAGAACTGGTCATGGGGTAATTTAAATTTGCTCTTCAGGGGCACCTGGGTGGCTCAGTGGGTTAAAGCTTCTGCCTTTGGCTCAGGTCATGATCTCAGGGTCCTGGGATCAAGCCCCGCATCGGGCTCTCTGCTCAGCGGGGAGCTTGCTTCCTCCTCTTTTTGCTTGCCTCTCTGCCTACTTGTGATCTCTGTCAAATAAATAAAATCTTTAAAAAGAAAAAAAAAGATAAATTCTTTTTTAAAAAAATAAATTTGCTCTTCATTCTTTTACTGAACCACTGAAATACTATATTTTGTCTTCTTTTTTCTTTTTTTTTAAGATTTTATTTATTTATTTGACAGACAGAGATCACAAGTAGGCAGAGAGACAGGCAAA